>NC_043758.1:10157355-10482355 GCF_902148845.1 Salarias fasciatus | reverse complement strand
TCAATGATAAAGAATCCTTAAAAAAAATTCCTGGATCCAGACAGTGATCCGGATCATCACCAAAATTCACCAAAAATAGATTCTAAGTTAGCCCAAGACCCACCTTTCCACAAAGTTTCATTGCAATCCATCCATTACTTTTTCCGTGAACTTGCTAACAAACCAACCAACCAACCAACAAACCGACGTGATTACATAACCTCCTGGCGGAGGTAAATATGAGTCTGCTGGTCTTTGCTAGCTGTGTGTGTGTAAGTAAAACTAAAAGAAATTTCGTATGGGTTTATCTCATCTAATTATTGCTGACAATGTTGATCCTGAACTATTAATGTATTTTTTTTTACATTATAGCTTATTTTATTATGTTTTTATATTTACAGATTATGTTGTGTTATTTTTTCATTTTTATTTTAAAGGGGCTGTATCATGCAAAATTCACTTTTTGTATGTTTTAACCTTGTTATATAGCTATGTACTCACCAAAAACACCCCCAAAGCGTTTTTTTTCCTTCGTGCTTGTGCATTTGAGCTTTCCTCGTTGTTGTGCTGCTCAGAGAGGCAGCCCCTCCCGCACCCGTGAAAACGCTCTGTTTTCCCACGTTCACGTCACACTGTGAAGATGGCTCCCCTGAGCCCCCCTCCCGCAGGCCCTCGGCAATCAGCGTTGCTGCTTTTTTCTAACTCTGATTACGGAGATAACTTTAACCATCGTCTGAAAGCAACAGTCAAGCAGGAGCAAGAGTCTGAAGGGTCTGCGCTTGGTGAGTTTCTAACAGGAAAAGATGTTTTCGCGTGTCTTTTCGTGTAAAGAAGCTAGAGCTAAAGAGCTAAAGCTAGCTAGCGCATTTGTTTTGAAACGCTGATTGGTTGAAGTAGCTGTCAGTCAAAGTCCACAGGGGGAGAGGTGGGATTTTCAGTGAAACAGAGCGTTTTCTCTTCCGGGTTTCAGAATTAGCCCCAGAAAATCTTTTATTTCAAACAAAATTACTTTTCCTTAGCGCCAAAAATAAACTATTACCATGTCAATGCCATTTCTAGGGTTTGGACTAGCTAAAAAAGCATGATACAGCCCCTTTAATTTATTTTATATTTGTCTTTGTAAACCACTTTGATCAGTGTTGGTTGTTTTAAAGCGACACTAAGGAACTTTTCAACCTTAATAAAACATTTTAATATCTTTTGTGATAACACATCGAATTACAACGGGTTGAATGACCCCTCTGTCACGGGCTGAGGGCGTCAGTATTGCTTTCACTTGGACTAAGAAACTGTGAGGAGGGTGGTAGGAACCCAGCACACGGCATGCGTCACATTATGATATAATATTGTTTAGCCACCATTAGATTCATTACCTCGTCGCTATCCGTCCTTCACACAGCCACTGGAAACAAATGTAGGCGAGTTCAGTCTGACAGCATGCCACCTGGAGCAGCATTTTACGACGTCACGCACTAGTCCTCATGGGAACTGTAGTATTCCTTTAGGCAAAACACTACCGCTTTTGTCCACTGGCGCCGCCAAAATCAACGGAAACTGAAAGTTCCTTAGTGTTACTTTAAATGTGCTATATGAATAAAGCTATGACTTATCCCTATCAGACACAGTTACGGAGTTCCTCATGGCAGTGCGTCCAACACCCTGCTATTTTTGTTTAATGCAAACAATACTAGTCCAATACTTTCCATTGGGATAATTCTTCCTGCATGATCAGGCCTTTTCAGTATCATGCAAGAGCACTGATAAAAAAATAAACACTTGATTAAGAGACTGCAGTGTTCTCCCCGCCTGGCTCAGTAATTACTTCCAGTTGAACTGTTTCAAGATGGGCTCATCAGTGCTCTTTTTTTTTTTTTTTTTTTTTTTTGGTTTGGTAGCAGCCAGACAGCTTATCTGGACTTAAGTGGAGCAAAATCAGCAAACGGTCCCAAAGCCAGAACAGACACAACGTGAGACAGCGGTAGTGAGTTGACTGACAGCAATGACAGCCTTTAAGCTTGTACTCTGGGTGAGAATAGACCAAAACACCGTGCGCAAGCACCCAAAGCCGTGTCTATAATAAGAGAAATACTTTTGCTGTGTCACTGACAGATTGGAAAGTGGAAAAGAAGTTTCTGTGTTTGTACTACATCTTCTGTAAGTCTGGATACAGGATTTGGGGACAAGATGCTGAGAGGCTCAGATGAAAAGCCAGGCGGCCTGCAGTACATGCTGAAAATGAATATCCACTTGTTAAATGGTTTTTCTCATTACAAAGTTATTACGGATAACATGTTACCTCAATCCTCATTCCAATCAGCAGGCTGAGTCTGAAACTGCTAATATACTGTAGCTGTGGTGAAGATGACATTAAGCTGATGCATGCATCAGTCACAGTGATTAGCGCGGGAAAAATCCTGAATCATATGATGAGACTCCCAAAACACTTGCTAAAACCAGGGTGAGAGAGGAACATAAAGATGGAACACTTCACAGCCAACCACAGAAACTTGTTGAGTTTTGAAGGCTTTTGTAAAAGAAAGAGCCTGACATACAGACCTGGCCCCAGAATACAAACTCTTGGACAGAGGATGCCAGAGGAACTGGCTTTTGGCCCAATCTCATGTCTCTCTTTCTCTCTCTCTCTCTCTCTCTCTCTCTATCTCTCTCTTTTTTTCTTCAATGTGATTAGTTGATGGCACAACGCCAACAAGCAATGCTTTAAACAGAAACTTCAAGTAGCTGGAAGCAAACTGATTAAAGGTTAACTGCAGCCAACAGATGAAATGATGCCCCTTTGAGTTCACATCACAGGCACTGGACTGTGGAGAAGAAGGGCAGAGTTGTTTATCGGTACATATATCAGGTAGTGAGGCACTCGTCAAACTTTTAATAGATCTAAGAGAAGCAATTTTCTGTCTAGACCTACGACAGCCTGATCTTTCAGAACTTGTAAAACAGTATTACTGGTAATTTCATTTATATAATATTAACAAGAGTCAGTTTTGTTTGTTTTTCAGAGACGTTTCTGTCTTATACGTTATTGCATTATTGCCATTACTTTGTTTTTCTCATTCAGGTAGAAAAACCACCTTCTTATGAATTTACTACTTTGACCTTCTTACTTTTCCATATTGCGAGCTGCTGCTTTGAATTGTGTGCTGTCAAAACAAGATGTTAAATGACATGCTATGATTTTTTTTTAATATATTGTTCTATGAAATTACCATCATTAAAGTTGCAATAATTAGTTTTTCTCTCGCAGCACAAACTGGGCTCAACCTATCAGCAATCTTGCACCTACGTTGCTGATCAGTGCCAGTTTATCTTGGCATTGATTAACATGGCATTGTTTATCTCGATATTATCATGGTAGAAGGCTTTCTATGAAAACAAAACCTTTAGTTTGTGCTTTTTGTTTTCCAAGAGATAATTGGACCTTGTGAAAGTGTATCATGTTAATAATAATAGACCTCCACCAAACAGCCCCCCCCCCCCCCCTCAAATTTTTATGTACAACAAAAATATTCTCAACCCTCCGCTACAATTTGATGTTAGTTGTATATCTGGATTTTCATGTGTTACCTCACTGCAATGAAAATTCCACAGAACCGCTACGTTTTTTTCTGTTTCTGATCATATTATCCAGAATTTTGACAGGATCTAGATCAAACTTTTAAAATCACCTACTGCCTTAGACCGAGATATTGCGGAATACAAAGTTTGCATCCCATTTACCATAATGTTAACAAAACATTCAAATCAATCCAAAATCAATGATTTAATCCAGATCATTCCCAAAACCTAGTTACTTGCTCCGAGTCCCATTTCAGACATTTCCTGAAAATTTCAACATAATTTTTCCATAACGAAAACATAACCTCCTTGGCAGAGTTAATAAAAACTTCAAAACACACTTTAATATGTGGTTTTTGCTTTAGTTGTGCCTTTTTGAGCCAGACACATCTGCAGAAGACACCTTTCCATGGTGTTGTGGTCTTTCATGTTATTTACTTCACAGAATAGGAGCTGTGTGTGTCCTGTGGAATGAAGTCAAAAACCCTCCTGCTAAAAAAAAAAAAAAAATAAATAAATAAAAAGTATTGTGTGAAGTCGGATACATAAAATAAAATGGCTAAAGTGCAACCAGAGGCTTTGACTATAAAAAATGGGCTTGACAATGAAACTGAAATAGCCCCGTGGGTGTTTTCCATGTGCTATTTAACAAACCTGGCAGCCAGAAAAGTAAACAAGGCACAAAGGCTAACATTAAAGGGAATCAAGTGGACATTTACCAATGAAATTATGTGAAATTGGTTGCACCAGTTGCATCAGCTATTAATATTAGGTGGGCGAGTGTGCATGTCTCTGTGTGTGCGTGTGCGTGCACCCCATGACTGCAAGACTCCTTTTAGTTAAGTGTATGTTTGCATTTCAAAGGAGTAATGTAATTCAAAGGGTTTCACTTTGGCTCTTACATATCGACATGCAGCCATCTAACTTTGTGCACTTCTTTATAATTTTAGTTGCCTTTATTGCATTAACATTGCATTCAGCTGTCTAAACTCCACTCAATCCCCATTAATGAAGATTTCTTGTGGGAACAAAGTTATAAACAAGACAATCTGGGAAAGGCAACCCTCTTTGGCTACGTTCACACTGCAGGGCTTAATGCTCAATTCGGATTTTTTTGTGAAATCCGATTTTTTTGCGAGTTCGTTCACATTTACAATAAAATGCGACTTGTATGTGATCTCCCGTCTGAACGGAATACCACCCAAAAGTGTCCCGCATGCGCAGAAGAGGACATAACGACGTCACGCAGCAGCGCGCTTCAGTGTTTGCGGAACTCACAAACAACATACAGAATCTACAGCTTTTCAAGCGTCAATGATTTATTTAAGAACTGATCAAACACGCATCCTTACAATTGAATAGTGAGCAATCATTTCAGTGCTGCGCTTCTAATCAGCCGCGCTGAGCTCCTTCTGTGTGTGTGTGTGTGTGTGTGTGTGTGTGTGTGTGTGAGAGTGAGAGAGAGAGAGAGAGAGAGAGAGAGAGAGAGAGAGAGAGAGAGAGAGAGAGAGAGAGAGAGAGAGGGAGAGAGATAGGGAGAGAGGGAGAGCGCGCGTGTGGATATTATTATTATTTTTCCTCCCCGTTGTCCTGGCGCTGCAGAATTTAGCGAATGAGAAGGAAGAGAGCCGAGTTTTTGGCCATGGCGTTTTGTGGGGCAGCGGCAGCAACAGAGAAACGCAGTCAGGAGAGGTGGAACAGTGATGTGAGAGGCTTTAATGATACGGAGTTCAATAATATTTTTCGGATGACAAGAACTCCCTTAATGTGCGTCTGCGAGCGCCTTTTTTTTTAACACTCACGGTAAGACACACGTCTTCAGCCCCACATCGTGACGTGCAGGTCGGATAAATGCGACCTGGCCGTTCAGACTGAAGTCGCATGGCAAAAGATCAGATACGTATCGGATTTAGGACCACATATCCAAGTGGCCTGGGTCGCATTTGAAAAAATCGGATCTGTGTCGGTCAGACTGTCATGAAAAGATCCGATACAGGTCGCATAGGGGCAAAAAAATCGGATTTGGGTCACTTCAGCCTGCAGTGTGAACGTAGCCTAAGTCACCTGTTTTCTGAAGAGATTGTACAGCCCACCTGTTGACTGAGGCTCTGCTTACAGAATCTTTGGAAATGGAAACTTTTCGTTGTGTTTTCCATCTGTGTATATGGCGACGGTGCTTGGAGTCAGTGAAAACACACCTGTTTGAAAGCTGTTCCCGAGGCAGAACTTTAAAAACAAAGCTCTGACACGTTTTCTGTGGAAATGAGGGAAAAACACAATTCATTTAAAATGTTTCAACTTCGTTTCCCTGTAAACGGGGGAATATGCAGCTTTTTTGAAATGTGTCCTACAACTGTAGCTCTTTTGCACCTGCATGAGTAGATGGACCATAACAACAACGTTTGCCTCCAGACTGTCACTGGCAGTGCGACTCCCAGCCAATATTCTCCTGGGACTTGGTAGTTTTAGACAGTCAACTGTAAAAGCAATCCACTATATGTGTACCTGTCATTGTGTAAATACAATTTGCTGAAACAAAACTGTAAAAAAATGACGTATTTTCACTTGAAACACTGTCTTGGGAACGACGCCATAAGCATCAGCAAAAGCTGTTTTCTAAACAGTTACTATTTCACCACATTTCTGTTGACTGGAGGAGTTCAAAGCTTCACTGAAATGCCCCAGCCACATCCCTACCAAGCACAAGTTCTCCTAAAGTACGCTATGATGCTGCACATGTGTATTTTCTGTTCTCCATTGGTGCCACCGCCTGATGTGGACGGGTGGTAAGCCAGGCTGAATATTCATATAGATCACTTTAATATGCATAAATAAAGATAAACACTGACCTAACTGAAGTTTTTATGATTTAATCACACACTAGCAATGTTAAAAGCTCATGAAAGTCAATTTTTCATGACAGGGCTTCTTTAAAGAATAACTTAACCTTTTTTTTTTTTTCCTTTAATCAACAGACTGATGGAAAGGTTGCAGATATGTGGCTGATTGATTTATTCAAAGGCATCGAGACTGAATATTTCAGTAATAAAGACAATAAAAATTAATAAGAAGTGCCATGCATACCCCACTGTAATGAAACATAATGAGAACACTTGCACTGAATAGAATACAAAACAATATAATATACTTTATTGTCCCACTTAGGGACATTTTTCGGAGTCTCAGCAACTGCGCCATAAATGCCTTGACAACCACAATGACTACAAAGACGTCCCTACAACAGCGATGACATTACACATTACACATACATACATCACATAATTAAAAACAGTAAAAGAACTATAAAAAGTATTGCACAAACATCCTTCTCACTGTCTGAGAAAAGCTATGGGAAATTAATGTGACATTACTATAAAATCTATTCGTCAACATCTCAAGGGTGAGAAATGGTGGGCAATTTGGAGAGCACAATGTGGATTTATAATAGAAAAAAATGAATAGTCAATATGAGGATTGAAAAACTGACAGACCAGTGAATATAAATCAAAAGAGGGAAAATTCATCAAGAAATACCAGAGCAGTCTGACAGGGGAAGGGGGAGAGTTGGTAGGAAAGTAAGGACAAAGTAAAAAGTGAATTGATGACCAAAAAAGCATCATTCAAGTTCTTTCTTGACTCCACAGAGAGTAGACTGCTCACCGTGGGGGAAAATTTGGTTGTTTCTATATTGACAACCAAAAAGAGACTCTTTTCTCTAACAATTCATCCACTTCTTGGTCTTTCAGACCTATTTTTAAATTGGAAAAAACTGTTGACATGTTCTTCACCTGGACTGTTGCCTTTTTTCCTTGACAAGTCCAGATCAACTGAAGTGATAACCACGCTCAACTCCCAACCAACCCTGAACTGCCTCAAACTCTTTTGTATGCTGAATCTGATACAGTGATTCAAAACTACATTACCACAACTTCTGTTCCTTTACTTCTGAATCTCCACAGTTAAGGGGCCAAGACAGAGCCTCACTTTCTGTTTAGTTTAATCTCTGAATAGTTCTTTCTATATGCTTTTGTATAGGTATTCCAGCCACTGACAGGTGAAGTAAATAAAACTTATTACCTCTTCGTAATGGCTGAATTGGTGCAGTGGTCAGCCCCGCTCACCACACAGTGAAAATTCCACGGTTCAAATGTCCCACCCCACCTCTCCCTCCCTCCTCTGAATGGACTGAGTGGCCCATACTGGTTGCATTCAACCCTATGTGGATACAATGTTATCGCACACAAATGAACAGAAGGACGTTAACAGGTGGATTATATTCAGAAGAAAGTTTAGTTTCTGTCCTAAAAGCTGAAAAAAGGCAAGCAAAAGAACTTGAGTGAGGTTCACAAAGGTTGGAGTCAAGGCTGATTGTTTTGGGGCACAACTGTCCCGTGTGGTTTGACCACACAGCTATTGTGGTTCTTATTGCTGCAGGAGTTAGTGGCAGTTCTGACAGAAAGCTGTCAGAATCCACAATACATCACATGTGGCAAATGGTGCATGGATTTTATAGCTCTTCTCCAGCTACTTGAGCAGCTCCCACAAAGCCTTACACTGTTAATCACATTCACCCATTTTCACACACACACGCACACACACACACACACACACACACACACACACACACACACACACACACACACCAAGGGCGGCAGCTGCCATGCAAGGTGCTCAGTTCATTCACTGGGAGCAGGTTGGGGTTCAGCGTCTTGCTCAAGGACTTTTCCATATGTGGAGAGAAGAGTGATTGTTTACAGTGTTGAGACTGAAAAGTGGGATGAATGGTTGACTCCAGCTCATGTTATAAACATTAGATTTGTAAAACAAGCTGTTGTGGACACAACAGCTCCCGTAAGTGTAAATTTTCAGCTGACAGACAGATTAATATTAGCAGAAACTCCAACAATTTCATCTTGGGTTTGAATTTTTTTTCTCAATACGAACATTTAGAAATTTGAAGGTTTTAAAGCAAGAAAAATATTTCTGTCTGTCTTTCAGGCACCTTGAGTCTGCAAGGTGTGACAAACGTCTTTCTTCCGCCATCTTGATCACATAGACAGCCTGCATTATTGAACTGGTGGATGGCAGAGCTACAGCCAAAGCGTATTCAGCTCCCATCATTAAACCAGTTAAACGGTGCTATACTCCGACCTCTGAACTGTGAGCAGTTGACCCGTCCTGCACATAGTCCTTAAATAGCCCGACCTCACTTTCTACCTACAATCCCTCAGTCTCACAGCTAACCGCAGCCTCTCTTTCCCATGTGAGCTCGGCTCTGATCTGTGAGAGCAGGAGACGTTATCTGACTATCCAGGACTTCAGCAGCAGTGACAAGGGTTTTCTCTGCAGACTGACCAGCTCCCTGTTGTCAGCTGTCCAAAAAAAAAAAAAAACCTCTGATAAGAAAAAGTGAGAGTATATCTATTTGTTCCAGTAACTGCACATCCTCCTTGTCAAGTCTGACTGCTTTTGTGTCATCAGATAAAGTGAACAATTCCCTTTATAATTAGGAAATTGCCATCATTTGCCTTATCTCGTGGAGATCTTGATAGGTTATAATACAGGGTGCACAAGAGATTTCATTGTTATCTAGAATATGCACATCAAAACTGCGGCATGGGTGTCATTTAGTCTGTCTTTCATGGTACTGTTTGACATTGAAGACAGCAAACCATGTCATAATTATTTTTGTAATAATGAGGCACTTACAAAACAATTACAAGCTACAATAATTTAATTACAAAGCAGCAAAACAGCCTTGAGTTTACCCACTAATTACAAGAATCTTTTAATCTACTTGGCCATGATTGTGTCAGGATTTGCACATAAAATCTTGGGACTACAACATTTTAAAACATATTGCATTATATTCAGTGGCTAATATCTCTATTGCTGCTGCTATTGTGATGTAAATAGGATTAACTATGAGGCTTTTTATTAAATCCATCACATCCGGGGGATTTGAAATTGTCTGTCCAAGCACCAGGCAGAGAAAAACTAATAATCAGGAAAGTCTGCTGTTCCTATTGAGTGATAATCTTCTTCAATCAGGTACGCATGACGCAGTAATCAGTTTGTTAACCCATGTAATAAAATGCACTGTTAATTTCATAATAAGCCCATTTAATCATCAGTTTGGTCACGTTGAATTGCAGGTTTCCACAGCCCCAAGTCTTGTTAAATGACTTGAGACAAACACCAATTTGCATGATTCAGATCATTTTCTGAATGAACCCATCATACAAGACAAATCTTTTTATTTCTGTTTTGGCTTCTTTGCATAGTTTTGGTCTCCTGACACTCAAAAATTAACTTTGCACAATAAATGCAGCTCAAATCACTTGATAAGTGTTCGACATAATGGATATCTGTCCAGTCAGCTGGGTTTGACTGATGCTAAAATCAGTCAGAAACAGAGTAAAATTACATTAGGATGTAGTTGGTGCTTGTAGTAAAAGAATAAAATGTTAAATCGGGAGAATGTGGATCAATTTCTCAAGAAAGTCTAGTTGAATTGTTCAAAACAATTAGGAGATTTTTCTCATCTCATGTCAGAGTGTGCACTTAGCTTAATTCACAGTGTCAACCCAACAAACAGGAAGCAAAACCTTGAACTGATACCACTCTGTCAATACTATCCGAGAGCTTGATGTTACCCTGTGATAGCCTGCATCCTAATTAGTTTTCTATCAGCCACAGACCTCTTAGTTTCCTGGTCAAAATCACTGTTGCTTTCAACAGCATCAATGACTATCTGGTGAATTCCCTTTATCATGGGGCATTGGCTTTTGTTGTTGTATGGGTGAAGAAGCAAGTTGTGATTGTGAAGCCAGGTTCTGTGGGCGGCTGAGTGTGTAGGTGGTAGCTGCTATGACTTTTACTGTGCTGAAAATAAACCTGCTCATTCAGAGCTGCAATTACTCTGTCATTATCTTTCCATTGCAATTATGTCCCCTTTCTCTCTGCACTTAGCATTATGGAAATTTTCCTTGCGAGATGCATGGAGGAGCCTTTGGTTTGATTTGGCAAAACTCTCGTTTGAGCAAAATAAACAGTTGATATAAATAAGGTGAAGTAATGCTTGATGACTATTAGTTGAGCTGTAATTTCTTGCAATTTGAACAAAAGCTGCTTTTTATAGCCATTATTTGCCTTATTTTTAGTAAGTAATATATTTTTCGTTAACTTCCGAAAGGTTGCAGTGTGCAAAATCTAACAGATCCATCTTCAAACTGCATGTCTAGACAATGTCTGTCTTTAATTAATTTATCAAAACAGAAAACGTGACATTTGTGGAATCCACTTAGACATTTGTGGAAACAGTTGTGAAAAAATATTCCGCTCTTGGAAAGTGATTTCAAAGTAGATGTGGCAGAAAAATTAAGGATTCTGGGGGGATGCCTGGAGTAAAACCCTGCTTCAGTTCAACTACTGAATTGCTGTAATCAAAATGCAAATGTAAAAAGTACACCACTCAAACACTTCTGAGAGTATTTATGACTTTGTCAGTGTTGGATGTTTTATTATAATGTCAACAACAAGCACTCAAACAGCCATGCACACTCACATTGACCAAATTAGTGAACAATTAAGCTCAAATGAAATGTTCTAAACATGCTAATTCCACAACAGAAATGCCGAGCTCAGGCTCAAATCTAGGACCATGACCACGACTTTATCAGCTGAGAGTGCCAGTGCACAAATATCTGACTCCTTAGAACAAAGAATTTTAAATTATTTTATATCATGGTTGTACTCAGTAGTGACTCAAGCTTTTAGATGTCGTTTGAAAGTCTACTGGTGTGAGTTGCTTTCAACTGAGTGAAAGTGCACATTCACTCCAAGCACGAAAGCAAAAAATGCTTCTTTATCCCAGTAATGTTTCTTTTTTAATTGTTACTGACGTGCCTTCTTTTAGATGAAAAAAATCTATATAATAGGCTGTACTACATTAAACTGCATCTGAAATGTGACAGGGAAGCTATCATTGACTGATAGTGTCAGAATGAGGTGAAAATTAATTATAGATTGGACATCATCCAGGAAGCATCAAGACAAGCCACTGTGAACGAAAGGAGGAGACAGACATAAAAGGATAAATAAAAGGCAAACTACACTCAACCACATAGACCCTGAGGGTGAAAGATTCCGCCTATGCATCAATGTCGCTGATACAGTAAGACATAAAGGTTATTGTACTGGTGATTCAAGCCATTACGTACTCAAATTGAGCCGTCAGGGTAAAAATGGTAGGGCATGTGCCCACTGCGAGGGGAGGAGCGGGAGGTTGGTAACAAGCCTCCGTCGGCCTCATTAGGTGGCAGGAAAGCTCCAACCTAACAACTGGTCTCGTCTCTTGCGAGGGTGCGTACTGCACACACATATGTACGCACGTATGCGTCCCTCGCTACTTTTCCATCGCACAACACACAATACAAAGGCGCACACACGTAGGAACTGACGCAGGTGTTTGCACAAATATCCACACAGCGTCTCCTCCCACTACCTTTTTTTTTTCCTGGCACATCTTGATGGCTCAGTAGAGACTTGTGTTGTTTGCTTTAGTCTGTCTGCAGGTGATCTCTCAATTGTGGTAAATGAAAGCTGTTGATTTTTTTTGTTTGTTTGTTCTTTTTGATATTTGATCCATACTTCCACTTAAAGCCCCGTCATCCCATCGAGGTTAGAGTCTTATCTGCCACTACAGCAAACTGACTTGTGACTTCTGTATTGATTTTCATTCCAGTGACATGAACATGAACTAAATATAAATGTGTTTTTGGGCAGGGACACTCGATTGAAGTCACTTGCTGCCAAACTCTCAGTGCAGGAAGAAACTTCCAGCTTTCTGTCCTCAGAATAGTTAGGTGAAAATGCAGAATTCTTTTAATAAAACTGCAGCCGATGGTGACATTTGTAGCAAGGCGCTGCTGCTTTCATTAGTTGTAAACACGCGGCACTGTTCGTGAAGCCTCAATATGAGCCACACAAATGTCAGTGATTACAAAGAATATAATATCAGTTAAACCTGAGTATATCAACCTCATGTTTAATCAAGATCTTTCTTGACATTCTGAAAGTTTTTTTTTTATTAACAACCTGAATGGTCGTGACACTGGCTGTGTCAGTATCACTACTTCAGACATTTAAAATTCAGCTTGCGTTGTAAGATTTTACCATAAAACATTTGAAGAAAATGCTGATTTCACCTCGCTGATCGAGGTTTGTGAGATTTCCTGCAGAGCATAACACCGTGTTGTGATTCTCCAAGCAGCTGTTTACGATCGTTGAACAGCATGACTCAAAATGCAACAAAAGTGAGTCTTATCAAAGGTCACATGGCCAGATGGTAAGGAGAAAACAACAACCATAACAGTACCTTGTGTTTGACACTTTCACATCGTATGTTTTATCTGCTCACAAGCTGATCTGTGATCTCTGAGTTACGTGTAGAAAAGGAAGATCAAGCCACAATAGCAAGCCATAATCAACTTCAGATTTTATTTATGGAAATGGCGGGGGACCTTTGTGACATGGAGATTGTCTTCTTTGCACAATCCAGTTTCCTCCATTAGTAAATGGTGAATCGGTGCCTTTAAATTAACCACAGGTGTGAATGTGTGTCGTGATCCGTCTCTCTGTATCATCCCTGTGTTAGACTGGCGACCTGTCCAGGGTGTACACTCTGTCTTTCACTTGTTGTCAGCTTAGATCAGCCCCCGCCCCCCCAGCAACTATATGTTGGATTAACTGGGTATAGAAGATATACTGATAAAATATATAATAACAACATAATGAAGAGTTTTCCTTGGGATGAACTGCCACCTGAATGCCCAAGGCACTCAACATGTATCATCAGCAAATACAGGAGGGAATACATTTTACCAGCAGCTGGAGAGACCAGTTTAAAGGACAGTACATAAGCTCTGATCATAGCAACATAGGAAGAAGCTTTAGGCACCTGATCCTCAGAGACAGGTGTCTGCCATATCAGTGGTATGAACAAAAATGCCGCTGAGACAGTCCAGCACATAATAGCAGAGGGAGAAAGACACAGGCTCGGACACTGTATCCTGGAAGGATTTACCAAGTGGTTGAGATAGAGTACAGAACATCTTTGCAGAGTAATCTTAGAAGTCTTGCGGTCTCAGTGGAAAACACAACACGGCTTCACTCTGTCCAGGCACACATGGCTAAAGCAGAAGAGAAGGGGGGGGGCGTCGGTCGAGTGGCTGAAGGAGTAACTCAAACTGGTATGAAAGAGGAACTTGATAATGGTTTTATAGCTTTCTGTTTCTCCCATATCCATTTCTCCCCTTCTGTCCCCTCACCATAACCACAACTGCAGAAAGTCTCCACTCCTGATCCTGGTTCTGCAAAGCTTCCTTCCAGTTAAATTGGACTTTTTGCCTTAAGCTTGATGTCAAACATGCTTGCTCAAGTGGAATTGTTGGCTCTTTTCTGTAGAAGAGCCTTGAGGTGACCTTGTTGTATTTGGCACTATAGAAACAAGACTGAATTGAATTGATGACAGTGGCAAAGAAAGCCTTGAGAGCTTCTCTAGATTCAACACCTGAGATGACGTGACACGCGTACATCATGGAAAAACTATGTATGACCAAACCCTGCTCACATGAAGTCGCTTAGTAGTGCCTATCCAAAATCCAATTTGTCCTAACTTATTCCATTGTATCAGATATATAAAAACTTCAGACTTGGTCTTTTTTATGTGCCATGGCTTCTGATTGCAGAAAGACTTTACACCAGAGTAAATCATTCACCATGTCTAATTTCAATGACTGGATCGGATTAATTTGTAAAATGGCTCGAGATGAATGGGTGGCACTGATTGTATGGGAGAGGCAATATCTTTCATGAATTATAGCTCCTGTTTCCTCTGCAATTAAAGAAACATGGATTAAATGAGCATGTGTGATCTGCAATGTATGTACATTATGAATACTAATAATGTCTTTAGTCAAACGGACTGACTGATCGTGACAGGTCTCCTCAACACACATTTAAAGACAAAGGTGGCATGGAGAGCATTGAGATTCGAGACGGATTGATCTTTGCATTCATTTGGTGCAAAATTCAAACCCTCTAATAAAAAAAAAATCGGCTAAAAGTTAGATCTAGTTATCATCTCAATGGACCTCTGTTTTTACTGAAATAGAAAGGACGTATGTTTCCCCCTCCTTATCTTGGGTGCTTATCAGATTTTGAAGCTGTTTCAGTTCCCTGGGTATATTTATCTATTTTTTTCAGAGAGCTGCATTGTGTTTTTATTAATTATGGATGTATTTGTCTGGCACAGTTGCTTTCAAAGTGTGAGGGAATGAGCCCACATCACAGAGAATGTGCTTTGTTGCTGGATTTCAGGTTTCTTCATATGTTTCACAATGTAAGGTCTAATTAGAAATGTCTGTTGGTATTGAGAAATAAAAAAGCACAACTCTCCCCTGTGAGTTTGAAATGTACACTAAGTCTATTATTTGTACAATTTAGAATGTTAAATCACTAAAGCTAATTTGGTAATATTAAATAATCACAAAATTTGTTTTATTATATTAATTCTCCACTTATTTTTTTTTCATATTTTAACCCCCCCCCCCCAAAAAAAAAAATAATAAAATGAAGAAGTAATTATCCTGTGTAACAGCATCCCCCTGCCCCCCAATGAAAACATATGAATGCAACTGCAAAAATATTACTTTGACACAGTTACAAGACCATTTGGTTGGTTTGCTTTGTTACACTGCTAAAAGACAGAAACCCTATAAAATGATGCATCTATCCGACAACAGCAATCAACATATTCCTCGAACCGCGTTTCTGTCTTCTGTTTCATGCTGAGTTAAGCTTGTCTCTTGCAAAACGCCGTCTATTTTTTGTGCTTGGCATGAGAGCTGCTGGCAAGCAACCAAGTCTATCACCAAAAACCCAAAACAATGAGTTCAAAGTGGCTGCAGGCATAATTAAACCACAGGGTTCGTTAATTCTCAGTGAGATTCACACTACAAGCAACCATTTTGCATAACCAGGACTAATCAATCTGTTAAATATTACACACCTCCTAACTCACTGGTAGAATTTATTGTGCTTGATATGCTTTTGATCGGTTTGGGTGCATTTGGATATTATCAAGCAAGGAATATGGTATGATTTGAGTTCTTGCCCGGATGGTAATTTATCGAAGCTTAAAGCAAAATGTCACACTGGATCTGTGCTTTCTTTGTTCGCCAAACAAGAGACTGCTGAGGGAACCGTCATGTAAGTTTTTACTGAGGAACTGTATAAGTCAGCTTCTATTTGACCCTTGACAGGAGAGGTTTATAAAGAAAGTTTAGCCGATGCATGACTTGTGTCTTAAATGTGACACAACAACCCACCTTATCTGATATTCATCTTTAAGTGTTTGACAAGTTAAAGGTTAAGATCCAAAACAAAGACAAGCTCCAGGACCATTTGAGTAGTTAGATAGTTGTTTCCTCATCATTGTGACGGTCTTCCTGTGTCAGGCACCATCTGCTGGAGCTGTAACAATTTAGAGGTAGTGCTACTAATTAAATGTCTGCAGAGAAACACCTTTGAATGGACCACATAATCCCATTTCGGGGTATTCATACCAAACACACCTCACAGTGAGACAACTGCAGAGAGATGTGCTTCCTCTGAGGAAATTCTGTTCTCGCTCCCTACCTTTTGCTATTAACCCTTATTACTTCCTCTCTTTTCTAAGAGTCATCCTGCCAATCGCCGCTCAACATCTCAGTTCCCACCACTGCAGATGGTTCGCTCACAATAGTCCCCTGTGGGCCAAGATGTATGTTTTTAAACTGCTTGCTTCCTTTGTTTTGATAAGTTCAATAGGAGTAACATCCAATTACAACATTCTTTGTCCAGTGAAGTTCATTATGTATTATGTATTATTATTGCATCCAATGTGCATGTGCATTCATGCATACATGCTATGTCATCCTACAAGACAAGGCTTGATGTTCTCTGACAGTGTCTGCATGAATGTGGCCAAAGTGCTACACACTTCTCATGGGAATAGTGTGTGGTGTGTGCATGTATGCGGATCAGTGGGATTGGGACATGTTGTGAAAAGATTGAGTACTTCTTCTCTGCAGCCTGGATCTTGACTGCCTGGAGTTGAACCTTCAACAAACCAGGAGCAGGAAGTGGCAATGTACAATGGTGGATTCAGGATAAGTATGGGAGGAAGGAATAAATTGCAAATGACTGGTCTTAAAGAGGAACTTATGCTTCATGATTCAGTTCAACTACAATGATATTGAATACGTCCACACTATGACTTCCCCTTTAAATCACTTGAGCGACTATCATGAAAACAAATGCGTTTTTTATAATAGAGAAAATCAATGCTTTACATCAACTTTAATTCACAATACAAATAACTATTGTCTCATTTTTATATGTCTTATTGTCTGTCTGAAATGTGCTTTCAACATGGTAATCTGAATGAAATGCCTTCTACTGACACTGTAATAAAACATCCATAACAACAGTTACCAATGAGCCGATGCTTCTGGAGTAGTTTGAATGGAAAACTACAATATTTCTTTAAAAACACGACAATTACTTGCAATTTAGAAACATTAGAAATAAAACACGAGGCAAGTCTGAGTATAAATGCTGAGTACTCTTTTCACCTTACGGTTTTTTCACCTTACAATAAATGTTTTTAACCTTGAGTTTATGTCAGAAAATCTCTTCATTAATCCTCCTGTGTATGTCTCTACTAAATGTATCTTAAGACATGTGAAGGTGGTCAGATTCAGATGTACTGAACTCTATCGTCAGGCAAATAAAATGTGTAAAACACATCATGTGGCTGCAGCGAGAAATCAAAAATAAAATGTGTGATAACAGAAATAACAAGTGTCCAAAATGATTGAGAACCTTTTCCTAACATTAACATAATACTAACAAAGGACACACATACAGTGCAATATTGCCTATATGGGTATACTGCCTTCATAATGTGATGTGGATCGATATTTACCATTGTTTGAATAGTCAAACCGGCTGACATAATGTGGCAAGCGTGTAACTGTAACCTGGAGCATAACCAGCTCATGATAGATCTCCTATAGCTTTTGGACCTAATTGGCTCTTCCATCCCTTCAGTGATGGTGCGGGTCCCCAGAGCGTTGACGAAGTTGACGTGCTGGGAAAAGGCTTTCAGGAGAGAGGGAAATGTAGGCCAGTTGGCTACGTTCACAGATATCCAATACAATTAAACGATTTGCTTTTCAAAACACAATGGGGCTGCCAAAATCATGTGACCGATAATATACACGCAGTGAGACTTGTAAAAAGAACTATGTAGCTGTGCTGCAGCTTCAAGATGCCAAACAGACCTTCTGTTAAATCAGTAATTTTTCACAATTCCAATCTGAATGATGTTGATCCAGTTTGTGGCGAAGAGGCCATTCTGAGGTTCTGGTTGGTACACGTCGGGTTCTGCTGACAGTCTAAACTATTTATATTTCATCTCAGTTCACTTCTGTTGCAGACTGAACCCCGCGTAAAGGTCACTGAAGCTCGTATGTGCTGCTCTTTTTATTTATTCTGGTCCAAGCATATGTCCTTGTGTTTTAATCCTGCTGCACTAGAACAACAACAGGATTCATCCACTTCTTTACAAACACTCTGCAGCTGATAAGAACAAAGTTATTCTCTCACTAAGATAAGAGAGTGCTTGTGGATATCCACATTTCTATGATTTAGTTTCTGCAAAAACACAACCATCACACACACATTTGCAACTGAGATGCAGAAGACAGTTTTACCCTCACCCAGGTATGTCTAAACTGATAAACACTGAATTGTGAGATGCATTTTCCTTTTCTTCAAGTGAGTTTCCCTTGTGCATTATCTTACTGTTGATAAAAACTCACGGCTGTCACAATTCCAAGTCTTTTCTTCTGTTGCAGTAATAATAAATAAGAGTCCTGTGGAGAACAAGTAGTGCTTGTTTCATAAAAGCAGAATAGTGTTTGCTCTGCAGCTTCCACTTTCATAAAACAGGAACACATTCGTACCACACCAGTTTAACTCAGCTCAGATTTAGCTCATGCATTATGACTCTGCTTTATAAATAAGGAGGCGATTTCATGGAATGTAACAAGCAGCGAAGCCCTCTAAACAACTACAGCCATTTGGACTTGTAACTGGATTCAATAAGCATAGCTGTGACTGTATTGTTGTTGTTTGAAAGTCATTTCTTTGGAGAGCGCAGAGCGGTATGTTGCATTCACATGTCTGTATTGACTGACCAGCTGCATTAAGTGACACGGTATTAAAGCCCCTCAGAACTGTGCTAATAATGTGTCTTAGCTAATTAAAGGCTGTGATGTAAAGACCTTGTAACCAAAAGACAATCTCAAGTAACAGTGTCATGTGACTTTAGTGATTTGTATCATGGTCATTCTGCTGTCATCTTTTAATAATGAATTAATGAACCAAAATGGTCCATGAGATCATTACTGTTTTCCTTTTTTATTGTTAATATTTGTTTTTATGTACACAATTGTCTGGAAAGTATTTACTTAGCGAGTCTGTTCCAAACAGCTGGGCTTGACAGCCATGCAGCTATACAGTGAGGTTGTGTGTGTGTGTGTGTGTGTTTAGGTGTGACAGATTAGAGGCAGTAAAGTACATCATTCATTATGTATCTTGGAAAGACACCAGAAGCACACAGCACGATGTGTCAGCAGGTATTCTGACGTTCATATAATGATGCTTTTATTGGAGATCAATAATCTGCTTTCTTTAATTTATCAAGCATTCAAATGGTTAATGCTTCCCCAAGTGGAGATGACACGACCAATTTACCCTGTCAGATAAAGCCTGTCCTTTTTAATGACAGCACCGGTTCTCCGTGTGTGTGGGGTCATTAACACCTGAATGATGCATAGATCCAAACCTGTCTACCTCCAGAATAATATACTGACCAAACGTCAAAATAGTTTTTAGTCAGTAAGGCTTTGGGTTGCATTTTTTTTTTTTTTTTTTTTTTAGTTTTGACCTCATTTCTTCAGGTGATGCTGACTCTTGCATCATAGTCAGATATTGCCATCAGCATCATCATGCTCTGGTGAATTTGATAAAAGAAAGTACTAAGTGACTGGAAAACTGTATGTGACGCCCACGTGCACACTGTAACAGCGCATGCAACAATGTAAAGCCCAAAAGATCTCAACCACAGGCATCATTTAGTAAGAGGCATGTGTAAAACTAGAAGGCTCGTGTCTGTGAGGCTCCATGATGATCCACCACTCCTCCACACTCCCTAAAACACTGCTCTCGTGCGCGTCACCCTTCCCCCCAAACAATTACATGCATTTTCCGTCTTTGGTCACAAGACCTCTCCAGCAGCCATCGCAGGTATCCTGCGAGCCAAATCAAAACACTTACACTTCACTCTAATAAGTGAAGCAGCACACAAACAACGGACCGTGCCCCCTCAGTGATTCATTTTGCCGTGTGTTGTGAACTTATGCAAAGCTGAGTCGTTCACGCAGGAGCGGTTTGCTCAGCCGTCACCTGCCCTGAGAGGCGCGCTGGGTGACGGACCCGCAGGCTCCGGAGAAACCCGCACTAATTACAAACTGGAAAGCGCAATCCGATCCGCAATCAGCGCCTCGCGGGTTGGGAAGGACGGGCTGACACAGCCAGGCGCACCGCCGCCTTCAAGGATGCAACTGTAACTCACTTCCAGCACTTTTCCCCGGCGTTACGAGGGAGAGCAAATGTTTGCGTTCGGCTGTTTTGCATTAACGTCCTACCGGGATCAATACTGTAAACAGTCGAGCGGTCTCGCAAAGAAATCCTCCCCGTAGCGCGCGGCTGTGCGCGCATCCATCCACCGTGCGCACTCATTCATTCATTTGACTCACACAAACTGACGCGTCCTAAACAAACGATGTATTTATATAGCTTCAGGGATGATTTGGAGTAAATTCGCTCACGTTTAGAAGCAGGTTACATTGTTTTTATCAAGTTTGCACATCACGCCGAACAGAAAAACAAATGTCTTACCTTCACGCCATAAGTTTGACCGAATTTTTGTTTTTACAGGCTGATAAATCCAAGTGCGTCCACAGTTAGCTCCCGCTGCATCCTTTATTTGCTTTGCACATAGTTTACTCTTTAGAAATTAACCGAGTCGGTGCGGCTGCTGCTGCCGAGGAGCCAAGCATTAGTTCAAACGTGGCACAAAAAAATATCAAATTGAAAAAAGCACTATAATAAAACGCAAACAAACTAATGATGATTTAAAAAAAAAAAAAAAAAGAAAGAAAGAAAAGATAAAAGAAACGCTTGAATCGTATACTTTTTCCGTTATTTTTTTTTTTTTTTAAAAACTTGGTGGAAAGATTTTCTCTTCAGTTTGGAAGGTGAAAGAGGCTGAGGCTGCGCGGTGTCCTTTAAGTGTCCAGGAGCTTTACGCACGGAGCGCAGTTACCTTCTGTACTGACGGAGGCAGGAGACGAGGCGACTGTAGAGAACTGTGAAAATCAAGGCGGGGTTACAGCTGTTTAATCCCTGGCAATGAAGTATACATCCCTGTTTAATGTCCCCGGTATGGGTGCAGTATTATTCCCTGATGGTTCCCTCAGCTTTTCCACACCGCACTTTCCACTGTGTGCCACGATCCGTACCGCTTTTTTTTTTTACTTGGTAAACAAGAGAACAGCTCAATATGTAATGTGAACATGGGCTTCTTGGTTTCCGGTGGTTTATTGCATTAAATGAATCATTTATTGACTTCAACTGTGCATTTTTTATTGGAATTAATGTGTAAAATGTTAGACTCTGGAACCTGCAGTGTGATGGATAAGTAAAGACACCATTACACTGGTTTACATCTATTCATCCCACCACTTCCAGCTCTTGTCTTGTTTTGTTTTGTTTTTGTTTTTTCAAGAAGCGATAATGACCATATTTATGTTTGTTCTCCGCCTCTAAAAACACACACACACACACTCCCTCTCTTTCTCTTTTTTAAATGTACTGTAGCTGTCATCTCAGTCCTCACAGCTCAGGTTTTCATTCCTGGCATGTAATTAGGCGCCTCTTTATACACAATACTTTGTGAAAGCAGATTACACAGTAGAAGGTTAGAATGCTAGCTGTTATTGTTTACTGTGATGGCAAACCTTGAGAGGGGAAAAACAATGTACTATAAATTTCATGCCACATAACATTTATGTCCGCCTTCTGATTTGATGTGCATTCAACACACATCACCTTCAACCCTTCGACAGGCCATCTATATGAAGGCAAGTAAGAGTAACCCCGGGTTGATGACTGTGAAAGTAATCCTCTCTGTTTCACATATTGCTTTGAAATATTGTCACTATTCCGAGTCGAAACACTGTTGCTGGAATGTGTATGTCAGAAATCCCAGCGAAGCTGTGGTTCAAGTCATGCTCACTATTTCAAATCTAATTATTTTAGGACTTCAGCTGTTATCTTCGGGCGATTCTGTAATCGTTTTAAGACGCTCACGGTCGGTTGTATGATGTAAATTATTTGCCCAACAGGTTTTAGCTGTCACACATGAAACATTTTTTACAGAGCCATCATATATGTGGAGAAACGACTGCGAGATTTTATAAGTGGATTTTTGTTAAAGTATCACACGGCTAATATGTTCATAAATAAATAATGCATTTTGTAATGAAATTAAATATTAATTGCAGGAACCAGGCACCGAAATGCATTAATGTGAGGAGGTAAAGATTTCAACAGTATGATGCAACCAGTGGTCCTTGAGTCACTAACAGTGTTTGTGTGTTTGTTTGTTTGTTTGTATGAATTAATCCGCATAGACTAATTTACTTGGAAACCCTAATGTTGTATTCTTTCCACACATCAGCAGTTCAATGCAGTATAGTTGCATTTTTTAATGAAGCCCTATATATTCCTCAGGACTATGGCCTTAAAAGTGTTATATATTGCAGAATATATTTGTGGTAATAGGAATATGGACACTTTCCGGGTAAGAAATTTTTTCTTGGAACAAACTGTACAGTTGCTTTTACATTATCAGAACTGAACTTGTGAAAAGTGAAAATGGTTACACAATTCTCTCACAGGTGCTGAATATTTATTTTTCTTTTCCATTTCTTTCTATATCCTTTGGTTCATAGACATCCATATTTTTCACTTCGTTATTCTACTTTCATTGTTCCTAAAACTGTATGTGTTTAATTTTACATAAAGTTCTAACATGACTCAGATTCATTTCAAAACACATTGTACCTGTATGTCCAATAAATTACAGAAAACCCTTCTGAAATCTTTATTATTATTGTTTTAAGATTCAATTATTAAGTATATATCTACCAGCACTTACTCAAATTCAAGATCAGCAATGCGATGACATGCTCAACTGAGACTTTGAGTGCAGAAATCAGGTCGGCTCATGGGTGTTCCCTGTGATTTATTCTATGATTAAAATAATCTACATTACATTCAGATCTAATACATTTTAAAATTACAGTTAAAAAGCCTATTCAAAGAAGAGTTTTACTTTGAACATGACTTGAATGACGCCCGGAACGCATATGAAATACTTTTTTACAGTTATGTTCACCAAACATTTGAAATCCAATGCAGAGAATGGCAATACAACCCCAGAATGCCACACCACAGCCAGATTTATTGTTCAAAGTACTGGGATTATGCTGCTCCAAATGTCATAAAAAGCACATTATTTTTATATTTTGCCTTATATATGTAAATCCAGCTGGGTGCAACAGGTACCACGATATATCCCAGAGCCACGACACACCTGGGGATATGTAAGTGACTGAAAGTCAGTAAACTAAGCAGAGGAAAAAAAAGATAAAATGCAAAAATCACACACACACACACACACACACACACACACACACACACACACACACACACACACACACACACACACACACACACAAACATGTACAATCTCCATGCTTGTAGTGGGAGGCGCAAGCAGGTCGAACTAACTGCTATGAGGTAAGGCTGCCTGGTGCCGTCTGATATGGCATCTATTAACCTGTGTTGATGAGTGAATGTTGATGGAATGCTAAATAAATCACAGAAACTTCTACAGATGACCCTCGGTTCACACTGCTGGACAAACTAGCTTGATAAAGCGTTTCATGATCCAGCGAAAGGTTACTTCCAGAATGGGAGTGAATTCCATGCAATCTTCCTGTCAGGTGTTAGAAGTTGGTTCACTTCAGGGACCGGCATGCATTTTTCGCCTCAAGTCAAGCAGGACCCGAGGCGACGGATTTCAGACTGCACACAGTAGAACCGCTCTGAGTTTGGCCAAAGCACAGAGCCACAGCGAGCGCATGCCGACTTGAAGAGAGCTGCAGAAGAGCACAAACCTGGCATGGAGGAAGACCCTACTGTGACATGAAAAGGCTCTCAATCCTGCTTTCTTTCCCACTAACACAAGAAAGCACACTCTCTCTCTCTCTCTCTCTCCTTCCATCGTCTCTGGAAGTGAATCATATTTTACGCACCAGCAGGCAATGCTTTAAACTTCACCTCATCCTATAAAACATTTATGATATCACCACTGGTTAGCACCAAATAAGCATGTGTCACATCTTGTGCTTTGACTCTCAGGCTCATTTTCCTGCTAACCCTCGTGCTATAACCTGACACTCTGAGTGCTGAGTGAGACAGCGCCAACGAGGCAGAGAGTTTTGGCAGGACTGTCTCTTTGGAAGACAAAAGTGACAGTAAAACCGGTGCAGAGACACACAGGACCAGGGAGAGATACAGTATCAGCTCTGAGAGACAGGCTCACAGCCCCCTGATGGAGGGGGTGTTTGAGAGGCAGCTCCAGCAGCACATACTCTATATTTCAACTAATATCTGAATATAACAAATATTTCATAAGTATTCCATATTTATAGGCAGGTGTCAAGGCCCCCCCTAAAAACACACATCATATTCAAAGAATTCCCAAAGAAATGTGTTTATTTCCATTGATTTCCTAAATACAAGTTTAAAGATGAAACACCTTCTGCCCACAAAACTGTATTTTCCCAGTACGCCTGTTCACATTTTTTGAAGCAATTAAACTCACCACAGATATTTAGGATCATTGAATAAATGTATTTTCAGTGTAATATCTCCCCAATGTGACTGCATGATGAATACGACCCAGTTTCTCCACACTTATACACAAAACTGTACACGGCCCGGTATGCTTCCCGTATCAATTCATTCAGCCATCCAGCTTCTATACCCTTTATCAAAGCAAGATCTGAAAATGGAAAAAAGATAAAGTAAACCCGCCAGTTCATCAAAGGGCAAATGCTGACAAACAAATCCATACATTTAACCCGAAGCACTTGAGAAAACAGAGAGAAATTGTAAATGTTAGACAAAAAGGCTACCAATTCAGTTTTTTTTTCATTCTCTGTCTTTTTTTTTTGGTCCGTGTTTTTGTATAACACAGAATATGATTGTTTAATACTGTGATTGGAAAACTACAAATAAAGTGTTCAACAAAAGAAAAGAAAGGCTACCAATTCAGATTTGAATCAAGGACATTCGCTCTGTGATTTTAGCATGTTCTCCACCACGCCACCTTGTGGCCTGCTGTACAGTAGTCTATGCTATTGTTGGTAATGATTTTCCCAAGGAGCCACATAGAAAACTAGGACTGCTGTCAAAGACTGTCAAAATAGGATTTTATTTTGTTGATTCATCTCCAAATAAAAATCATTGTTCAATTACTTTTATTACCTTCTGTTCCACCTTGCGTCCTTCAGGACCGACTTTTGAGTTCAGCATGCGCACACAGACTGAACAATGTGATTATTATCTGGATGCAGGAAGCATCCATTTCAGAAAAAGAAAAAATAAACTGTACACTTTGAACAATTTGCTTCAGTATCGTTAAAACATTATCTTTTCATGTGAGACACAGGAAGCTTCACATTAAATAGCTGCACTGTAGCGTGAAAAAAGGCACATGAGAGCATGAGCTTACAGTCTAATGAGAGTTTCTCGGCTTATTGCATGACAGTTGGCGACCCTGTGTTCTTATACTGCTCGACTTGTTTTGTCAATTGGACTCAAAATGTGATGCTTAAACGCAGCGTTTCGTTCTTCACAAACAAAGCACATGGCTTTATCTCTGCTGCCATCGTTACTCCGATAAGGATGGCAGCGGCATCGAGATGAAGTGGATGAACCGTCCAGACTCTGGAGGCTGGTGCTGGTGCAGTACACAGGCAGATGGATGTTGAAGGGATTAATTGACTCTCGGGTTGGTGCTGCTGTGGAGAAGGTGGGCTGTGCTCCTCAAGTTCTGGGAGAGAAAGAATGGCAGGATACATTAAACTGTCACCCGACTGGCTTTGAGAGGCTATAGATAAATGGATTGGGAGCAGGGCCAAACAAAATAATAAAAATCAAGTTATTTTGACAGCGTGGGAAAGTGGAAGTAATTTGGAGGATGGTGCTCTGGGGAAATGCATAACCTCTGAAAGACTGCCAGGAGAGAAACCAGAACTTGATCTTTTATTGAATTGAAGTTCATTGAATGAGTTTTTACATACATTTCGGAGGCCATATTCTGCTTGTTGAGAGGAGGACTCAGGGCACCAGATGCTGCCGCTGGTGGAGGAGTTCATCTTTTGTATGGGAAAAAAAAAAAAGCAAAAATCTGACTGACTTAACTCATAAAATCCTGAATAATGATGGGGAGACAATTGCTGAGGCACATGAAAGCTGAACAAAGCAACACAGACTGACACACTTGGCGTGCGACCCACACAAGAACCACAAACACAGACAAGCCAGCAACCACAGCAGACAATCACACAATCAGGCACAGGTGAACGACATCAGAGCAGGGAACACCAGCCAGACACGAGGAGGGGAAGTCAGCCTGGCCTGAAACAACTGAGAGCATCAAATTAACACAAATGAAATGAACACTATGACACTATGAGAATACAGTAACAAAGTAAAAATAGGTCAATTAAAAACAGAAAATACATATACATATATACATATATGCATATATAGGGTTCTTCATAATGTTCTTCATAATATCTAAAATTAGTCCCAAACATGGGCATTGTGGTTACCCATACATTTTTTTTTTCTTTTTTTTTCGGTATATGTTCATTTAAATTTTAAAATATCAGCAAAAATGGGTGCCAGATTGTTAGGAACATGAAAAAACCCAAAACCATTGTTCAAGCAAGTCATCTATCGATGGAACGTGAGGCCCCATCCATTGAAACATCAGTCCATTCACCCTTTGAGCCAGGCATGCAAATACAGGACTTCAGCTCAAGCACTGTTGTCCTCGCATATGAGATACATATGGCTGCAATCTCTTTGTCCCGAAAAGTAAATTTTTATCGTCCTGTCTCCACAGCAGCGTAACTACAAAGATGATCTATTTAAAACCTGAAATAAAATCATTTTCTGCACATAAAACTAAACAGCAGCAAATCAAAATGTTGCATTTGTTTACTTATTCCTCAGAGAAGATGAAACTGTTTGGCCTGCAAGAAACACATGAAATGCAAACTGTGTAAAGCTTTGGAGGAAGGAAATGAGAAACAGGAAAATGTTTTTTATATATTCAGATTTTTTAATCAAATTATTCAAACTATGGAAGGGGAACAGTTCATTTAAACTGAGTTAATGAGAAAAGTTTTGAAAGTTAAAAAAAGACTAAGAGCTCCTCAATAGCCTAAGATTTAGAGCAGCTGTACAATAACTATGATTTTAAGAAAAATGGGAAAAGAAGAGGGGCAGTGCAGAAATGAAGAAAATTAGGCTAAATTATAAAAGGCCGATCACAAAGTGAATTTCCATAAAAAATATTGTATAAATTAGAACGCGAATCATTTCCCAGCCAAGAGATGGGCTGCAGCGCTCCTTATCTATTTTCTTACACTAATTTATCCTCTCCGCTCAGGCAAAGTAATTATGCATTTTACAAGATATTATCAGAGGAGACGCAAGTAGAGTCAACAAAAGCAAGCGGCTGATTCCTGCAGGATTCATGTTCATTTGACAAGCATGTTGAATCGTCACTTAGCCTGTCCAGAGTGTAAATAAACTTTTCTGAATACCATACATTTTCTGTGACGGAGGTATGGGAAAGTAAGAGGAAAGAGAAGAGATGACCTGGATGAAATATAAGTGTATGAGGAGGAGTTGTGAGGTTAATAATTAATGCTGGAAATGTTTATCGACCACAGTTCCATGGCTTTAGGCTGGCTCAGATGTGCATCTTTGTCCTGCAAAAAGAATCAGGTGCAAATTTTGATTTGATTTTATTTTTATTTTTTTTCCAGAGCAGGCGGACAGAGCGGAATAGAAAGAGAGAAAGCAGAAACACATTTGTAATTGTAAATCTCAAGGTCACTCCTTGCTTAAGCTGCCAAATGAAACAGCATGTGGACAGTCTGATGGGTGGGAGTAGTGGGAGGGCACTGCGGAGTTGTCTTTGCATTCACAAACAAGTTTTTTTAGCCTTATGGTCATCCATGACTGAGCGCAAAGAAATGTCTGAGTGTGTGCCTGCAATGAACTTGTTAAGATGTTTTCATGTCTCCTGCTCCATCTGCTCGGGGCTGATTGCAGACTGATTCAGAGAAGCCTCTGCCTCCATAGGATGTGCTGTGATTATGCACAACTCAGAAGCCAAGAGCAAAACAAGGAGCTTCCACTTTGATTAAATCCATAATCAATCCACATTTTCACCTTCCTTTGCTCTGGCCTGTTTGCACTCAAACACGTTATTGTTCTTTGTAGCATTTGCCTCTGGAAATGTCCATTTCTGGTGGCGTGGAGCTCCCTGATCGGCAGATCGATGAGTGGATTGGCACTCCATGTGGTGCAGAGGAATGTGGCAACAGCAAAAAAAAAAAAATAAAAAAAATAAAAGATTTTTTTGAGTTTTAGTCTACGGGTTAATGTGCATTTCGGTTAGTTCACAGAGCAAATAGCGCCTATTGGTGGATAAACGACAGACGAAAAGAAAACCATAAGGAAAAGATGCAGAAAATTAAAAACATATAACCCATGGACCATACTGGCATTAATGGCAGCAGTTCTGTGACATGCGACTGACTTTATTGGCTCTACTGTGCTGCAGACTGGAGCCCTGATTCCTGGAGTGGCTCCACCGCCAGTTTAATCAGCTCAATTCAAAGTCACAGCAGAGACTCATGGCATGTTGGATTAAATGACCTGTGGTTATCATGCTCTTTTCATCTGTCATTATTCACTCATTGTCCATTCCGTGATGTGATCTAGAGAAGTCTTAAAGACGGTAAATTTCCAAATACACTAAAGAAAGTGTTCACCAGTTTGTGGTGGTGCCATAAACCCCCTGACAGCAAGATGGACGTACCTCTCACGCATGACTGTTGTCACTGTTATTCTTGTTATATTGGCCTTGTCCTTGTCCGGACTGTTTCATTTTAATCTGATCATGCCATAAAACTGGCTCCAAGTACAAATCTGTCAAGCTTATCTTTTTTTCACCCCTTTAATATTCCAGTTGACTCTTCATTTAGGAAAAAGATGTGAGCGTGAAGTTGTTGCTAATTTCTCCTCTTTCAGTCTTTACTTTGACTTTGCCACTGAACAAGTACAGTTTATGCAAACTGGATTCCAGACTTTGAGCATTTCTATGTGAAGTCTGCATGTTCTCTCTGTTAATATGTGTATTACTTCCCTCTGGAATCACTTTCAGCAATGATCCTGAGTTGGATAGTCAACAAATACACAAATTCTCTATCACCAAAGCTGTTAAATCATCTGTAAAATGAATGATTTTGTTTGAAAAATCTTGTTTACTGATTGTATACAGAGGGTTAGACAGTATTGCAAAGCACTTTATAAATAAACCTAGCATACGGTACTTACTTTTGTGTTTGTTGAAGCAGTTAATGTTGAGGGTGTCAAAATCATTTTTCAGTTCAATGTTGACATACAGCCTAGTTTGATCTCAGTAGGTATTGGAAAAACAAGCACAATAACTGAGGAAAAAGCAGCAACTACCAAATTTATCTTGCTTCATAGCAAAGGAAAACAAGAGCGTTCATATCCAACGCACTTTTCCCAAAACAAACACAACTTCACATACAGATTTGATTTTAAGGTTTTTTTTTTTGTTTGTTTTTTTTTTCATGCAAGGAGGTGGGCCTCTGAAGGTCAGCTATTCAGTTCACTGTTGTTTACTGAGGGCACATCAGGAGTCAGACTTACTTTTATCCACGCATTGCAGCTAATATCCTCTTTGTAATGTTTACACTTTGCAAAGTCAGGTCAAAACACCACACTGGAGCCACTAGTGTATTGAGAAGGTTTTGACCTGCATGCTATGCCAGCTTTGTAGGTTTCAGATCAGAAGCGCGTTCTGGCCCCCAAAAATGTGCTGCTTTACAGAAGCAATGCTTCTCTTATAGCCAGTGTTAGACCAGTTACTCAACATTTCTACTTTAAATTATTCGTTTAGTTTCTTAAAGAAGAAGTAACAAGTTACTTGTCAGGTATTTCTCCTTCGTTCAGCACAATGAGGTTCGGGCTTATTGAATCATTCATTAAAGGTAATTAGAGTTAGATTAGTTGGAGGAAGATGCTCTATAATCCATAATCTATTTTGCATTGTGTTAGAATAAAGTATGATATATTGTTAACAAAACTGAGTAATCCCAAAAGAGGAGATTTAATTTTAACAGACACTTTTCTAAACGGTGTCAAATTACAGTGCACTTTACTTTTTGACAACTGTAAGATTCTTTATTGTTAATGTCTGGTTGTGAAGAATCTATTTTTCAATGTAGAAAATACGTCAACCTTGCACCTGGTCACAGGCAGAGAACACTTCCATTTGAGATCACATTTTTCATCGTTGAAACCTATGGCTCGTGGTGCGCCTTCTGCTTCATACACGTATAGATATTCACCTTCACTCAGCTTCCTCTAGAAGATTTAATAGACGGGAGATCAGCCGACACTTTTGCTTTGGTAGAGTCGCACAGGTTAACGTCTGAACTTTCAAACCAACAGATGCACAGTTGAAAACACGCATGCCTGTCGACCACTGAGAACTCTGAAGATGCACATAATGTGGAAGAACAAATATTTATCCATTCATTTTACAAGCTCCTTTCAAGTCACCAGAGGACCACTTTCATTTTACGCTCGTGTAGTAGTGAGGATTCATTATGAATAATGAACAAAATCAACTTTTGTAGCGAACATCTCAAATTGGCTTGAGCTGTCTCACCTCACCTTAAACATCAAAAAAACAGTAGCCATGTGTTTTTCAATCACATAAAGGACACCTAATAGCATGTTTGAGGTCAGACTAGGAAACGAAATAATCCAAGAAGTCAAAGAAACAAAGTATCTAGGAAGTATTCTTGATAACAATTTGTAATTTCAAAGTCAGGTATCTTCTGTGTGTAAGAAAGTCAAATCTAATTTGAATTGTTTTCGTTTTATCAGAAGGGAGCTGTCCCATCAGGCTGCCCTGATGTATATGCATGCAATGATATTTTCGCGTCTGTCCTATTGTATCACATCTTGGTCACAAACCTCCAACTCTGTACTCCAACCAGTCATTTCATTGTATAAGCAGGCAATTAAGGTATTCGACAGAAAGCCAGTGAGATGGCATCATTGTAGAATCATTCAAAAGCATGATCTGTTTACATTTGAGAATTTTGTTAATTTTAGCACATTGAAACTGGTTTTTAAGCGTCCGAATAACCATGTGTCGCCACCCTTTTCTGCTCTTGTCAGAAGACAGGCCTCTCTAAGAGCAAACACCAGAGCAGCTGACAGTGGAGACTGTGCACTTCCATATTTTAAATCAAAGTTTGGAAGGTCTTGCTTCTCCCATAATGGAACAACACTGTGGAACTCTCTGCCCACTGGCTTAAAACTGCAGACTGACATGAACACCCTCAACAGAGGTTTGAAACAGTGGCTGAAGTCAGGCCAAAGCTGCACACATGACAATGTATAAAATGCACATGATTTTTATTTAACGTGGACTTATTCTTGTGTATGCAATTATGTTTAATTCGTTAAAAGCCTCCTATGGACTGGTGTTGAAAATTAGCAGTTCTGCTATCACACTGAAAGTAATGCATCTGGTCTGCCCAATACCTTTGTTAAGTCCATATCAAATAAATAAATAAATAAATAAATAAATAAATAAATAAATAAATATCAACTATATGTACTAATTGTTTCTTAATCCCATTGTTGAGCAAAAGAAAATAAAAGCATACATATTCTGTTTCTCTCAAAACTTTAATTAGAATATTTTCCCTTCAACACGCCGCTGTTTAGAATCGTCATGCGGTTTTCATGCTAAAGTTCAGGTTGACTCATTATTTTCAACGTTTGCCTGAAAGAGTTCCTTTTTCCTTTATAGCTGCGGAGGCTGGGAATACATTTGCTTGGAAGTCTTTTGCAGTAGTCCACACAATATAATGCACTCCACTGTACAGTCCTGAAAGCAATAATTAAAGAGTAAATCTCCAAACTAAAAAGCCTGCTAATTTCCCTGCTCCCAGCTGTGGCCGTGCTTTACAAGCATTTGCACCGTGAACATAATTTCAGCTGATCCCATCACTAAATCTTGCTCCATTTGATGAACCATCACTTCTGTTAGAGGAGAGAAAAAAAACGCACTGCTTACACTCAAAAGAAGTAATTTTTCTTCCTTTCAGCATGAGGAATTATTTCTGTTGTTGCTGGCTGTGTCAACAGAAGTCAGACAGTCTCTTTTTTTTTGTTTGTTTGTTTGTGGCGGATAACTTGATTAAGAGGGCAAAGGCTTTTGCAGTTGTCAGAAAAAGTTAGGTCCATTACAAAAAAAGGATAAAGCAAAAAAAGACGAGAGAGCAGATCCTGAAAACATTTGCCGAGGGATGAGGGACCAGTGAACACACAGACAAACATACAACATGAGGTAACGAAGGCGGCAGGAGCTGAAGCACCCTCGCCAGCAAGAGGATGAGGAGGATCTTTATTTTAAAGAAGCCAACTCTCGACTGTAATTGGGAGGCAGTGAGTGCTGAGAAGGGAGTCTGTGATGTGATCATTAGTCCAAGTGTGGAGGTTTTCTCCTCAGTGAGCTGGGGGCAAGAGGGGAAGGACAATGAATAGACATGAGAGGCAAACAGGGAGAGAGAGTTTTTTTTCTTCTTTCTTATACAAACCAATTCAAAGGTACCAAAGTACAAAACCACAGGTGTCTTCATTGGGAGATAGAGTGGGAAGGACCGGTCAGACCTGACAGAGGTGGAAAATACCCAGGAATAATCGGACTCATCCAGGACACCCACTGACACTCCATCCACCCGGCTGTGAGGACTAAAGGCAGAGTTCGGCAATACATCTATGTCAAAAAAAGCAGCGGGGAGCAGCTGGAGCCGCCTGTGCTGGATGGTATGGCAGCATGAGAAATGGGGCCATCGGTGCTCTGCTGCTATACCTGGACACAGTTTGGTGAAGGCTGTGAGTGGATGCCGTTTGAGAGACGGATGCCTGAGAGTGGATCAAAGGATCGCGCTTTCAGCGCAAGCCAACTTAATTTGTTGGATGAGTGGCATCAGCTTTTACTCTGTGAAAAGGGAAAACCACTGCCAATCAATTCAATCACTGAAGCTTGCAGCAATAAGGGTGTTTATATATATATATATATATATATATATATATATATATATATATATATATATATATATATATATATATATATATATATATATATTTAAAAATTGGCATGCAGCAGATTCAATGATACATTTGCAAAGGTGACAACAAATCACATATTATTAGTATTTTTGGTTGACCAGACTTGACAGGAATGGACTTTCAATAGACTTCCTGTGTATTTAGACAATCAAAGACTCTCCTTAGCAGAAAACCTTTAAAATACCAAAAAACAAACAAAAATCTTTGCTGTTCGTTTATTTATAGCCAAGCATTTGTGCATCTGGGACATGACAACCCACACATTGTTTAAAAGGGGAATTTTTTTCTTCTGAACTTAATTCCACATTTCCACATGTCTCACACATGAAAAGCTTTTGCCCTTTATCAAATTCTGCACTGTTGCCTCTTGCCTTCTGACTGCAGTGGCCTTCTCTAATTGGTTACAAGTAGATTCAAAGCCCCAGCTAAATCTTTTATTTGATGGTGAAGGTCAAGTTGATTCCCTATATAGTATGCTCTTTTAGAAAATGTTTTAATTTATGTGTACGATTACCAAAGCCATGCAGTGTGACCAAAGGAGGCATCAATCAACATCACTCAAAGAAATATAATGAAGAGAAGTGACCAAGGGAGTGCAAACCTTTGTGGACGTGTCAGCAAACAGCAAACCCTGAAGGATGGACAAATGAAGCGTGTCTAAAGCACGATCCTGCAGACACCCAACACATTCAGCCTGTATCACAGGGAGTGGAAGTGAAGCATGCACAATGCCAGCCAAAGGCCACACATTGATTTCTGTGACAGTGTAATGGTTGCACATGTTGGTTTAGACTTACCTGCTTACATTACAGCGCAGCTCTTTTTAGCTTTGGTCCTCCGGTGCCGGCTCGAGGACTGTGTGATTCGACGCCTCACGGCTGGAAGACTTTGCGCTCTGTCTCCCCTCATCTACATGTTCAGAATTATTCATCAGCCCAAAACACTGAGAAGCTGTGATTTGTATTTACATAAGAAGAGTCGACCAGGCAAGAGGTCTCCTTGCCCACGGTGTGTTGGTGTTCCCGAGTACAGTCTCCTCTGACTCGAGATGTGCATCCTCAGGCAGCCTATGTGCTCCTTGAATTTGTCCATGAAGCCTGTCAACTTTAAAGCCGTCATGAAATTTGCTCTCTTTCTCAGTCTCCGTCCCTTCTCGTTTTGTGTTGTATTCTCTCCTTTCCCTCTTTCACTGCATTGTGTACTACCTCCACCGTCGCAGTTATCTTGCAGCTGAAAGTCATCTTTTTGTGTCTTGTCTTCCTCTCTCGTATTTTTTTGTTGTTGTTACATTGAATGTGGTGCGTCTGTTGGGACAGACTCAGAGAAAGAGCCATTCTGCCCATCACTTCCTCGTGTCAGAAAATTACTTTTTGCCATGAACATGTGTGTGAGTGTATGCGTGTGTGCATATGTGTGACAGAGGTGGCAGTGTATTTCTATTTCTTTAGTTTTGTTTTTGATCGGAGTGCAATAGCCATAGCTCTGGTGCTGCCATCTGAATGCTGGGAGGCAAGAGAGGATGGGAAAAGGATGCTGAAAATGGATTCAAAGCGATAGGAGGAGGAGAAAAAGAGAGATAAGAAGATTGGATGGGCAAGGGGCCAAGGGAGGCTTGGGAGAGCCCATGAATAATATGAAATGACACCACAAAGGAAAGATCAGAAGTACCCTGCTGTCTCGAAACCTACAAGCAATGTAGTTTGAAAAAAGGGAGAGAGGGAGAGAGAGAGAGAGAGAGAGAGAGAGAACCTTCTTTAGCATTTAATAAAGCATTTTAATTCAGGCATGTATTCAGTTGTAATCAAATACACTGGCGCTCCACAGGGAGTTTTTTCCAGGCACATGGCTTCAAACACCACCCGCTCATGTGCCCCACCAAACTTGGTGTTTTGTAATTTCGCTGTAGGTTTAATAAGTACTTCAGAGCAACCCGGCACCTTTGAAATATTTAGTCATGCCTTCTTTGCGGGGGGTAAATGCATGGTATGGAGTGCAGCAGCCGCGGATGTCTGCAGGGAGCTCCACCAGCGTTGTGGAGTCTCTTTGGCATTGCCCGCTCCCTCTGTCCCTCTGTGATAGTGCCGTTTGATTGGCAGCTCTGTGTGCGCGTGGCCGTGTTAATGTCTATTTGTGTGTTTGTGTAGCGAGGACTTCTGTCACCAGTCATTCCAGCAGATACAGGCCACTCTCAAAGTGTTATTGACTGTCACTCAGCGGGACCTTCACAACCATCACACTCGATTAATGTCTTATCATATAGCAAAGAAGTGGGCAGTACTGTTTCTGCGTGGGTTGATTTCAAGGGCAACAAGCGATATGAACACAGTGATCCACATGCAGGTTATTATGCCGACTGACCAGATCACTGAGGACACAAGAGCCTCCGATTCTAGGATAAACAGGGGGAGACACAGCAATCTGTTGACATGCAGAATAGAAAGACATCATTTCAGGACATTAAAATGACTGTATATACTATCTGTGTCTACCTTCCATCATCACTTCTCATTAGTGCCGGCTCCTTGGCTCCTCCAGCTGAAACATCAAGTGTGGCACGGCAAAACTTCTCCATATAATGAGTTCAAGTGTTGTGGAAAAGTTTGAAGCTACATTCAATTAAGATGAACTTGACTGTGGTAAAGCTCTGCTTCTAAATCCAACTGCAGGATCAGTTTGAATACTAAAGCAAGCAGCAAAGGTGGGGACGGAAGAGGTACAAATGAGTAAAGTGAAAAAGTGATAAGTAAGTTTAGTAGTTTTTTTCCCCCCCCTTCATTTCCTGGGCTTTTCTTGGATATTTTTTTCTCCAAAGTTTTTACTTTTAATCACTACATCTGAGCATGAACATGCACTTTTTACTCTCAAAACTGCCTTGTTAGCAGTTTTGCCCTCTTTGGAGGATGATATGGTGCAACATAACGGCACACAGAGGGAGAGTCAGCCACAGAGAGAATGGCTTGATTTCAGTGCGTGTCTGCATTGCCTGGTGGAAAATTCAGGAATATTGTACGAGATAGCCTAATTATAGAGTATTTTAGAGGAGAATATCATACACACAGCATACTCACGATAACAAACCTACTGCATCACAGTCGAACATAGCCACCGCATGTGTTTTATGACGTCCTCCAGGTGCTTGCTGAGGCCTTTGCAGCGTTAGTACAGAACGGATTTATTGTACCACATCGCAACTGAAACCTTGAGCTTATCAAACCCCTGCCTGTCCTGACTGATGGACGCAACTGTCTACAATAAAACATCCACAATTTTGCTGTGATACTTAGACAATAAATCCGATGATTAAATAAATTGGCAAAACTGGTGTGTGTGTACAGTTGATGACATGGAGGAAAAACATCAGCAGAGAAACTTCCCGTGTCTCATAATAAAAGGTATTGATTTAAGCTGGGTATGAAGATTTTAATGCACCCAAGATAATGTAATAAACAGTGGCTGTAAAAGGTATTTACTTCAAGGAAATATGTAATACTGGAGATATTATTACAGTTGTCTCACACTTATTGGAGGCTTAACTTTTACTATTCATTTTATTTGAAACATTAATTTTTTTTATGTTGAACTGTAGGTTTTATTTGAAGGTGAACTTTATAAAAATGTTTAATTACATAATTAAATGAATTAGATAACATTCAACTAAAAACATCTGCATCAGGTCAAATGCACTTCAAGTATACGGTCCTTGTCATGTTATCTTTTTCCATCCCGGCAGTCAAACCCTCTAAATGTAACATCACACATAATGTTTCTGAACATTTGATTAATTTTTGTAGTGAAGTTTATGATTTTTACAACCAAAACATTTGCATCCTATTACTTTCACATTTACCAGACTCTTTGTTTAGTTGAATATCTTCACTAAAGAAGATGAAGGTAGTAGTTTTGCCACTTGCAGTGAATGACTCTACAATTTGCGATGGTGTGAATCTTGCTCACTATTGAAGCGCCGTTTGAATGACGTGAAGGAAAAAGACATCATTCGTGATTAGTTTTCCAGAAAGATTTCACATTTTGAAAACATTTGCAATACGCACGAAAATGCCATAAACTCTGAAAAATATGTAGTTTGCATGTCTCACCACTAGTAGGTGCTGTGTCTTTACAATACAACCACCCAAGCATCGAACAGTCGCTTTCAAACCCATTTAAACCGTCTTTCTTCAGCATATTGGCCAATTCATGATCTACTGCATAAAAGAAATGTGTTTGACATACTTTTGAGCACAGCTTTATAAAACAAAAAAAAAAGAAAAAGATAATAACTTCTGAGGTCAGACAAGAGGGCATCAAATGTACACAGGGAACAAGGACAAGCACTGGAGACAACAATTGCTTGCTTTATCAGGTATAGTTTGTCATTGTCAAGACGTCTTGGAGGTTTTTGCTTCATCTCTTGCACAGTGTGACGGCTTGTTTGATGTGTTTTAGGACAGTGAACCATAAGAAGCCAGACCCCTCGTGTGTTCGGTGGTGAAATCCTGGCAATAAACAAAGGTCTTACATCACACTGTGGGACAGAGGCTTTTGTGATCAGAGGTTTAGTTGAAAGTCTGACAATGTGTAAAACTTAAGCACAAAATTCCACATTGTGAGTGCTGCTCCCACTGGTTTCTCATAAAGTGATGTATACAGTACACAGCAGCGATGATATCTTCAGCTCAAACATGGATTTACTTTAGCCACGCGTTGAAAATTAAAGTGTTTTATCTTCCTTCTTGCTGTGCCTGACTCGGATGATGCCACTGGATGACATTTAAAAGTGAGCATATGTTTATTTTTTTCCTTTATTGGTTTTCTTCTTCCTCAAGCTCAAATTCTGAGACATTGCTCAAGCTGAAATGACTGAGATGTGATAATATGCAATCCGACACAGTTTAAGATAAAGACCTTATTGGACACATCTTTCACACGCAATAAATACTTTATGCCACATTAACTTTATTTATTCTTGTAACCATGTTGAGATCGACACCTCCGTTGCAAGAGAGACTGTGAAATCATTGTAATTGCACAGTGAGCAGGCGGTTTAGGAGGAGGAGTGTTTTATTTCACTTAATTATGCCTGTGGGTGTGTAACTCGATCCAAATGGGTGCCACTAGAGACCACTGGCGACCGACCTGCTGCTAATCCCACGTGTACACCTTGCTTTGAGCAGCGGCGGGCTGGAAGGACTGACAAGTGATGAAACAAGAAAACAGTATCAATAAAAATACAACATCGAGGATCATAACAATGTTTACTGCAGCGATACATGATTAATGTTGTGACGATGAGACGGCAGTGATGAGGTTCAACATCACAGAGCGGTGACCCAGATGGAGGTAGGAGAAGACAGGACCCCCTGCAGTCTAGACGCTCGTGGTGGAGCGGATTGGTGCATGGCTGATGCAAATGTCAGAGAGACTCACTGATCTGACTGGAGGATGAAATGGCGATGAGGAGGACGGGTGTTGCACGTCTGAAGATCTGAAAGGCAGGATTATTATTTCAAAATATTGAAAGAGCACAGAGTGGACCCTGATTGGCTCCAGAAAAACACAGATGCGTTGATAATTGGACAAACACAACAGCAGTGTGAAAAGTTCAGGGGAAACAAATGGAGCATGAGAAAGATACTCTTTTGCATGGAGACGAATATAAACTGGGTGGGCATGAGATTTTCTCCGTTTTGAAGTGATTCATCTGTTTCATCGGGAGCAAGTAAACACATAGTTATTGAAAAATAGTTTATTTTAAACCAATATTTGGACACAGAAATGACCAAACTATTGAGTTCCGAACATGATTGTGAATCATTGTTTTAAGTGTTGTAATTGTTTACAGATGCAGTAACAATTACCAGGGCATGTGAGCATGTGCCAGAGGTTAAGGGATCAGCTAAAAACTACAAGAAATTAGATAAAGGATTAAGTAGCTTGTGCTTGCTCGTATGGAACTGTTAGTCATTTCGAGATACTTTTACAGAGAAAACCTATGTTGTAATTGACCCTATATAAATAAAGCTGAATTGAATTATTCCGAAAGATTTCACTTTCAAAGAATTGACATAAAGCTGTACAACAGTTGAGCTATCACTGAGCAAAAAAAAAAAAAAAAGAAGAAGACGTTGCTTCTTGGTGATGGATTCTGGAAAATCAGGGCTACGTTAACCAAATTATTTGCCACCCAGCTCTCCTCATTGGTCACTCTTGATTACATCTTCATCCCAGTTATGTGTTCCACTGATATGAAGTGTCTGTTGTGTTGGTGAAACATAAAGGAGTGCATTTATAAATTAGATATTCATTTTGAAAAATTTAATTGCGGCTCTATATGAAGAGTAAGTGAATTTCAAGAATTTGCTTTTCGTCCGTGTGCTGCTTGCTCTCTTTTCAGCACAGCTGCGGTTTGAATGGCCCCTTCTGAGCAGCCGGGGATGGACGTAAGATGCTTTGCTCATAGGCACATGGATATTTGTTGCTTGGCGACAGGAGGAAGATAAGCATCACCTTACGCCCTCCCCACTGAATCCTCTGGAGCACCGGTGATTTTGAACCCATGCACGGCTCCTCGGCTTCCCAGCCTCATCCTCCAACCCCCCACTTCTGATGCTGCAGAGCTGTTTGCAATCAGCTGGGGCCATTAGCAGCATCTTCCACCAGTTTCATACTTCCTCATCAGCATTTTTAACCTTTTCTTTTGAAAAAAAAAAAAAAAAAAACTGGTTGTATATACTGTGTTTATTTCAAGCTCTTTGAAGCGATTTTAATTCTCTTATAACAGAATGCTAAAGTATCCCAGTGTGTCATTTAAAATAATTTAAAGAAAGTTGTTTGTGTACAGATTTAAAAAAGCGCATATCCAGGTTCTCCTCTTCTTTTAACAGTGTGAATAAAGACAAGTGTAATGTCAAGAGACCAATTAGTAATTTACTATGCAATCGAGGACACTTAGGAACAGAGCGCGAGTCTAACAGGAAAGTGACTTTGTTCTGTCTATCACTCAACTGCTGATGAGCAAAAAGCAGGCTTCATCCAGAGAGCTTGTTTTTAGAGGCTTTCACTCCAGTGATGAACAGCTTAGGTTGTTTAATTTTCATTTTGAAATATTTAATTCGTCTTCTCCTTTTCCCGGCAAAGAGAGAAAGGTAGACGGCGCAGTTCATTACGTGACTGTGGAGACAAACATGTTCAGTCTTCTTTTTTACGACGAGATTGAATCAAGTTAAACACAGTTCTCTTCCAGGAAGCAAATTTATTTCAGAACAATGAACCATTCAAATGAGTGTGTTCGTGTGTCTGCCATTACGGCGATTGTTTTTACACAGAATCCGTTTTGTCTGAAGAAAAATGAGCCCGAAGCCAGAAAACACACTAGGAATATGTTTGAAATGTGATTGTCTTGAGTCCCTTGTTTTTTCTCCTCTCTCCTCTTTGGCTGTCGAACAGTCGATGTCTGCACAGAGACTGACTGATCTGCACCATTAGGAAATCAATTACTCTCTTAGAATACAAGTAAAGCCTTTTTCGACATAGTTTTTTCCTGAACCAAGGTCAACTGCTTTATTATTCAAGAGCCTGCAAATTGTTCTTCAAACTATAGAATGATTAATGTTCTGAATATTACATCTAAAACATTCCTGAAATATCAGCAAAGTATATCGTAATAGGTGGATGAATAAAGTTTACATTCTAGGCATGCAGTGTTTTCTTTCACCATTTAACTTGAGCCTCCCATTGATTTTCTGCCTTGTTTTTCATTATTCTGCAAAACCGACGCTGATCTGCAAATAACAGCAATCGACATCCAGCTCAGACTCATGATGCTATGATCGCTTTGACTGAGAAAAATGTGAAGCTTTCAGTAATTTACAGATGAATTGAAGTCATAATGTTTTCGTGTTATGAGCTGACAGTGAGGGCTTCATGCCTGCCAGGGCAGTTATTACAGATTGCAACGGTTTTCCAGGGCTCCACAACAGCTGTTGCCCTTACCAAAGAGCCCCCTCCCATGTGAAAGGAAAAAAAAAAAGGATAGCCAAAGCAATATATATGAATGGAAGTGAAATATGAACATATGCTACAAAGCAAAATCTTAGAATGTCTTTTTCTTCGCGTTAGCGCCACAGTATGTCCAGATGTGCCCCATCTTTCATTCGTCATTAACGGAGATCAATTCCAGCTTCCATTGACTCAAAAAAGTGTATTTGAAAGAGGGATGGGAAAAATACAGAGCAGGGTCCAAAACTAGCCTGCAAGAGGGATTAATCTAGACCAGGGCTACTCAACCCTGGTCCTCGTGGGCCGCAATCCAGCATGTTTTAAATGTTTCCCTCTTCCAACACAGCTGATTCAAATGATCAGGCTGATAACGATCCTGATCATTTGAATCAGCTGTGTTGGAAGAGGGAAACATCTAAAACATGCTGGATTGCGGCCCACGAGGACCAGGGTTGAGTAGCCCTGATCTAGACCCCACCCAGTGACTGCAAAGTGTAAAAATAACAAAGACTGCACCGTTTCTGCTGTGGTTCAGATATGGTTTGTAAATAAGGAAAAATATGTGAATATATTGAGGATGAACTTTTAAGATTTCACTGTAACTAAAGGAATATTTTAGACGTTGTTTGTATTTATAAGTTACTCTGGTTGGGCCCAGCTGAGATCAGATTGGGCCGCTAGTGTTGAACAAGTATCTGACTGAATTATAAGATGAAGTCATTTATTACTCTACTTGGGGCATTTAATGGTCTCCAATGTGGATCTGATTCTTTGTTACAATATCAAAACAAAAGTCAAAGGACACCCCAAGCTGCAACTGCCATGCACTCATTAGTCTTGGTGTAAAATCTAATCTGAGAAATCTGTCACTGTGATAAGATGTGAACGGTGAGTTGAAATGCTCCTGCTGTTTCTTCTTTTCCCACCAGTCCTCACAGGTAGGTAGTTTACACACACACACGCACACACACACACACACACACACAAGCACAAGAGCGCATACACGTGATACTTGTTTTCATGTCATTCCCATTTTCCGGAAAAAGCACAGAATTCATATTTGTGAGTGTCGACAGGTTAATTGGTTCGGGACGGCTGCAGAGAAACTATTTATCCACAGTGAGAGGGAAAGCTCGGCCTTCTCTCTGGGACTGTTATGTCTCCCCTTCTCGTAGCTGGTTCCCTCAGCTGCACAAAAGGTAACTTGATCCAATTCAACCCATATCAAATTCACTTGGTTAAGTGATTTCTGTCGTGCAGTACAGGTCAAATTCACTAGGGGAAGTAAATTTGATCTACAGTGCTGAGAGGTGCAACAGAAAGGTGCTTGGGGAGAAAACACAGCGGTGTTAATGACGCTGTCTATTTCCCTCCGTTTTTACTTGATCTCACTCTGGCATTTCTCAGCTCAGTTCACTGACGATTCAGACAGAGAGGCTAACAACAAAGGAAATGAATTGAAAAAAGCAATTAGATGGTTGGCCAATAAATGTGTATATCTGGTTCACAGATGATGCATCCTAATGAGTTTTCTGATCCCCTGATGTTTGTTTAAGCACCACCATGATGCTGACATTTATGCTTTGGGTGAAACGTCTCTACAGATTGCTGGATGGATTGCTGTGAAATGTGGTTCACACATTCATGCCCTAACAGGCTCAGTTCAGATAACATTGGTTCCCTGCGAATGCTCAACTAGGTGAACCATTGGATCTTTCTCCAGTTTTTAATACATCTTGGTGAGGTTGCAGGGCAACTTTTTCCTCTTAGGCTTAGCTACGTTGTGCAAATTGTACCTTCAAACTGGAAAAAATTGTGTGATCACACGCCCCCTTTTGCCCAGACATGTCCTCCTTTTAGTTCCTAATTTTGTCAGTTAAGCTAAGTGCTATGTGTCAGTGCAAAGAATTTACAACAAAAATTTTGGTTTTACTTATTTAGATATTTGCTCAAAAGACATATGGCCTACCTCGTTTTTTTATTTTATTTTTTTATTCTTTTTTTTGGGACTCAAGCCTGTTGTGAGGTATTAATTACATCAGAAAAAAATCTCTTCAAACAAAAAAAATAAATAAATGTCTGGTAAATCTACTTTGTTGTCTTTGAGCAGCTTTGGGCATTTTTACAGCATCTCCAACAGGCTTGGAAGTTTGTCCTTTTTTGAGATTTCCTCAACATGTCAGCCTCTTCATTTTTATCCTTGTAGGATGTAAATGTGAGCATTTACCTTGAGACACCTTGTCCATGCCTTATAGAGCTAGTAGCATAGTTTAGTCTATGAACCTTTCATTACAATACAGACACATTTATTATCTAATATCCAGATTTTGTCAACCAGTGCTGCGGTGACTGACAAAGATGTTAAACGCATAAGCCCATTGCGCACATACTGTTACAGTTAGTGCTGTCATGCGATCAAAAAAATTAATCTAATTAATTACAGGTTTTGGAATTAATTAATCTAATTAATCGCATTTTAATCTCATGTCTGCTTTAGGTCCCCAAGTGAAGAATTCAAATTCAGGGACATTACAGAATTGTAATGCATGACTCATCAAATGAATATACTGAGAAGAGAAGATTTTAAATCCACGTTTTTGTTGATGATGAATGAAAGCTAAGTAAGGACGTCTTGTTCAAAATAGATTCTAAGCCCAATCAGGCAACTTAAATAACACTTCCAGTGTGTTTCATTAAAGAAATTCTAAAGAAGAAAAAGTTTAAGTACATCCCAGCAAACCAATTCGGCCAGGTGTACCATTCAAAAATGCAGTACAAATATAGATTAAAAAAATTCTGAAATAAAATAAGGCTGAGTCTCAAATAGCCACTTAAGCAAACTAAATTCAAAATGAATACTAAAGCTAACTTAATACAGCAATTTAAAATGAATACTACAAGTATAACATGCCTCTAAATAAGACAACAGTTCCATTCACATTGAATTGCCAACCAAGTGTGCTATAATTAATCTTAGATTAATTTTTTTAGTGCACTAATTTGCGGTGTAATTAATTAATCTAATTAATGCACTAAAATGACAACCCTAGTTACAGTATTATGAATATAACTGTTGTAAAACAATCAAAACCAATAACACATATTCAATAAGAAATATGATTATTGCCATGAAAAAAGTTATGTTTTTTTTTGACATTTTTATTGCTGTTTTCTCTGATGTACAACCTCTTAGGCTGGATCTGCAGGAGGCTTCCTCTTTCCAAAAGGAGTTTCCGTTGCCTACCTGCACACTGGGGGATGGCAGTCATAATAATGTCATAATAATATGCCGGTCCTATTTTATAAACTTTGTGTGAGATCTTGACCTGGATATGTTCAGCACTTCGAGATAATTATGTTTAATTGGTGTTTAATAAATTAAACTGACCTGAACAGAGCAACACAGTGGCAGAGGGGTTAGTGCTCTTGTGTTATGGTAGAAAATTTAGGTTTGGGTTGAGGAATTTTCTGTGAGGAGTTTGAAGGTTCTCTCTGTGCGTTTCCAGGTTTTCCACAACGTGGATTTGACTTTAATGGGCGTCTATGAATTGATCCCAGGCATGAATGTGAGTTCAAGTCTGTGTGTTTGCCTTGTTGCTGGCCTGAGTCCTGTTCGTTTTGCAGCCTGCCGTCACCAGCAGTCAGATGTGACCTAAAGCTGGTGACAGCAACGCAGCAGCTTGTCAGACCTCAAATTGGACCTCATAAAAGGCAGAGGACCACTCCTTGACCGCATTCACTGTGAAAATAGACAATGACTAAACCCTGTAAATATTGCAAGGATCAATTAAATGCAAATTTTCTCCACAAAAATGCTTCATTTAGAACGGCCTGCATTTGGTTGCTGCAACACTTGTTGCTGCTCCATTTCATTTTCCTGAATTTCTTCCACATAATGCACAATTCCCTTTGAACATAATGTTTTTGGCTCCCTACCGTGCGGACGCTCGTTCCACATGTCTAATAACCCTGTGCCGTCCACTCCACGGGAATCTACAGGAACGCTCCCCCTGCTCTTTGGGATTTGCATGTAGAAGGTGAGACAGACTGGTCCTAAGCGCAGCCGAGATTATTCTTACAGTCAAAGATTCAAGTCAATTTATGCAGATGGGAATTCCTGTGAATGAATGGAAATCTTCTGCACAAACCAGACAGCAGGAGAGCCAGACTGGTGGCCATCTGCTTCAAATGTTTGGCTTCAGGGGATAGCAAAGACAGACGATAAAAGTATAGAGAACAACAAACAGCAGCGGGCTGACAGAGCCAGGAAATACAAACATACAATAACTTCTTTAGCTTTTCTGTCACACTGCACGTTAAGAGTCGGCCAAGTCGTCACATATTCATGCAGGTATGTGTGGTCTTCTTTGTAGTTGAGACCAGTAATGGTGAATGTTACTGTTCAGCATCCACATATCTAGAATTTGGCCATACAAACATAAACATATCGACGACAGATCTGCTCAGACCTGAGTCGTCATCTTAGCTTTGAGTTATTATTTTGCAGTGGAAAAGAATTTTGTCATTTAATAACAGACCGTTTTTACAATTATAAAAGCAGTAACTTTTAAAATAAGTTAATTTGTGGTTAATGCAGCTAAAGCTGAAGACTTTCAGAGTCATTGTCATACTTAACTGATCTTAAAATGATTACTCAAATTAAATTAGAAAAAAAGTGATTTTTTTTTTTTGTTTTAAATTACTTGCCTGTTCTACTTTTAATTAGGGCTGTCACTTTAGTGCATTCATTAGATAAATTAATTACACCGCACATTAGTGCACTAAAAAAAAATTAATCTAAGATTAATTATAGCACACTTGAGTGGCAGTTCAATGTGAATGGAACTGTTGTCTTATTTAGAGGCATGTTATACTTGTAGTATTCATTTTAAATTGCTGTATTAAGAATTGTTTTTATACTGTATTTTTGAGTAGTGCACCAGGCTGAATTGGTTTGCTGGGATGTTTTTAAACTTTTTCTTCTTTTGAATTTCTTTAATGAAATGCACTGAAAGTGTTATTTGAGTTGCCTGATTGGGCTTGGAATTTATTTTGGACAAGACGTCCTGACTTAGCTGTCATTCATCATTAACAAAAATGTGGATTTCAAATCTTCTTTTCTTGCTGTATTCATTTGATGAGTCCTGCACTACAATTCTGTAACGTCCCTGAATTTGAATTTTTCACTTGGGGACCTAAAGCAGATATGAGATTAAAATGCCATTAATTAGATTAATTAATTACAAATTCTGTAATTAATTTGATTAATTTTTTTGATCGCATGACAGCACTACATTTAATGTGTGGATTACAGTGTAAACTGCTGTGAGACTAATCCAAATGTATGAAAGAAAAACTAATTATGTAGATTATCTGAGAAAATGTGTGAGGAAGCAATGTCATGAAAAGAAAGAGGCGGGAATAGCTACTGGACCATTTATCTTACAAGATGGACTTTAATACATTTTGTTTTTGTTTCACTTAATACACGATGGATGATGGAGAAAAGACCCTATATGCATCCCTTTTGCAAATAAAATTTTTTAACTCTGCTAAAGCATAAAAAACTTCAAGTTCTCTGGATTTTCACTTGTTTTTTTGTTTTGTTTGTTTTTAAAGTCTTGTCATTAAAGTTGCTTCGGCACCCAGTTTATCTTGACTGAGATAAAAGAACTTCTTGCCGCTCACCAGCAGCTCCTCCAGATTGCTGACCTTTGGCCTGGTCAGCTCTCTCCACTGGCTGTGAACTGTTGCAGGATGTCAGAGGAGTAGTTTGGTAACTGGCTCTGCTGTGTGCTTTGCAATTGATGGGATCTGTTCATTAGTCCTCTTCCAAATTATTAGTTGCAGAGGATGCACACACTCAAACCAGACAAGCGTGAGCATGCAATCGAAGTGCAGAGACTCAACTTAGCAAAATATGTAAACATCTCACACAGGAAATAATAAGGCTTTATTAAAAAGAGTAAACTTGAGGGAAAGAAATCTGCTTCATGCACTAACTTTGTGCTAACTGATCCCAGAGGACCTTTTGATTTTGACTCGGGGATAAGGGTCTGTGACCCTGCATCAAATGACAATGGGCAAGAGCAACTATTATTTCCATCTATCCATGTATAACGTTATCCTCCACAGATTCAATCTACTGGGCAAGACTGAACCGAGGAACTAAAGGCCTAAATTAAATAAGTTTTATCAGCTGCAGTGGTGGGATGACACAAGTTACATGTAATTTCCAGTGATTGCCTTGACTGAATCATGCCTCTGAGCAGCCTTTGGTGAAGGGAGTATGTGCGTTTATAACCTGGGGGTTAGAATAATCACTCATCGTACACAGGGGAGCGCTTCTTTCTCTGGTTGTGTCAAGAAGGATATCAGCAGGGTGCGATTTGTGATGAAAGCAGGAGCGGGGTGTTTTTGTGGAGTGGAGTGTGCGATAAACATGAAAGACAATGAAATGAAAAGCAGTCAGGAAAGTGTGGAAATGATAATGATTCTATCCATCGAAACACAAAAGTCTGGAAGTTCGTGTAAAATTGTGTGTCAATGCACAAAATGAAACAACACCTGTTTGCAACCACTGAACCCTACAACATTTATCAAAGTAAAAGACCTGAAACGAGCCCTCGTCAACACATGTAATTTACCTCTTGATTACAACGAGATCAGGCAACAGCTCAGCTTTGATTTGATCTTTAAAGACTGTTAGTTTATGTTTTTCTAACCTGCCTGCTGGTGAAGTAGCTTTGATTACTTTTCAGGGGAGATCAACTTCAGCGCTCTCTGTGGTCGGCATATTTCAGCAGAAGGGGGGATATGTAGAACCTGCGTGTGGGCAAATGACACCCTGGTTATCGGCCAACTGGTTCTTTGGCTGCGGCTCAAAAGTAATGAAGCTGCCATCTTGTCAGAGGTCCCTTTATGTTTTAAAGGCTTGTTCTCACACACCATAATTGTAAGTCTTTGGAGACCAGCTGAATTCATTTCTGTCTCCATCGAATAATCAGATCAGGTGATGTTTCCTTGCTAACGACTCTTCCCCACCCATAAACGGTGTTACAGTTAATCTAGCAACATGCAACAGGCATGCGATAAATCCAGCTGACCCACCAGATGTTGATTGAGTGGATGAAAACCTGCATCTCGGCCACAGTTACCTTTGAATTCAGCCCGCCTGCAATGTAATGTTCTGCTTTGTGTCAGCCTGAGCGGCGGGCCTCAGGTGTGTGTGAACACACAGCAGTGGATTTAGCACTTCTCTGGCAGCCAGGTGTTCATTTCACTAACAATAGAGCGGCAACGTCATTGTGCTGCGGGCCAGCGACATCCTCTCATCACAAATCAGAGAGCAGGGCCCAGTCACTGCTCGCTTCCCAGCCTGACTTGTAAATGGTGTTTTTATTTAAGGCATCCTCTTTGTCTGGTTAATCAAAGATGCCTCTTGTTTGAAATGCATGTGAATGAAGCTGAGGATGGGATGATGGATAGGAGAGCGGAGGAAAGGTTAGAGTATACGGCCAAAGGTTTCCTGCTGTTTAATTCATGAATTTGGTTTTGAGGAGAACTCTTTGTTTATTTTTTTTTTTTATTAAGCAAAGACAAACTAAAAACTCCCCCCCCCAAAAAAAAAAAAAAAAAAAAAAAAAAAAAAAAAACCACTAAAGTTGGGAAATTTATGTGGCAAAACAAACATCCCGTGACATTCAGACTGTGAGAAAGTAAAGCGCGCACCTGCTTTCTGTAATGCACAGAGCAGATGGGGGGAGCGGAGACAGAGATTGATTGACGCATGAAATGATGATGGAGACGCTGTAACGAACAGCAACAGCCTTCCGTGTGATTTGTTGTTGATTCTACATGGACTCACTGGATTTCTGAGTGCGCCGTGACATTTTTTTTATACTGATTATGAGGAATCAAACACCGCAGAGGAGCTTTATGGCTGGATGAGGGATCAAATAAAGCTGATGAGGAAAGGCGTGGCAGGTTTGAAGACGGTTGCTTTACAAATGTCACACGTTTGTCAGGAAGTGAGATATCCTCACAATAAGAACCTGGAGACAAGAGATGAGGAAACTATAACACCCAGCGGAGGGATTGTGTTAAAAAAAGAGCTTTGATGGATTGCATGACAGTAAATGAATATTCCTGAGAAGGGAGGTGTCTCATCGAGTCATCAGGAGAAGCTCTCTATTTGTCAGACACATCCACCTCCCTGCATTCTTTTATGCCAATGACGCCACAAGGGGATGATAACAACTGTGTAATGGCAAGGTTGATACAATTATACAGACACTCAAAATTCATTCGTGGGGACTGTGCTCGATGTTCAAAGTCAGATTATGCTTCACTTAAGTGGGTGGGTTCTCCTGGGGTCCTGCAAAGTTGTGCAGGTATAATTTAACAGCTGACAAAGAGTCTATAAACACAAGACCGGTGTGTGGCGCCAGCAGGTTTCCCTTCCCATAATAAGAGACCCGGTGAAGTCAGGGGGCAGGAGACTCTCTAATCAAATGTTGACCGAATAATAGCGTGCTGATGTTACCAATTAGTGCAGTACGGAGGAGCAGGAGTACGGCAAGTGCTGACAGGGCATCGAATGTAACATCATCAACAACGGTTCAAATAATGGCTCTTATGTTTTGGGACACATGCTCATTTTCTTTAATTGGATGACTAAATTGATCCCGCTTGCATGTTTAATGCTGTGAATAATGCATCATATGTTCGTGCAGCTCCACAACATGCAGGGGCGGCTGGGGTTTAGTTGGCCAAGGGGCCTGTTCGACACATGAGCAAGCTGGGCCACTGAACCCCCCGAGTTGCTCTTAAAGGGGTAAAAGTGCCTTGCAGGGCAGTGACCAACATGGAGTGTTTAATTTCAATGATCTTTCAAGTGAAAAAGTGAATGAGGCTGATCATATGAAGTGTGTTAGCACTTTTCAAGTCTATTTACCACTTGTTGGAATTGTGATTTAATGGTAATGGCTTAAAGTATTAGAAACAAGTCAAAGATCCCACGTGCATGGCGATTTAGATTTGCCAATAATGTGAGACCTTACAGTAACACTGCTTGACAGGAGCAGCCGGGGTTCCGATGGGAGAGTGAGTTTTCTCTTAATGTCAGGATTAATCCTCCGTCTTCACCTTGTCCATGTGTCTTCCATATCATGAGCACAGAAATCATTGACTGAAATGTATTTTTTTTTCCCCCATTACCGGTATATTGAAATTGTAATTTCCTATTATAATTCAATTATTTCTAATTTTGACATGCACATGGATGTTGCATGGCAGCTATTGATGTGCGTCTGCGTGTGTGTGCGCACACACACACACACACACACACACACACACACACACACACACACACACACACACACACACACGCGTGTGAGTGCAAATCCCATCATAAAGACTCTCATTAGAAGTAAACAAGCTGTCGAGGTTTTTGCTGTGAGAATCTCTGAAGCTCGCTTGTTAACAGGCTTCTTGTTCATATAGGTTGGAGGCCAAGTGCTCCTTTTAAACTCCGGTTTAGTCAGATAGCTGCTGGCTCTAGTCATTTATTTACCAGGCAGATACCTAATGAAAGTTGCTTTTTCTGGGCAAGAAAACGAGAAGGCGTTTTATTTTTATCAAATTTCTTTAAAGGTGCCCTGGAACATATTTGATATTATTTTGGAGAGATGAGCAAATCCTCGGCTGTAAATGACTGCAAAATCAGTTATTGATGTTTAATGTAATGCATCTGCAAAGACGTTTATCTTCAGTCAAGATAAAGCACCATTGTGCAGGGATGTGGTCCTCTTCCAAATAGGCTTACTGTTCAAAAAAACAAACATGCCATTATCCTCCATCACATAATTTGTTTTCAAAGGTGAGTTTCATAATTGCTGATTTATTATCAACACTGCCTGAGAAAAAGAAAACAGGTTGGCTCCAAGTGTGTCTTTTCTCTGCAGCTTTGGATTTCAGTTTGATCATTTATATAAATGAAAAGAGAGTCCAAAAATATCGTTCGTATCATTCCGACTTGGCTGTTAGCCTATAGTCAATCTGCATTGTGCACATTCCAGAAATGAATTAATAAGGTGTGGGCTTTTTTTCTGAGGAAAAGTCAACAGCTCTTCTCGGTCTTCAAGAGTGCTGCATAAAATGTGTGAAGATTTATAATTATGAGTGGGATGCCCATCGGTTATCTCAGTAAAAGCTCGCTGCGAAGCAAATGTACAATTTCTGAGCCACTTTCTGAAATATGTGCATTCATCCTCGGCATCTTAATGAAGTCAGCAGGTAGGAGAATTGCTCATGGAACACCTTTCCCACTCCAGCCTAGTGTGGTATAATGCTTTGAAAATCCCCCAAGACTGGACTGAATAGGCGACCCTTCAGGAGGAGAGGAGATGAGGGAAGAGCGATGGAGAGGAAGACCAGCTCCCTGCATCCTATCCTCGTTAGAAATCAGAAGAAAAAAATACCAAGGCATAACAATTACTCACTTTACTCACTCAATATGCCCCCATCTGTCATGACTATTCAATGCTAAAAGAGACAGAAGTCACATCCAGCCAAGTGACTATTGATCAGCAATCGATAGCTTGTGTTTCTGGGTGACGGTGGTGTCTGACAACACGATGTATCAACACTCATGTCACAGCCACGGATTTCTGACCCAGACAAAAACAATCAATCAATCATGCCGTAAATACATGAATCAGCTATCAAATATGAGTGTCATTTGTGACTTGGAGACTGGAAATAACTCTAATCATCCCCCTGAACCCTGAAGCTGTGCTCTGTTTTGTTTTGGTTTTAGCAGGGAGCAGCAGTCGACTTGTAAACAGAAAAGACTGACCCTCATGGCTTTGCTTTGATTACATGTCAATATTTGATGACACAATATGCTTTACACTAGGGGGAGACAAAGACCCTTCCTAGATAAATAAGCTTTTTGAGGCTCAGATTGAATGACTAATGATTTAAAGTCAACATTTGATGAATCCTGGATGGAAATTCACTTTTTTCACTAATAACCACTTTAGGCAACTTTAAAATAAACAAGTCATAGGCAAAAATGGACTGCTGTGAGTAGAGACCACCAGTAAGCCAGGAGACCACCCCCCATCCCCCCATCCCCACCCCGCCTGTCATCAGTAGTAATTTATTTCATGAGCTATTTTCAGCTTTGAGCAACATAAACTCACTCCAAATCAAAAGGGTTTATAGCCCTTATTCCTGGTTTGACGTGGCACAAAATGCTTACCAGAGCGCTCAGGCAGCCGCGGCCCGGTGGTTTAATTGAAACGTATTTTAGTAGAATGTGGGCCGTATTACTGGGTTGTATCCTCAGGGAGACACGTCGTAACAATAGAGCAGGAGAGGGGAGAGACACAGAGAGGCAGGGAGAGAAGGAGAAGGAGAAAGGGAGAGGGGGAGGGTTTCAGAATGCCACTTTCACGATGTGTGTGAAAGCTCTAATACCATATTGTTGTAGAGTTCATGGGATACGCCAAGCAATCAATAACCAATTTATGTGAAGTTGATGTATGGATAACAGCTGCGCCGCTTACATTACCTATTTACCATTCAGCAGACAATACGTCTGACCTTGGTTTGTGGTGGCATTCCTTCAGCTCTGCAATCAAGGTTCTTCTTGGAGGCACGAGTGATCGGCGAGTGGAGCGTCCTGTATGTTTCGCTCACAGCAAACCGTAAAGCACTCTACATTTTTTATGGTCCCACATAAATGAAGCCGCCTTCAGTATCATATGGTAATATCTTTGCCAGGCAATCTGCTGTGCTACAGGCATGCCTGGGTTGCTATAACAACAGCTGCTGCCATATCTGTCACTGCTGTGGGTCACGGTTAGCTAAAAGAGCAACGTGCATCGCATCCCTCTGTAGCTGCCAGTCTTCATCTCTTCCTCTTCAGCAGCACCTGCCGTCCTTCTTTGTCTTCCACGGCCTCTCCGTTCTCGCATATCTCTGCTCCCTCTGAATAAAACTCCTCAGCGCAATTAAAGCTAAGAATTTACATCGAGTAGAAAGTAATCAGCAGTCCTTGTGTCAGCCACTTTTCTGTAGCATTAATGAGAACCGGAGACTCCAGAGGTGCGCATTGTGGCTGATTTAAAGCCGGCTCTCTTCCTTTCAACACCACCAGACTCACAGATAATAGGATGAGCATAAGGCGCAGAAGCTGCTGACAGTCAATAGTCTATTTTTCTCTCACAATCCCAGTTAAGTTAAAGTCTAAATTCATCCAATTGAATAGTTGCTCTGCTATCGGAGCAATTAGACCAAAGTACTAGAATAGGTTTCCAGTAAACAACAAACGAGCTTCAACACAGGCTGTGAAATGCTTTGTATTTAATAGTTTAAAAGCAGAACACTCGCACATGATATATTATATCTGGTATTGACGTTCAGCATTGTATGTTTTAATAACTATATAGAAATCATTGTTTGCGATATAGAAAGAGGCACACAATTAGTCTCAACAGCAATGTTATTGAGGATTATCAGCGATAGTCAAAGCTTGAAAAGACTCCTACTGATTGTACTTCAACATCAGCATTTTAAATAGATGAAGGATTCAAACAGAGGGCAGTATATGACGACCTCCGATCAGCTGAAACAGTGTGACTTTATACGGCATCATCAGTATATGTGTACAGCATACAGGTGCATCTCGGAAAATTACAACATCACTGAAATGGCACTCCGTTAGTTCAACCACGATTTGCTATGAGAACCACTAAACAAACTGTTTTAACTTCATGATTTCAGAACTAAAATGATAAAGAATCACAAGAATTATGTGATTTTATGTCATATGCAATGAAAATATATACAAGTTTTACTACTGGAATGAAATTGTGATTTTTTTTTTTTTAGATGCATCTTGATTTTCATTGCTTTCTGCTCCCAGCAAACCAGGGATAAATGCACATCCACACAGTATAAAAGCTGCTAAATCCATTTCATTAAAAAAAAAAAAAAAAAAAAAAAAAAAAACTCCTTACAAATACAAATTAAACTGTGACCCAAAAAGATTTTTATAAAATTGTAAGAAACCAAAAACAGAAATGTACTATTACTTCAACTGTACAAATTGAATACATGAGTAAACATGTAGACCAGAGAGGGATAGATTTCTTCTTAGACTAAACCTGCTTGTTCTAAATCACAGAGGCACTACTAGCTACAAAGAGAACGTTAAGTCTACACAGTGAAGCGTGGTGTGTGTGTTGTGATAACTGAGGACGCCGACACATTTCATCTCCACCCTGTTGTGGTTGTGAAAGCGCTCCATCACAGATGCCTGGCACAGAGGTTAAAAAAAACTCAGGGAAAAAACAAAACAAAAACAAAGACACAAGAGGAGAAAGAGGAGAAAAACTGAGCACAGACATTTTCTGACTGACTTCTCACAAGACACAGTCAATACACAGGGGAGGTGTGTTGGCAGGATTCCCAAGATTCCCTGGGAGTAACGACACCTTCTTAGTGGCACTGTTGAGGTGGTGAGACGTATGCCTGACACTGACATCCCATCGTGATTGGTCAATACCTAAGGAGAGCAGAAAACATGGTCCCTCTTATTGACATGAGAGGATTTACAGTATATATTTCAAACTATCTAATACAAATACATTTGAATTCCTCGCTGCTTAAAATCCATCAAAGATAAAACATTTCTCTTGGAAAATGGCTTTAGAGTGGAGCAGGTTGGATGGAGGATGAGCACAAATGGATGATTTGTGATTTGGTGACAATTTCAATCTGGAATGAGAGTCACCGTGGAGAGGACGAGAGGAGACACGGAGGGTGCTGACGCAACGGGACTCCACCACCAACACAAGAGGAACCAACAGAGGAGGGGATGAGTTCACTGATCACGATCGGGTTTAAGGAAATCTCGTGTGAAATACCGTGTCGGCGACAACCGCTTTATTCAGCAGCCGAAGGGGCTGGATTGTCTTTCTGCTCGGAGGGAATGGCTAGGTAGTTTGTCCTGTGGGCAGATGGGTAGAAAAACCGGAGCGTCAAAACACAGTGGCTTTCAGAGTGTGCTGCGGGTTTCACCCACACACTGCGGGACTCGGGAAGAACCCTTCAGGTAGTGCAAGTTTTTTTTTTCTTAATTTTGACAGAAAATTATTATGAAAACAAGACTCACAAAATATTTAAAAATAAAAATATAAGAGGAGTTTTGCTTTTTACTATTAATGGATCCCAACACAATCAAAAACATTCGTGTAATGTGAAAAATATTTGGAATTGAAAATTAAATTAAAATATAACTAAAGCAAGAAGCTTAAGAATAAAGGCGATACAAAGAAATTCACGGTTTATGGGGATGGCCTGATCCTCCCCCTGTGGTATTTCCCTCTCAAGTCCGTTCTATTACAGTACAGTGTGGTTGTGATTAAAGATCGCACTACGTGAGTGAATTTTCTTCATTTTATCACTACGCTTTTGTGAACACACTCTTCCCTGATTAATGAGAGCTTCTCAACTGTGAATGAATTTTACAAGATTAAAAAAAAAAAAAAAAAAGCACGACAGTCATGTGAGTGGTGGGAAGAAAGTGTGTGGCGTTCGCGTCATGAAGACTTGACACTTTCATTCAGCATTTATTAGCGAATTCTCAGCTCGTTGGAAACCTCAAAACCTGCACAAAATGGTCTCCCTATCCAGTTTCACAGAAAGAGCAACATATCTAAGAGAAACTAGTTTAGCGACCGTCAGCAAATTTCAAATATAGCTTCATTCAACTCTCTGACAGGTTATCGCTTTTTCTGTTACTGCTGTTTTAAAATTTTTTAGCTCCAGTAACAAAACGAATGTGATCTGAACCACGAAAGGATCAAAAAGAGGTCATCTCGAAATGTGAGACTTACGGTACACATTCACTGAGCTCCCTGTGAGAAAATACAGGCCTGACTGGAGTGGAGGGGTAGGGGTGGGGGTGGGGGTGGGGGTGGGGGTGGGGGGTCTTGCAGGTCATCATACAGGTCACCAGGTCAATAACGGCCATCAGTCGGCCACGACCCATTAACTGTTTTAGCAGCGGGAACTGATCAGTTTTACAGTGTTACACACACTCGATCACTTGATGATCACCTTCATCTCGCTGTCGAGGGCAAAGATGGATTGCAAACGCAATTAAAAATGAAACATGGTGACATCGTCTCTGCCTACGTCAAATAACTTTGCTTTTCTTTGCTGTTCTCAGGGACTCAGCTCCGCTGCTCATCCTACAAATGCATGCTTCCCTGCAAACGTGGAAACATCCGAACAAGAAACATTCAGGCTTTCCAACGGTAAAAGATTTAATGCTAAGAAGGATTTTAAGTTTTTTTTTAGTTCATTTATAATTTGCAGTGTCATCCCAATGGGCCGGTTCAAAATCAGTGTATTCAATAAAGAAAGACACAATAAAAAGCCCCTGTATTCCTCCAAAAAACGTGGAATCTGAGATGCATTATATATATAGGCTTTATGTGTCAGACTTGTGATCCAGATTAACTCCTTGCAAAACACCGGTGACTTGATCGGCTCATATGCTGTGTATTATATGTGGTTGCTCTCTTTGCAACATAAATTTCCATGTACAAAAGTTGTCAGCGTGGGTTGCCCGGTTTATTCAACAGCATGGAAATCCAGTGGGAGCTGACTACATACAAGTGCGCTGGGTCTTTGACAGCACTGACAAGGTGACACAAAAAGTCAGTTTTCTGATGGGGCTGAAAATCCACGGCAGATGTAAAAAGGAGGTGTTGAAAAAAGAGCAGTCAGCAGTGCTTAGAATTATTCAGGCCTGTCAGGCAGTCCAAGTGAAAAGACAGATTACTGTTGCAGGAGGGTTACAAACTGATGCAGTGCAGACTCAATTACCTTTCAGTCTGTCTGCCTGTTTGCCTGTCTGACTCATTCTTTCTTCCTCTCTCTCTCTCTCTGTGTCCCACTCACTTCCTGACTACCTCCTAAATCTCTTTCCTGGGATGTTAAATTACTATTATATAATAAACCAAAAAGAAAAAACAAAACAAAACAAACAAACCCGCGAAACTTTTTCACACACTTTCTGACTTTTGGTCTGAATATGGAAACACTGCATTTCTGCATTTCCCACCATACAAAAAAAGAGAGAGAGAAATAGATGGGACAGATATACATCTGGACATGGCACCACCCAAAAAAATGTGTTCAGGACAAACATTCCATTTACTACTCAGCTGCCTTCTCACTCGGTGTGTGTGTGTGTGAGAGAGAGAGAGAGAGAGAGAGAGAGACTCACGCTGTGTCCTGCGCCTGCTCATCGGACTTGGAGATCTTCCTGTAGCAGTAGACCATTTCTACCAACAGCCAGAAGGTCAAGAACACCAGCAGCACATACATCATGATCTCCGAGTAGATTGCCGCGGTGTCCTGAGTGGCTGTGGAGCACAAACAGCAGCGAGGGACATGAATTATTCAGAAAGTATCTTTCCTCTGGATTTTTTTTTCCTTTTTTGTAGAAGAAAAACGAGGAGGGGGAGACTTCATTGGAAGGTTTAAGAAAGGATTCTTCATGACAAAGATGGTAGTAGTTCTCCAATTTCAGTCTATGTTCACTTCCTTTAATAAAAGGGTCGAAACTCAGCACGTGTGCTCATAACAGTGCAGGAAAATAAAGTCATGTTTTCAGCTGAGTGTCCTGTTTAAGGCACAGACTATGTTGCTTACAGAACATTTGTGGTACAATCAGGGTGCAATTTGTGACAAAATGAGAGGATGGAGAGTGAGGATGGTACATACACATGATTTCCCAGCATGCCATATTTCATTTAGCTTTTGATGAGTTTCTATTCGATTAAAGACACATTGCAGCTTTCAATAAAGCCATCAGTGCAACAAGTCAAAAAGTCATACATGACCTCTGAACAGGCGTCCTACAGTCCTGGCTATTGTGACACATTCCAGTGGACATTTACAATCTTCGACTGTAAATAAACAGGAGGTTCACAGTGTGGAAAGGAAAATGTTCACTTCACACAGAACAAAGCACATTTCAGTCTCTCAATTTAGGTTAGTGTCACTGGAAATGTGTCAGAGGCTGAGCTGGCACCACTGTTTTCATTTATTTGACTTTTATGTCTAAACTGACGGTGAAGGAACTTTAAATCACTCTTAAACGGAGATACGATATAATCAACGTCTGAGGTAAGAGGAGTTCGTATATCTCCCTCATCGGCTCCAACAAATGGCACCCTGGGTATTATGAAAACCAAGCCTCATGAGTTAAAGCTACCCTGGGGACATGTGTCTCTTAATTAGGTGTGCGTTCCATGTTTCAAACCAACAAGTACAAAAAAAACTCATTAGACATTAAACATACATTATACTAAGATTATATTTGTACACAAACTTGATAGGAACAGTTTTTTTTTTCTTTTCCTTTCTTGCAGAATCCCTGTGGATTCACAATTGTTGTGCAAGCATAACATGAATTCAGTGCATTTCTTTCTTAATGAAATAATCTCCACAGGGTAGCTTTCCATTAGAAATAAGATGAGTATGTAAAGTCACAGTGGTTTTCAGTGCAGGAAACGGCTTTTAGAACAGTTAGAGCATATCCGGCTCACATTTTGGCTTTGTGTATACAAGTATGAAGCTAATTAAAATCAGGTCATTTAATTTTACTATTTCAGTAATAGCTTCACATTTTTCTCAAGTCTGTTGACAACAATAATCATATGCCCGTCTTAATACTTGTCAGTTTTTGCAGTTCTCTTTTTGTGCATTCAAGAGTAAATGAATGTTTTCAAAGGTAACATATGTGATGAGGAACAATACCCCACTCCATAAATATCATTCAAAGACAGTTTTTTTTCCTCTTTTTGGAAGGAACTAAGAATATTAATGGATTTTACCAAAGGACTGGTCATGACCTCGATCAGCAGCAGGGGCTGTTTCAATATACACGAAGGCATCTGACGATTGTTTGTAAAAATGTGAATTCAACCACATCAATATGATTATGGGCTACTGTCAACCACTGTGTCAACACATGTGTACCCAGTTCCAGAAAGCCTGCTGAACAGAGAGCGCTCAGATTTGAATTAGCAGTCCCTGGAAAATCGAGGCTATTAGAGTAACATAATCCCCAAGATGGGAAAGCACAGATACTGTATGCCGCTTTGCAGCTAATCCATTCCATTGCTGTTCACATCTTCACTGTAACGTAACACTTAGCTGTAATGTCCAGACCCCTGTCTGAAGGCTTTCTGGAATTCAATACAAATGTTGTGAGAAATATGAAAGAGAGGCTTTTAAATACAGGAAATAATTAAACCATTGATTTATTTAATTTTTTTAAGCTGCACCTCAAAGGATAGCTACATTCAATTTCCACTCCTTTTATCTGGATACAAATCAAACTCTGGAATATGACTGACCTATCTTTAGATGCCTCTAACAGTCAACTATACACCAAATGCAGGCTTCTAGAAAATGAAATTAAATAAATGAGGCAAGTCATTCCAAATATACATGTCTTGTTGTATATTCGATCAAGGTGGAACATGACGCATTCAGCAAGGCAAGCATTCAGGAAGCAGAATACATTACCCCGTACAATAGATAGCAAAGTAGCTGGATTGAATTAACCCCTTCATTGACAACAGAAGAAAGCTTTGATGGACGATAAAGGCAGACAAAACAAAACAGAAATTATTCCTCTTACACCGGCACAATCACACCATAAAGAGGGGGGAAGGAGAGCGGTGTTGTTAGTGGCACACCGTCGTCACACTGATGCATCACTCAGTGAAAACAGTGCAGCGGAAATACTCAATAAATTGAAAAAAGAACTTATTGCAGTCTGATAAACATTTTATGCAACATCAAACGATCAGGAAGCAATAGTCAACATTACACAGAGGCAGGTGGTTCTCAGTACTGCAAAGTAAAGGCGCGATCCAAATACAACCGATTTGAAAATCTCTGAATATATCTAACTCAGTTTTGAGGAAACGGTTTCAGATATTATAAAATATGCCAGAAAAATTTACACTATACTTATTATTAGCTGGATGAACAAAATACTAAACAAAAGAACTATAGCTGATTGAGTAATTGTTTTTACTGAACCAAAAATGTATAATAGTATTAGTGGTTTCTCTTCATTTGCTTCCTGTAAAATCTAACACAGAATAAAAATGTTTTCTCATAACAAATAAAGCTTTTCACAAACAGGATCCTATCATATCAAAATGCCGTGAGCTGGCTCCCAGTATTACTTCAAGAGGCTTAAACACAGTTTATACTGTATTATTAACATCATTCGTAAATCATTCCCGCAAAGTAAAGCCTGCAGTTAGCGCTGGACCACTACTGAAGATAAACGGCTACAGATTCAGAATCAAGTCTACCTGTTAGGCTGCTGTCTGATGTCAGCTAGCTGAAGCAGATCTGCTGGGGGTTTCTTCCTCTTAAAATTGATGTTTCATTGAGTTTTTCCTCCATGTTTTCTTTTTTTTTTCTTTATGCAAAAAGCCATAAGGTGGCTTTGCTGTATCTGACACTATCAAAAAAAAATAAAAAAATAAAATAACAGAACTTCAACCAAAAAGAAAAAAAAAAGGCATTATAAAAAGGTTAAAATCATCCTCACCTTTCTCTTTCACCGTCAGTGTGATGTTCTTCTCAACAAAGAACGAGGGCTCGAAGAAGCCAAACTTAAATTCACGAAGAATATGGCATTGATAGAAACCACTGTCATTAAATGTGACATTCAGGACTCGAATGGAGACATCTTGCAAGTCCTGGCTACCATTCCATGTAAGACGGTCTTTAAATGGTCCATCCAGGGGCTTTGCAACGAAGTCTTCGAACACGTATATCTACAGGCAAAAGAAGAAGAAGAAAAAAAAAAGACAGAGATGCGCACATTTACACTAGTGCTAACAAATCTAGCACCTACAAAGACTAATGTAGCAGGAACCTACATGAGTTCTATTCAGCTCGCCATTTTCTTCTGTATTCGGCGTGAAGTACCAATCCACACGGGTCTTTGCTGTGACCTCTTCCCTCTTCATGCAGGAAATGCAGGTCAACTTCATGGAGTTCCCCAGAACTGCTTCCGTATCTGACGGGACGTCGACACATACTGGCCTGCTCAGCTGAACTGGAAGGGCACGAAAACGGTAATCAAAATAGTTTGAAGTCTCTCTGCACCAAACATTAAAAAATGTTATTGCAGCTGGATATTTAAGCCTATTTAAGGCTATCTTCTACACTGACATGCCCAAGGTTTCTCCTGCTTTGAAGCTGTCAAAGTAAGATTTTTACAATTTGGAAAAAGAAAAAAAAAAAAAAATTAAAACATTTTGCTTTCTGAATCTCAGGCAGAGCTGGGGAACTGCTGATTCTGAAGACTCATGATTTTGCATGCTGATAAAATTTGGTTTCCTCGCTTTTTTTTTTTTTTAGCTGCACTGTGATGTTTAGACACATCAGAGACCAGGTAGGTGGTCCGAGTCTTTCTTTGAGGGCTGAAACAGTAAAAGGTTGGCAGCCATAATTCTGACACAGCAGTATTTCTCTTTTTATCTCCTCAGAGAGCCCTTTAAGAACACTCATCACTGAACCACACATGCTCCCTGGGAGTGGGCCCAGTGTGAATATAAGAGCATTTCACAGGAGACATGGTTTTAAAAGAAAGCAGCTACAAAATTGTCCTGCAGAGTTGCTGTGAGCTACCACAGTTGTGATACACTTTTCAGCCTCTCTTCAATTACTGAATGGATACAACCTTGTTGGCACTTTGACAAGGACCCTTTTGATTTGTAATAAAGAACTCATGACCCCATTTTGCTGAGGTCTTGTACTTGTTCTGAATCCAACATTGAGCCAAAATCTGTGTTAAAAAGACACCAAGTCAGTTTTGCAGGTATGTGAGCGCTGGATACTTGAGTCTCAGTACTGATAGCAAAGACCATCCAGACTAGAAAGCACTAATGATGACTTAGCCCATTAGTATTGGCTGGCAGAGGGAGCACTAAATGGATAGGGAGGCAAACAGATCTGGTCTGTATCGGATCCTCCTACACAATTACAGTCTCTGTGTTTATGTAGACAGTAAGCACTGAGAGCAAGCTAAGGCAGAATTGATTGGAAAACACATGCATTTCAGCTGACAGAATGCAGAGGGGGGAGGAAAGCTGGGAAATGGTTTAGGGGATTATGAAGTCAAAGACTGACTTCTTGCATTTGACTGTTGCAGTGTTTGACCCAGTGTTCTTATGTAACCCAAAGCCCCCCAAAGCACACAGTGACAACATTGATTCTATCTCATCTTTTTTTTTATACTGAGGCCTCATGCAAACACACGTAAGGAAACAGAGAGACAGTGACAAGGAAAACCAGAGAACAGAGGAAAGAAAAAAGGATGAAGAGCTTAACCCCAATGTCCTCTGTTCAAGGGGTCTATTTATTTCACTTAATGCTGACAACAGAGAGCAGAGCTGCACAGTGCATGTGTTACTGGGGCTGCTCTGAAAATGGGCTTTGACTTCGCTGCCAGATGGAAAGTTTACAAGCCACTTCCAAGGCCTATGAATATTGCTGCAAGGATCCAAAGAATTTTCAGAGGAGGGGGACAGAGGAATACTATGAGTGAAATGTGTGCAAGACAAGAAAAAGAGAGAGAGAGAGAGAGAGAGAGAGAGAGAGAGAGAGAGAGAGAGAGAGAGAGAGAGAGAGAGAGAGATGTCCCTAAGATTTAAACTATTAGTTGGAAATAAACTCTAAATGTACTGATAGTCATGTTACTCATTTCACTTATCCACTGTCATCGTACCAATCTTAGATTGGGCTTTTCCAGTCGGTTACGTTGTTTCACATTTAACTCTTCAGTGCAGTTTGCAATCTATGAAATCCAAAGCCTAAGCATCTTGGTCAGAGAAAATCAAGAGTAGACACATTTCAGCATTTTCAATTGTCACAAAAGGAAATCACATGGTAGAAAACATACAAAATTAATCATAAAAGTGTTCTCAAGGGTCTGCTTAGATGTGCATGAATTATTAAAATTACTTTCAATGTAAAGTTTGTTTTGATGGGGGTGGATGTAGGCCTGTCAGACCACGTGGGGGCTGACCACGTGTCACCTTTAGAGCTCCACCCATGGGAAAAATCCTCAGTGCATCCAAACTCAGTCAATATACAATCTAATCAAATGAGAAGTGCAACAACCAGGGTGAAAGAAGCTCAGTTGGTTACAGAGAAATACTTACCGGCAAAAGTCAAAAATACCAAAGTTTTTGGGAAAAGTTTGTACTGAGTTACCATATTCAGCTCTGTGTGGAGCTGCTGGTGGACACAGTCTCTGGGACTCCTGCTGTCAATAAGTTTCCTTCAAGTCCAGTCTGGGCTCAAGTGACAGCTGTCGAGAAGACTTCAGGACCACGGACAGCACCTCTCCTCGGCAGACAGCAGCGCGGATAACTTCCCTCGTCACGGAAATGTCAGCTCCAAAAATGCGTAGAAAAGCTCAAAAAACAAATGTTTTCCAGTTCTGCATAACGCGTTCAGTTCACAAGTCAGGTGTTCAGTCGGAGGTCTGTTACCCTCAAAGCATGAACTAACTTCTTCGGCCGTCTTCAACGATAAATTAATCAAGAAGCAGGTCCGTGATGTGACACAGCGTGTGTCTCTCAGTCCGGACCCATCCGGTAACAAACACTGCGAAGGTTTTCCTCTTCAAATGGAAAAAATAAAAATAATAAATAAATAAATAAGCGATGAGGAGGAACCTGTGGATTCTCCAAATCCGATCCAGTCACTTACTGTTGCCAGATTCGGTGTCCTGTTCACGCGGAAACAGCAGAATAACAACAGCCTCGCTCTTATTTCACCCTCCAAGAATGCCAGTATTGACTAGGTGAAGACTATTTCCTCCATTAAGATGAATGATGACATTTCCCAGCCGCGGCTCACTGCCTTTTGTTTCCCAGCAGTCACTTTGCTCCAGCTCAGGCGGAGAGTCCGTTTGCGCATGCGTGAATCCCTCCTTCCTCCACTACAATGTGCATGAGCATATTATTGTCATCCGAGCAGATTCAAACAAACTAATCATCTAAAAGCCTATTTACATTTGCCCCCGTGGTTGATGCCGGAGTTAAATAAAGATAGGGCTTTGTTATGCACCGCATTTTCTAGAAACATATGCAGGCATGCTAAAGCTCAGAGAAAAGATGAGCTATTTCTTTTGTGTTATATAATCTTCTTCAGCAATTGCCGGTAGTTATTTTTTTTCTCATCAGTTACTCACCACTACTCACATTATATTCATTATATTTAACTGGCCAAGCATGTTAATAACCACGCAAGCCACGTTATAAGAAGAGAGTTGCTCCAAGCTCAAACCTTGGAGCAGCTATAAAATAATGTTGCTCTGTGTTGAACAGTCTCAGGGCCTTATGCAGCCCAATTTGATCTTTAATGAGCCAGGTCACCAAAACAACATAAATTCCAAATACAAAATTACTTCATTTTTTTTTCATTTTTTTAGTATATTGAGATAAAATAAATTTTACATTTTAAAAAATTGAAATCAGAGCAATTTTACTGCATTTTTTTTTTTCCACAAAAGCATCTTACTGCTGATCACCAGTCATCCCTCAGACATCAACCACACTGACACTTGCTTTACTCTGATTTCACACGGACTTTGTGCTGTCTTCAGATAAGTAAACAAGACGGTGTATGGTTGGCCTGTCTCACCAGGAAAATGACACCCTGATCATCTGTCTGTGCATAATGAATTGCATGAAATCATCTTTGGCTTTCTGTTGAATTAAAAAAAAAAAAAAAACTGAGTTGAGACCTCTACCACACAACTCACTAATTCACTGATCTTCCACCCCCTGGAGTTGAGCATTAAAGGGCTTCCTCTTTCTGTGATATTCTCTCTATATTTGCGTCCAAAGTCTTCCATGCTGTGAGGCGGGATTTCAGTTTTTACACTTTTTTTCATCTCATCCTTTCAATAACTGTAATCCAAGAAATAAAGAAGAACCACTTTAACTAATCTACTTGAAGTAATTTAGGTAGAAAAAAAATATTTTCAATAATCCATTACACAAACACACGACTACAGACTGAAGTGTGTGCTGAACAGTGTAATTGTCCCTTTTAAAAATTTCAGTTAAATCTAGTTCGACAAGTCAATATTGTACAATCCAAATTATAATTTCAGAATGTTAATATGCATTTTCTAATTCTGTCATCCAACGTGTTCATCAAGTGTCTGATGTTTCATCGTTGAAAAAAAAATTAAATATGTATTCTTTTCTGCACCAAATCAGCTGTGACAGAAAGTCATTCACTGGACCTCCTACACAGCCCCAGCCACAGTCTAGATATGCTGTATGTTAGATTATTGCTCCTGTCATTCAAAGAAAAGGAAAGTCCAATGAAGCGTTGGAAATCCTCTTCTGCATGCAGAAATATTTTGACACATCCATTAACAAATCCAAATTGCTGGGATGTTTGATGTTGTTGAACAAGTGTGTGAAAATGAGAAACACAGAGCAGGCTTAAGATGAACCCACGACAGCATCCGTCCTGAAAGAGCACCGATAATCCCACTGTGACATCACAGTATTTAATCTTGCATCCATTGTGTTGGAATAATGAGAAGGATTTACGACAGAGAAGACTGGGAATCAAGGGGGTTTGAGAATCTCTCCATTATTCCTTTGGATTACATAAAGACATACGTATGTTTATGTTATGTTTATATGTGCTGTATGACCCACCAGTCAAACATAATATGATAACCTGTCTAATTTTATGTGCTTCACTGTTTCACTGCCAAAACACAATGATGGAGACACGAACACTAGTAGATCCCTGAGGATTGTTTGTTAAAACCTGCAGCTGGGTTTGGAGGGAAGCCTTTTTAAAAATGTCTGATTGGCAAAGTTTTTTTTTTTTACAGGATTAAAATATAAAGATTGACCAAGGAGGGATTGAGGATTCCACTAAAACAAGCAAAACAACAGATCTGCCACTTATAGCTCAAAAATGTCTTTGAATAACAAAAGGAAAAACAAAAATCACACAATCTCATCAACAAGCTGAACTGCAGTGCAAACAACATCAGATATACAAAATTAACTATGAACAAAGCAAATGAGAATATTAAGATAAGTGACCAAACCAAAAAACAAAGCAACAGCAAGTTCTTATATATACACAATCATAACTGTGGAATACATATGTACACATCAAACAGCAGTACATGTATATCTGGCAGCCACTCTGACTGGTGAACTGGAGCAGGTTTACATAACGTCCAGTCTGGGATTTAAGTGACCATCAGCAGATGTTCGGGTGCAGTCAGTCCTCATCGGGTGACAGCACAGCGTGATCAGCTTACTCTAGGTCAGCAAAACAAACACATTGCAGAAAGACCTCGATGTGGTCGTGGACCAGTTTGTCCAGCTCACTCCACAGATGCCAAGTTAGACCGAGGCTTGGATATTCTGTGACATTGTCAACTTGGTATCATGATGATAAGTGGTGATGAAATTATGACTGAAGGTGATATATTTATACATTAAGGCAACTTAAGCTTAAAGCAGTGCTTCCTACAGGGCTACGACATGCAGGTAAATGATCAAGGAGTGAATCAACAGGTTATTGTAGTGACATTTCAGAGTCATGGGAGCAGATTTTATCCTGAAAAGAACAGCAAAGCAGCAGCTGAGTGCTCTCCTGTGTTGCTGTCAGCATCAGCGGTAGCCTGACACAGAGGAGCAGACTAAATATGGCAGACCCGGCTGAACCACATCCTGCAGATAACGAAACCATAGCAACAGTAATGCAGTGCCATGGTGACTACAGGAGGCGTGCTTAGTGACAGCCCGCAGACTCAGGAAGACAACAGGAAGCCTCCAACCACACTCTGATTTTCTTTATTTTATCTCTTTTTTTTTCCATTTCATACTCATGTATTTGGAATGGTTTACTTTTGGTGATGACAGGGTGTGGGTTGTCAAAAAAAGAGGGTGGATGAAAAAAAAAAGTGCTGCTCTGTTTTGTGGCCCAAGGACTCTCACCACAGGTTGCACACTTGTGACAAACACAGTGCAAAGAGAGAATCTAATCCAGGACAAGGGAGCAAAACAGCTTTGTCTTGTGAAACTGAAAAACCCCTTACACCCACTGCATACTTAAGGTATTGAGCACTTAACAAGAGGGGAGAAATGAATGGGATACAGAGCGTATACGTATTCACTCATGCGTATATTAAAGATGCATGTTTTGTGTGCATGCATGAGCAGAGCTCCTCGAGGATGTACTGCGAAGAGCAATTTCTAGGGATTTGGAAGGATTTCAAGATTATAACATGATTACAGCAAGCAGCCATGGCTCTAACATGCTGGAAACCGAGATGTAAATCACCATGTGCTGCTCGCGGGGAAAAACCTCTTAATGCTGCAATTTGGAGTCATCTCTTTAAACAACTATGATTTATTTCCTTTATATCTATTGTAAATCTATCACTTACCATTTGTGCAATCTGCGAAAAATCTGCAATTTAGCATCCTGATGCATCTTGAAATCAATGTGAAATTTGTACTTGTGAGATACAAGCCTGCGCTGAATGTTTTTCAAGAATGGCAAAGCAAAGAAATGATGCTCTCGGAGGTAGAGGTGTTAATAGTACATTTCTATCACATAACACAATCCAAAATGAAGGAAAAGAAATCAGTGTTTAGATTAAAATCTGTTTGCATCAATTGTTTTTGTTTAAGTTACCTTTTTCCCTAAAGGATTAAGCAGGGAAGCTGTCTGGAAACATCTTCGTGAATCCAGAATTGATTCTTTTTTCTTCTTTTTTTCAAATTTTGTCCCCTCAGACTTGAAATTGCTTCTGAGGGGAAAATGCAGTAACTTCAAATCTAAATGACGTTGGGCATATGATTGGGATTATTGCCGTCTACTGAACAGCAAACCTGGAGTCATTCAGATGTTTTCATGTTATTGCCTGATGGACCAGCAGCATTTCTTTCTGCATTAATGTGCATTGAAACTAAAACGTTTTAACTCTAATGAAATTAGTTTCGCAACTGACTTGATATTGCCTCATCTCTGTGTGGAAAAGCAGAAAAGCAGCTGCTGCCTATACTATATCATTGAAATACAACCTGAGGTCAAGCACTTAGCCCTGAGCATGTGTACAAACCGTGCACACATACGCAAACACCACACACGCAAATCCAGTCTTCTAAAAATAACCCGCATGTTGATCTAAACAACTGGAGCAAGCATAATGTTGTACTACTGCAAATCACCGCTCAAAGATTTACACACACACACACACACACACACACACACACGCATGGCTCCAGAGCAGCTCAGCACGGCGTTATACGATGCCCCGTCCCGCTGAGAGGTAAGCATGCAGGCCAGATCAGGGGCAAAGCAGCTAATCTAATTGATAAGGCATATTATCTCAGAGAGTCGCTGAACCACACCCCACACACACACACACACGCACACACGCTCACACACACACACACACACACACACACACACACACACACACACACGCAGCTACAGGCTACTGCCAAATTCAACCAGGGGGACTTGGCACAGAGTTGGAAGCTAACACTGATAGTAAGTGAAGACTTGTTCCATCTGACCTTCTGATTTGGCTCACAGCCCCCTGTAGGAATACTAACTTTCTATTATGAGACTCAGAGCGCAGTGCGTCAGATAAACCACTGAACCAGAAGAAAGCAGCAGCCTTGCAACATGCACCCTCTCTCATTTGGCCAAGATTCAAATGACTCAAGTTGTGCAGCATCTTAATTTTTTTTGTTTTATTTATAGTTAAAGTGACATATCACTAGAATTACAAAGAGTTTACAGAAAGTAAAGGCTAGACAACCAACGTGTGTGTCAGACAAAGGAAATGTGAAGGGAATTACTGTACTCTATTATTAATTAACAATGGTGACATATGGGTTTGTCACCTTTGCACAAGGGAGAAGTTGTTAAAATCAGGAAGCAGCACAGAAGCACAAGTGTCACCTTGTGTTCAGTCAGCTGGAGTTTATTGTCTTAATTAGAATATTCTAATGAATAGAGGCTGTCTTAGAGGGCAGCATTAACTCCAGAGTAACAAACTATTTGGACAAGATGACAGATTCTGTGACAGCACTGCTGGCTGCCACAAATTATTTCGCTCTGGGATCGTAGATAATTAAATAGAGCACAGTGGAATCATTGAAAGCCAGTGAAAATTAAGACAGAGGTCACTTTGATCATTCACTATCAAACAAGGCAGATCGTTACAGACATAATACAGATTTCTTGGGGGGTTTTTTTGTTTGTTTTTTTGTTTTTTAACCAAAATTAAAGAGCTCCAAATGAGAGGAACAATAGTGAAAAAAGTCATTCAATATGTATTGACATCCTGAGCTGCCATGGGATCCTAAGGAATCAATGTCATTACAGAATCATCCGTTCATCTATCCATCTTTTTACTGTTTTCCTTCAACTCAAGGTTGCTGGGATTTGAAGCCGATCCAGGCCGACATTGGAAGAAAGAACTGATGCACTCGAGAAAGAACAGGAGTGAGTCCCAAGGTTAGTACAGACACACACAACTACAGAAAACTCAAGCGCACACAGAGAGAACATGCAAGTTGACTTAGAAAATAACCTGAGCCTCAAGCTGAAGCAGCAACATTTTTGTAGCGAACTGAAAGTGTTGAGCAATTCCCCTTTGTCTTCTTTACTGCTCTATTGAACTGAGGGTCACGAGGACTGAAGCCAAATCCAATTTATCATGAATTCAAATCCTGGACAGTTCATCACACGAGTCATACACACTCTCCAACCTACAGGAAATCCAGAGGCATCATTTACCATCAAGTGAGTTAAACACTCACTGAATCAGGAAAATTGACAACACAGAAAATACAAGAAGAGAGAACATGCAAACTGCAAGTCCAGAACTGATCCAGGGATGTTATTACTGTGGAATGCACTCCTCCACCCCACTTGTTTGTCAGATTGCATGTTATTTCCTGCTGAAAATAATAAACCCATGAGGTCATTTATATATATATATATATATATATATATATATATATATATATATATATATATACAGTCTGCAAATGACAAGGTTACCCACAATGTAAAGAAACCTAAATGTTTCATTAACACCTCCAACCTCATCTTTATCATTGGCAAAATATTTCTGGAACTTTTGCTGAAATTATGATGCAATTTATGTAAAACTCTGATGATTGCTGCTTGTTTTTCCAATGTTATAGTAATTAATGGAAATAAATAAATTTATGTAAAATCGGGGAATCCTGGAACACAAAACTGCAGTACATCTCTCCATCTGGTCGAACACAGTAAAAGTCACTTAATTTTGATGCGATAAGACTCATGGCAGCTGGTGTTCTTTCAATATGAGCTTGGAGCATGCCATTTGCATTGCAGTTTTCATGTTTCATGTTCAAAGAAAACAGAGTAAATGTGCTCAGACATCAGTAACACGAGTGGACTTTTTAATGAATAATGCACCAAAACACCAAATGGAATTCTCCAGGCAAAATTGTAAAAACACCATCACAGAATAAAAGTAGGTTGCATAATGAGATGATCACGAGCACAACGAGTGAAGAATGTACTTCTGTTTGCGTTTTGTATTTCTCCTGTGATCTAACTCTGCAGCTCCTGATTTCCTGGAACATTAAGATGCAGCTGTTCCTGGCGACTCTCAGGCATCTGGCGGTCCACTAATGTGTCTGAGTTGTCGCTCTGGACAGCGTCACTCCTCCGCCGGTCTAAAACATGACTCTCCACTTTATGGTCACCGAGACCTCTGCTCTCTGCTGATGGCTGGCTGCGACTCTGACGTTCTGAAATACTGTGGTGCCGCTGGCCGTCAGCAGGACTGCCGCCATCTGTACCAGAATAACGCCGCCTCTCCCCTCGCTGAGCGGTGCTGCTGTCTGTCTCTGTGCAGCCTCTTGTCCCGTCTTTCAACTTGCTGTCATGCTGCTGGCGCTGTCTGATCTGGTCTAATGTGATATGGAGCTCATTGAGCCGCTGTGATACATAGCGCCTCTTCAGTTCCAGCAGGATTGTTCCATTACGACTCAGACTTGGCGTGCTTGTTGGTGTTGCCCTCTGTAAAAGAACAGACCAAACTGTGCATTGTAGACGACGAGTGGTAAAAAGACGCAAATGAAAGTATGCACATAATCTCAGCAGATGATGCAAATATGCAAATTCAGACAGAAATCACTCATGCATACTCAGTTTATACATTTTCCTGTTGCATTGGAGCAAATGAATATATCAAGCTGTGAGGATATGTTTGAATGATTCATTACTATGCATGAAAATATATCAACGCAATGTGTCATTTATATGCATGACATGCAATGAGCATCAAAACAAGTCATCTGAATATTCCGCCATTCTGACATTTGCAGGCAACAGAGAAATCCCTTAAGACTTTCAATACAGGTAAGATAACTAAGCATTTAACTATAGGGATTAGGTCTTTATATATACTGCGTAGAGTAATATTCCAGCTTATTACCCCAGAACGGTTCTCTTCAGTCTCTCTCTCTTTCAGCCACGTACTCATTTCAGCTCTCTTCTGCAGCTGCATGCTCAGCAGCAGGAAAAACTCGTTCAAGCGGTCAATTTCTTCCTCTATGCATGACACCTGGAGGAGAGCACGTGATGAAAGAATGCAGCCGTTGTGACTCAAATACTATTTACGTTGAGTTGCAATCACACCTGCACTGGTGTTCCTTTGGGTGGCAAGCCTGCAAAATACGAGATATCACAAAATATTTCATTAAAATTTCACTCAAGGCACTGCTAATTCTTGAAATACTTAGCAAAATGTGATTATTGCAGATTTAAGAGAAGCATGACAAGCTTTTACACTTAGAACAGCTTTAACGCTCACTGGCACACTGCCATTAAAGTCATGAACTCTGTGTGCGAGAAAATTAGACCATTCTTCTGGAACAAACGCTGTTGGTGATTAAGGAGGTGAAAATGGGCTTTTTTTCTCCCCAAAGTGTTCCTATAACCGTTTAATGATGTTTATATCTTGTGACCAGGGACAAAGAGAGAAATTACTTCAGTCTGAAATCACAAATGGATTTGTTCATTACTTTAAAGAGGCTCATTATTATTGTGAAACAAAAGGACTTCATAGATTTCACAAGACAGCTTTCCGATGCTATCAAGACTTCACAGCCAAAACTAGAGGTTTGAGAGCATAAAGCCCATCAGGGAAAAGGAAAAAAGCCCACTGAGGCCTTCAAACGGGTTTCCATTATTCAAGTGTTAAAGGTTCTAGATACTCTGTCCTATTGGATAAAAGCACTGCTCAAAGGCAGTGGGCCTTTCCCAGTTTACTTCTCAACTTTAGCATTGACGAATTACCACAAATAGACAAAAGCAACATGTTCATCACTGTTTGACTTTAAATGAACTGATTTATCTTCAGATGAGCATAATTAGTCAGACATTAGTCCTGAACAGGCTCTCTGGCTTGGCGGTTTTGGTCCATGGGCCATACATTTGCCCCCTTTTTGCATTAGACCAGGGATAAACAACTCCAGGCCTCCAGTGCCAAGCTCCTGCATGTTTGAGCTCCCCCCCTGCTTCAGCACATCTCAATCTGATGATGATGTTTTCATCAAGTTTGTAAAGAAACCCAGTAACAAGCCAGTGTTACAATCAGGAGTATTGCATCTGGGAGAGACTTAAAGCATGCAGGACAGTTGCACTCGAGGCCAGAGCAGTGTACCCCACAACAGACTGACCCAAAATGCACTGGTACATCTGATCTATTAACGATATGTACAGATTACTCAGAGAAACGTATACCTTTATGTATGTAAGGAGATATTAAAAGTTTTAGATAATTGTTCAATGAAGAATGAACTAACTACACTCATCTCTGAAAGTGCAACTAGTAGCTGCACGCAAGTCATAATTTATAGTATCTAACATAGCAACACTAAATTGATTGCAAAAATGTTGTCCTCCATTTTTATTTTCTGTTGATGTGAGTCTGTCAATACTATCATATACTGTAATACCAGTGCATTGAAAAATAAATATCATTCAAAGTATCAAGGAAAATTTTAATTGCATTAGTTAAAAAAAAAAAAGATTGGAAAAACAACCAATTAAATTATCTTAAGATCTCTGAGATGTAAGTGACATTTGCTGATAAAATATGAAAACAAAGAAAGTATGCTCTATATGATTTGCTAAGTGTAGGTGAAAAATAACCACTGTCGTACCAGACGCCATGTCCTGAGAGGAGCTCTTTATGAGGCTGGAGACGAGCTGCTCCAACTTGAAATATTTATATTTTTCCAGTCTAAATTGTAAGAAAGGGAGAGAAAAGTTATGCGAAGCATTTGCGTTATTTTTTTGTTTAAAGTTCAAACTAAAGTTTGCTGTAGGTTTCATGTTTTCTCACGCACCTTCCAGCTAACACGTGCTCAGTGAAGCACGCTTCGGCGGGAACTTTCACGTGGAGAAATTCTTCAACTAATGTGCTCTGCCGACACTCTGAACCATCGCAATGTGACTGCTAAAAGAAGGCAGAAAAAGTTATGTGTTCTCATTTGCACTGTATGAGAATGATGAGTGAGGTTTCAGTAGCACTCGCACACCTCAGATGTGTTCCATTTGAAAGAGAGATTGAATAGCCGAAGGCTTAAAGCTGAAATGGCTTCATGAAGAGCTTGCATAAAGCTCTGTGGTTTGGATCCTGGATTAAAAAAAAAAATACAAATATCATATTGTTTCCAAAGAAGATTACATAGTTTTTTTCTTCAAAAGACGATTCTAAGAGTTATTATACTGTATTACACACGACTGTTGCGAAACCAGGACACACGATTGGCTTTCAGGGCCGTCCTCTCTGGGAATCTGATTACCTGCTGCTGCTATGTGGGCCATGGACTGCAGGATGATTGCAATGAAGTGTCCCACATGCTGAAGCTTCGCCTCTGGCAGATAAAGGATTTGATTGGTCGCATCAAAATAAAAGTCCTCCGAGCAGTGTGCAAGTAGATTCTCATTAGATGGCGATGAAGAAAAGGGGATTGACTTGGCCAGCAGCAGGAGCACCGAGGGGAATACGGGGCAATTTGCGAGCAACCGCATCACCTGACAGCCAAACATGAAAACAGCAGAGTGTTGTGGTGAGAGGCTGTCCAGTGCAGTCGGGATGAGTTGTCGGTCAGTGCTCCCTTGGGCTGAAAGCTCTGCAGCTGCTGAAAGAGAATTTGTTCACACTGAGGATTCAGTTTTGAAGGCATTACATGTAGCTACTGTGACTCCAGGCTGCTTTCATTCCTGTTGGTTTTTGGTCAACACAGTTGAGTTTTGATTCCAGGTGCACCAGGACAGGTTTGAATACCACAATAACACTTTCTGATGAGCACCAAGACAGAATTCCAGTTGCACCAGGCTGTACATAATCAACAAACTAAAAAAGCTCCTATAATCTGAACAGCGTTTTTTTTTCCTTTTTTTTGTCAAAGAGTACATCATAAACATGGTGAAGGAAAATATCAAAAACACAGCAAAACATAGTGCCTTATTGAAATTTGGTCTGATAACCATGTGGTGTTCAGTCAACTGCTGTGTTTGGCTCAAAACTCAATATATCATCAATGGAACAAGAGCTAATCTTTATTCCATCCTCAAAACACAATAATCCCAAATGTCCAAAATAGCAAAGTCAAGATTGCAGGAGATACTGAGGCAGTGGAAAGTAGGACACAAGAACACAGACTGATACACAAGAGAACGACAAACAAGCGGCACACGCAGAAGACGCCTAATATATACCCCAGCCACCAGGTGAAGACAATCACACACTCAGGCACAGGTGAAAGACATCAGCGCAGAACTGCGATCAGACATGAGGAAGGAATATCATGGAGCCTGAAAGGAGAGACAGTCAGAATCTCAAAGAGAACATAAGAACAGAAACAGGCGGCCCGTGCGGCTCTTGGGCCAGAGCAACAAAACGTACGAAAGTGAGCCGTAACAGCTTTTATGTGCCAACAAACTTGTGTCCCCAAATTTGCAGACTGAACTGCAGTAACAAGAGTGAAAACATCCTCAGGTACTAGTCCTGAATCCACAATTAACTTTGTGTACCTGTTTGGAATTGATGATTTGACTCGTTTATGTTGAGGTTTTGCAAAGACTTCTGAATCTCCTGCAGGGTCTTGTAAAGAGGAGATATGGTGATGAGCTTGGATAGGTCATGATCACTCAGACATGGAGCTGTGCTCTGCATGCAGGCTGATAGATGGGAAAAAAAACCAGAACAAAACATGTTTGCAAATCTTACAGATTTTGTTTTCTCATAAACACAGCCAATCATTGCACAGATACAATTTGTTTCTCACCTGGTTCCTGGAGATGAGCTCCACCTTTGGTTAAGTTCATTGATGAAAACTGCAGACATGGAATAAGGAGATTCGTCTCTGCTGATTTTAACATTTTTTTTACGACATACCACAACCAGAACTCATGTGACTGAGTCACCTGGGTATAACACATGCTGGTGTCGCTGGGCTGCATGTCGCCAGCTTGCGGTTCACACTCCCGGGAGTCATGAGGAGCAGTGTGGCAGTACGAGGGTGCAGTCAGATCCTGATGGTGCCAAACGTCTCCGGACAGCCTGCATAAGAGAGCTTCCACCGAGCGCAGGACGGCTCCCAGTAACGACACAGACGCCTCTGCTTTGATGACGGTCCAAGGCATGCGAGACACAGTTGATAAATAACCTTTCAGCCTTGCGAAGCACAAAAACAGTCACTTCTAAGTTTGCCCTCCTCTCAGGCTTGAAATGGAATCAAATTAATAGTTTGAAAAATATTGGAAAATAAGGAGAATCTTAAACTTTCTTATGAAGAGTTGGAGTCACAAATCAATACTTATCTCACATCATTCAGTAAAAGACTAAAGCTGGAGGCTGGTTAAACTTGAAATTGAGCTCAACAGGCAACTCATCTCTGCCTGAAAGTTAGCTGAGCTGCAACTGTATCAACTTGCTTTCAGTCCTCCAAGTTTACATTTTCACTCAAGAACACATCATCATCATTGAGTTCACCTTGGCTTTCTCCAGCCGCCACGCTTATGCTGGACGTTTTATCCTTCAGGGTGTTATGAATGAGCATCTCTTTTACAAGACTCAGCTTTTTGTGGTCCATATTTTCAAAGACATTCTGTAACAAAACACAACAGTTTTACATTGGAATATTTTTCAGACCCATAATTGATCCATAAAGCACTAAAATTAGATTTTTATTACTAAAACCACCATCTCTAGCTCATAATTCCTTCCTGAATTGTTCCTTTTCTGAAAGTCGTACAAGATAAAAGACCTCACCTTGAGTGATTCGGTCTGTTGACACATGTTTCGATAAAACTCCTGCGTGTCTTTCCGGTGCCGGGCCAGCTGTGAGGCCACGTGGAGGTTCTGGTCCTCTAGTTTATCATAGAGAGTCTTCACATTGAACTCCTCCAAATCACAGCAGCCTGACATGCTTCCTAAATCGTATGAATGAAAGTGATAAACAATGAGTTTTTGATTAAAACAGGGAGACACACTCATTATGGCATCCCTAAATATTTTCTGAAGGTCTTGTACAAGAAGAAAATTGAAACGCTCCTCAATTTGCCTCCATATGAAATCATTTGATTGCAATTCAGCTTGAGTGACGACAGCCTAATTCTTTAGCGTGAGACATTAGCCATTATTTTCTTTACCATCAATCAGCTGGAGATAAAGCTGGAAACATCTTGCTGGTCATGCATGATGGTTTCTTAATGACTGAGCCAATAGGTGCTTAAACGCTTTATCGAGCCCCGATCAAGCTGCATGAATAATGCAATGAGCAACAACACAGCAACAAAGGCAGGGCTACATTACAGATATTCCCACACCCATAACAGCCGAGCAAAGAGGCCTAAACCATCCATCGATCCATCAACCTTCTAGTCTTCCATCTTCAAAGTTAGGGTTCTGAGGGTTGTAGCAAACTTCAGCTGATGTGAGTCATACGCGTCATCAGCCAACTACAAATGAGTGTTAGTACAATAATTTCATGAGCATTAGATTTCAGTTTCTTTCTACTGGTTTGGTTCTTTTCTTGAAACAGAACGTACATTTTCAAAACACTAAGATCATTTGGCAGAACAGTCTTACACTTCAGCACAACACCAGAGTTCACTTACAAAAGCTCATATCTCTCCTAAAACTGTTCAGTCATGTTTCAGATCAAAATTTCTTTCCCATATAAATAGTGTCAGTGTCACCAAAATGCAAAAGCTCCTTCTCAGTTCCTATGGCCCATTTCTCAAAACAGACCGGACGTTCTCAACATTCTTGGTTTCAGTGTCAAAAACAACCTGGACGGTTCAGCTCAATACCACGGTTCACCTGTCAGAACAGTTCACCCAGGCGTCAAAACTAAACTTCTTTCTCAAACAATTGGTCAATGCCCTTAAAATGCTTCATCCCTTTGGCATTCTGTGGTTCTGACAGTCAAAATGTTTAGATGCTTTGTCACTTAGGCAGAGGACTACTGAACTATTCCTCATCTAGCTCTCAGTTTCAGCCTAGTCCTTCATTCACAATGGTGACTGTGCTGTTTTTTTAGTTCTTTTTTTTTTTAGTTGTTCAGCTAACAGAATAAATATTGAATAAGAAAATGAAGGAGAAAAGAAGCATTTTGTTTTGACTTCACACATTGCTCTCGTACTGCCAAGGAAATTGTTATTATATTCATTCATACACAAAGTAACTTCCACCATCCATCAGAGTTGAACATATTGTAACATAAACACACACAAAAAAAAACTAAAAAGGAAGATTGTATGTAGCCTACAGTGCTGCAAATGTTTCACAGCACATTTCTTCACTGCTCCCCCTCCTCACGCAAACAGATTCATGTGTGGTATTCATAGTTGCAGAACATTCTTGACTTATTTTGACAGTTGAACAGATGATTTTGCAGGTGATGACTGAAATACAATGAAATGATGCTGACAAGTTTTGGAGAGAAGAACCATTAGACTGAGAATCAATCAATCAATCACTTTAGATAAACACAATCTATTCACTTGGAAACTGAACTGAATCTAGCCTAACTGTGATTAATCATTTGCAAAGATGTTCTGAGACATCGAGACATCCATTTGCAATGTCATTAAATGAATAAGAAGGACTGTTCTGTTGTGAGCAGATGCAGAGTAGTTTGGAGATTTGCCCATGTTATGAGAATGTAATTTGTTTCAAGAAATTAGAAAAACCAATACAGAAAGACTTGCAACATAAATCAAATATTTGTTTCTGCAAAATGTATTTGGATCCACTGCAACTGGTCCAAAACACTTCTACAGGAAAAAAAAAAAACTTCCTCCAGCTCATAAAGCTCAAAGCTCAAAACACAAAACACGTCATTAACATTTCTACAATGATTCAACAATAAACCCCAACATGTGGCTTGTGCCCTCAGTGCAGGACATTTTAATCATTTCACGTCTACATATTGTTTGTCGTGTTTTTTTTAACTTTGTCTGTGAAAACTGTTACATCCAGCAAATTATTGGAAGCACGGTCACACTCCTTGATCATGTCACCAGGATGCAACACCACTACGAATGCAGCAAAGTGCCCCAAAACAAAGGGCAAACAGGCAAACTCCATTTGAAAAGGTCCTGGCCTTTGAGAGATGCTCTAAATATGAGAGGAAAGTCACTGGAAACCAGTGACAGGAAACAATAGTCAGACGTTCCTGGAACACTTTGTCCAGTTTATTTTTAGTCGAGGTTATAAAAGTGGTGCAAAAAATGAAAAATATGACCAAGGTACTTTTACTTGGTGAATTTACACAGGATGATGGTGGGGAGTCATTAAAAGTAATGGCTCTTGGTAGGATCACAGCAGTAAAATGACTTACAGTACATTATGTTGTGTTTTATTCCTTTAATGGGTGAAAGGTGTTGAGAAATTGCAAAACAATGAGCTCATTTCAGTGGACACCACACTGTATTCTACATATTTACCCAAAGAACCCGACTGGCCACAAACTGGCAATGCACCCCAACCTTGGTCAATTCCTCTATAAAATATTACTGCTCAAATAAAATGTTTATGAGCGTTTGACATTTTCAGAAAAAATAAAGGAAAAAAAGAGCAGCAGGGTAATTAAAAATGGAGCTTACCTCCCTTTGAAACAGCAGGCTCTTCAGCTTCTGCTCCTTCCCCGACACCTCTGCAGTCCAGATAGCCGCTTTGGTTTGGGACAACAAGGCTGAAATATGGAAACAAAAGAAAAAAAACCAGGGAAGTTGTCACTTTACTGAAATTATTGTGCGATGACACCCATATACATGTAAAAAGGGAAAAAGGAGTATTCTGATTCAGTTATGACTGGGACATCATAAAATATATCATCCACCTCTCCCTGCTGCATACACACTCCACCGGACAGAAAGGCTCCCCAACACTGCGCCATTTTGGCTTCATCCTCCACTGGGACACAAGCTTTGCTTTTCCAGGTCTCAGGATTAAAACTGTGGTCGTCAAAACGATGACCACAGCGAGGAGTACGCCCAAGATCCCTGCCCACAGCAATAGATGCATCACCATGAAATACAAAAGATGTATTTGTTTCACCTATGATCAAGAAGCACATCATGTAAAGAACAAAGACACTCACCACCAATCAGTCCCCAGTCAGGCAGTAGGTTGAGCCGGTGCTGCTTGACAATCCCGTACTTGACTAACTGTTGAGGGGTAATGGGTTGAAACACAGCAGTCCTGGGGTCACACTCCGTCCCCTCATCACTGACCACCACCACCAAGCTCCACTGCGGGACGGCGCTGTCTACAAACACGTACTTTCCTGTTTCTGAGAAAACATGGGCAAACCTGACGAAAAGCATGGAAAAAATAGGTTAAACTCAACCCATATAAATAAATATGTTCAAATATTTTGCTTGTTTCACTCAAAATACATAAAGGAACACATTAAAACCCACTCCACTTTACGAGCCACTAAAATCTGTATATTATCATTACACAAATACACATATAGTTTAAACAAAACACAGTAATTTTTACATGTGCCACACTCTGTCATTAAAGTGATTGATCAATGTATTGTATTTTGTACTGGGTTAAAAAATATATATATATATATATATATATATATATATATATATATATATAGATAGATAGATAGATAGATAGATATATTCCATGAACTAATTTCCCTCAGTGTGTCCTGTCTCAATAATGTGAATATTGCTTTTGTGGGTCAGTATGATGACTGATTCCCACTTTAAGTTCAGCTGAAGTTACATCAGCCAGCAGAAGGTCAAATAATGTTCCTTGAATGTTACTTTGTCAGTTTGGGTTATTAGGACCTCATTAACATCAGTTTCAGCTGCACGCGCTCCTTCTACACGGGGTGTAATATTTGGCAGTCATGACCCAAACAGGACATTAAAGGACTGGTAACATCTGCTGCTGGAAATAACTGCAGCAACATGAACAGGCTGCAGCCTGTTTATTCATTCTGTTGCTAATTGCAAAGTGAACTGAATCACATTTAAGATTATACGGCTCAGTGCAGCTTGAGCTTTCTCTATTTGAGACGGTTGGTCTCTTGATTGCTCTGGACGGATAAAATGTTGCAGTGAAGCATCTTCACCTTCTATATGTAAATACAAAAACGTATTTACGTATAGAAGGTGAAGATAAATCAGTCTGGAATGCACACTACCTGGAGGCGTTGAGGTTGGTCTGCTTCATTAGAGTCTCCAGATGTCTGAAAGCGCCAAAGTCAAAGCCGGGGTTACTGTTGAACAGGTGGTCTTTGTGATACACTGGAAAGTGGCTGTGTCGACGGTCTGTGAGATTGGGGTTAAAACAACAACAGTAAAATCATGCTGCCGGTTAAAGATCACCATAAAAGTAAAGGAAATGAGCTGACCCGTGTGGTTGATGGTCAAATCGAAAATGAGCATGTCACCGGAGGAAAGACAGGCAATGGGGTTTGGGATCCGGGGTAAGACCACCAAGTCACCTTCATCGTCTTCTGTGTCTCTCTTGTTTCTGGGTCTTGTGTTGAGGATTTCTATTGGATCTGAATGGAGAAATATCTGAGTGAAATTTGCGGTGCAATGAGTCACATTAAAATTTCAACAATATCAAGAGCAAAGATGAGTCAGTACAACAGCTTTACTCACCAGACAGGAACTTTTCGACAAGGTATTTTTGCGTGGGAATCCAACCAAACACTCCTTCAGAGGCAAATTGGACTAAATGTATCCTCCCAATGCTCTTTGCATGGATATCTGGCCCTAAAACATTTGTTACTGTCTGGAAGAAAACAGAAGCAACAGGGAGGAGAACTGCTGCTGCTGCAGCTCGATGCCACAGCATGCCACACAAACGGAGCTCATTTTGTTAAAGAGTTTTTCATCACAGTGGAGAACCAATAATGTGAAAAGAACAACTGCAGCATGCTGTTTTTATCCATTCATCATATTTTGTTTATCTCTACATCTGGCGTTCACTGCTTTTTCACAATATGTCTGCTGAAGTCTGTTTTAAATGAACCGTTTTCATACTTTATATGGTGAAATGTGTTTTCCACAGAGATTAATATGCACATGTTTGCTGAACTAAGATAACTATCTTGCCGATGAGAAATAGGCTGCAGCTGTTGTTACAATGAAATCCTGTAGACATAAACTGTTGTCAAATCATAATAATAAAAAAATAACTGCACTGAAAATGCAAAACTGTATGTTCATACATGGTCAAACTAACGATAATGTGACAATGTTGTTATTTGATAACTATGTTCCCGAAAAAAGACTTTATCATTCATCCCTTCCCTTTCAGCATTTTCAGTGTGAATGCAAAATATGCAGCTGCAGCATTTTTTTTACAAACTGGCAGAGACCTTGGTAGATGCTGCACTGGGATCCACACCCATCAGTCGAAGCAGAGGTCACAGCCTCGGTACTATCAGTATAGTGTGAAAGTTATATTCTTTAGATTTTTTTTTTTAATGTACTACAAGGCCTTTAAAATCTTTGAATCATGCAAACATCTACAACATCTGATCAGTCTGGAGAAGATTCTGCAAGATGCAGCTGATGGTCAGAGTGACCTGTCGTCTTTTCCTCACCCTGGTCCAGACAGCGCGGTCCTTCTCTTTGATACTGAGCTGCATGTTTCCTTCTGCTGTGAGCTGAGCAGCAAGCTGAGGCAGTTTGGAAAGGCACGAAGTGTTGCAGAGCTCCTCTGCAGACACGTATTTCTCACACTGGCAGCTGCACCATAAAGGTCAAGCAGATAAAGCAAGAGAGGGAAAGAGGGCAGGAGAAGATATACACAAATGAGAAGGGATTTACTTTATTTTTAATTGAAAAGTTAGAAAGCATTGTTTTGACTCCTTTAAAAACTTTTGAGCAACTTTTCAAACATCATCATAATAATCCCACAAGTCTATTCAATGCTTTTTTCAATGTTTTGATTGTTTCTTTAGAGATGAAAAGTGTTAAAATTTCAACAATCTTCTCTTTCCTTTTGCAACTTTGATCCATACCAGGAAACCACACTGCAAGTGTTAACACGGCCCGGGTGTGTCTTACATGCCCATGTCCGCATCCAGAGTCCCTCCAAGTGACCCGCAGGTGACGTTACAGGAGTGCAATGATGGCGACACACACTCTCTGGATGCTGCCAGGCGCACCTCGCCTGCGGAACAGCGTCTGTTCACCTGAGACACACAAACAAACATCTGAGAGCTGCAGACACAAGGACGTTACTGCCTGTTACATCATTCATGACTAAGCGCTCGTCCATTAAAGCATTATATTCCCCATCTCAAGGTGGTGCATCGATTTCCATCTCACAAAACTGCAAAATGAGGAAACAACAGAATAAAATTTTGACATTAAATCAATGCTGCATTTTCTACAAGCCGTGAGAGCGCTGTTCATATGCATGTGGGAAATGCCAACATCAGACACTGATAACAGTTTAATGCAGATAAGTTTAGAAGCTTGCAGAAGAAGGAGTCCTTGAACACTCACAGCTGATTGCAATCTCCATGCAAAGTACATTTAAAGTCAAAAACACAAACAAGATCATTTTGGAAGGAAGTAAATGTGTTTAGGCAAAAACTTAAAAAATTGTTAACACTGTAAAATCTGATAGTTCAAAAAAAAAAAGGCAGACTGTGTTTACAGACCTCAGGCTGGCAGTCCAGTTCACTGTCGGAGGTCGAGCTTTTGAAATCAAGTTGATTGTAGAAGATGAAGCCAGTTCTGCATAAACATGAGCCATCAGAATACTGGAAAGCCCGGTTCTTGCCCGTGCATGTACAAGAAGAGGAACCTGACGACACAAAGTGACTCTTGAAACTGAGCAATAGCCCAATAATGAAAATGTTGAGTTTATCATCTGTTGTCATCTAACCGGCCGGAGAGGTGGAGGAGCTCCCACAGGAAAAGCAGGCCTTCTGAGCAGGCAGGTGGTTGAAGGTGTTGACTGGACATGGATGACAGTCAGCCATTTTTTCGGCATGAGTCTGGTTGCCAAAAGAGCCAGGAGGGCAGGGTTTTGGTTGGTTTGACCCCACTGGGCAGAAATAGCCCCGAGGACAAGGGTGCGACTTGTAGTTGTCTGTACCTGTTAAAATCCAAATGTTGTTAGGAGTTTGGAGAAATATGGCAAAATTACTTGTGTGAGCAGATAGTTCTCTGTACGTGTGGGTTTCTTTTTCCCTCGTTCTCGACTTGCGGCCTCACTTTTATAAAGCAAAGTCCTGTTGGATTGCTGTCATGTTGTCTTTAAGATCACTGAGAGCTACACCGGTGCTGCTAAATGTTACGTAGGCTGGAAAGCTTAGGAGATACAGTACAAACTAAGCTGCATGCAGCCTGGCAAATATGAGCCTGTCAGCGTACATCATGCGCAAATAAGGTGGAAGTGAAGACACAGACGTTTAGAGGTGCTTCGAAGCACACAAACACTCTCGGTATGCATTCACATGCTTTGTTGCTACTATAACAGCAACCACAGAACACTGACAGCGTGCAACTACTCTCTGGATTAAAAGTACCTGGAGAGCAATGGAATCCTGGTGGACAGGGGAGACACTGAAAAATGGGGGAGAGGTACAAGCGATAAGTGCCACCTTCACACACTCTGCAGCACTTGTTTGGTGATCCTCTGAGGCCGCTGGTGTTAACAGGCATGGAGCCCCCTTCACAGGACTTCATGGCAGAGCTGTTAGCCGGGCAGTAGTATGGGAATGGGCAGCTGTGGAGCATGGCAACAAGGTTATTTATAAAGCTGTAACCTGCAATCCGCTGAACCAGTCCAAAGCCCATTAAGCCTTCATGGTTTCAACCTTAAAAGCCTCTCATTTTCAAATCAATCTTCCTGAAGACTTTCATTTCCATGCTAGAGTTTATGTTATTAGACCATTCATGCACTCACTGTTGTTTAGGGCTGTTGAAGGAGTAAGATCCCAGCGGGCAAAAATAACCTTCTGGACAGACCCGAGGGTCAGCAGTCTGAGGTTCACAGTACGAGCCAGCTCTGCACAGCTTCTCTGAAACAGCACCTGGATCAACAATGATAAGCCATTACAGCACTAAAACAGAAGAGTACTGGAAAAAAAAAAACCCTAAGAATTGAGATTCAGAAACTAACACATCAAATATCGTGATTGAAAAAATTACCAGTAGGACAGTAATAAGAGGGCCTGCAAGGTATCCCATATATATTGGGTTTTCCATTTGTCCAAGGGTCTGGGCAAAAGGTTCCTCCCTCACAGGGTTCACATTGGTTGGGAGCTGCAGCTCCAGGAGTCTGTCTCTTGGTTCCTGCTGGACAGAATATCGGCGGTCCAGCCCCGCTGCACCAGAAACCAGGTGGACACGGGCTGCCGGTATAGTCTGTAAGCCCTGAAAAAAACACCGTTTTTTTTTTTTTTAAACACCTGCACTGTAATCACTATCGACACATCGATTACTAGTGAGTTAAAGGTAAAAGGTAACTAGTTACATCGAAAAGAAACATGTGCATTTCTTTAAATTGTCTCTCTCAGGTAGGATGTTCTAAAAATATGTCCATAAATGCACTGTTACAGCGTCGCTGTGACACTTTACCCGAGCCGTCAGCGCTGTGCAGGTCACACTGACTCACTTACTAAACACAGATAACTGTCACAGTAAGAGAGAAGTTAATTGACGCTGCACAGATGTTATTTTGGTCGATTTGAGCGATTCCTTCAGTGTGATGCAAGAATTTTTTTCAAACAGAAAAAAACGAGAAGAAGCATAAACAAAACGAAGGCATGGTACCTAATGTTACGATCATCTTTCATGTTGCCGTCAAGCAGGCTGAGTTATTTTAGACTTAATGAGTCCTTCCTACGATTATCAGGATCTCTGTGCAGCACCAAAAACAGGAAAAGCTATTTTTGCAAACGAAAAATGTAACGAGCTCACAAACACTGGACTAATTGTAACTGCATTAATAGTTTCAGGATAGGAACCAGTTTCGAGCGTGTTGACTCTGGTCACCACTACATCTTCATACTCTAAAGTTTACGGAAGAAAGTTGGCAAACATCCGAGGTATTAAGGTTATCAAATGACAGCAAAGCGAGGGTACTTCTCTAGGAATCATTTTTCATGCATAAAGGAGCCAGAGGAAGAAGCGGAAGGGAAACCACCTGCTGAGCATTATCCATTAGTTAAAGGAGCAATGCGCTTCAGTTTTAACCCCAATGCATTTGTGAAAGGGATTAAAAAACTTTTGCTTTGAAAATCCACCACCCAGTCATTACCTCAGGTGATGAGTTTTGACTTCAGTGCCTTCACTAACGCCGCACTTCTTTCACTCTTATCTCAGGCACTAGTATAGCGCTGTGCACATACTGCATTAATCCAACCTACAAAGACAATTTGCTTTGAAGTGTCCTTGCATATTCAAATTCAAAACCACCATCAGGAAGTGCATTAAAGTACACTTCATTATAGACATAAGGAATAGGGAGGGGACTCAAACTTAAACAAAAAAATAATAAGGGATCCTTTATATTTGCTCATCTTTTTAATGAGTGGACTGTGCGCTTTGTCAGATACAGTGTGTCAGACCTGTGCTGTCACAGTGTGAACCAGGGGGGCAGGGCAGGCAGTCGCCCTTGCTTTGTGCTCCAGGGGAAGCTCGATACGTGTACAGAGGACACGGTCTGGGTCCCGTCCCTCCATTGAAGTTGCTGCCCGGCAGACCATCACAGTAGTGGCCAGCAGGGCACAGATGAATGACTGGGTCCCCTGCAAGCACAACCAAAAAACATGGAAGCAAATGAAAGCTTAGGTTTTCAAACATGTTGTTGCCTTTAGAATCGGACACATTTCAGTGAATATTTTTATTGATCAGCTTTAAGGTCATGGGCTTGTTGACTTTTCCGATGTGGAGTTTCATAAGCAAAGGCGGAATAATACCTATCAAGGGAACGTTTTCTTTTTTTGTTTTGACAGCAGTCACACGCCTGTCCTTTTCCAATTCTTTTGGGATGAGCAATTACTAAGTTCACACAAACACACAATGAACTACCTAATGGGGAAACAGCCACACAGTACAATGCCTCTCACACTTTCAGATTGATTATCCAAGATTAAACAGCTCCGCCCTGTCAGATCTTTAAAACCTGATTGTTTTTACTTGACTCTAAACTTGTGAAACTGAGCCCAATTTGGCAGATCATTCAGTTTGTGTCAGAGCCATGTCATTAGCATGTCAATATAGATTATACATTCTTGTACCTGAGTTTGTCTGTTTATTTTGGGGCATAATATTGCAATATATTTACATGATTAAGGCACTTTGTCACACAGTTTGTGTAAGGTTTCCATGCCTCCTCAATTGCTCGGCATTTAAAAGGTTGAAAACTATTCAACCTAATAAAATATCTTGTTATTATTGTTTTTTTAACTTCTTTCTTAAAAATATGCACTGCTTCGGTTCAAATTCGGAGAGCAACTTCAACTTTCCAATAACTTATTGATTATTCCTGTGTTTTTCACCCTCATGAAAAGAATATCTGTGCATGAATCTCTGTTCTTTAGTTTTCTTGCAGTTTTTAAATGTTCTTGATATCAAAAACACCCAAATCCGGTCAGGAGCAACATGATAGGAAGATAAGTTTTATACTTAATTCAGCATGTTTACTTGATTATAAAAACAGAACATAGTTTAGAAACCAACTCAAGTGTTTACCAGGGTGACACCAGTACTGAGGTGGGCAGGGTGAGCAGTCCTGCAGACTGGCGCCTCCTGGGGACCTTCTGACAGTGTTTGCAGGGCACATTTGGGCCTTTTCTGTTCCTTCAGGACAATAAAAACCTAAAAACAAAGAAAAAATTAATATTTTAAAGAAGTTGATTTTTAAATTTCAGAAGAAAGTGTGAAAATACTTGTTTGTTTGAATATAGTAGGTGTTTTTTCAGAGCCGAGGTTTTGTACCTGGGGGACATGGCCCGGCACACTGCACGCCCCACTGACAATGGAGCAGGTCAGGCACTGGTCCCTGAGGGGTGAAATCTGCACTCCCAGAAACACAAAGATAACCTGCAGCACAAACACCCTGGACTCTCCCAGCCCTGAAGACAAAAACATCAAGCTTGTTCACACAGAACAGTAAGAAATACACACAAAGCCACTTCAAATGCAGCAATGTCTTCTTCGGAAGATAAAACATTAGGGTAATTATATAAATCCTTTCAGTTTAATTGTATTCCCTCACCTACTTTACATTCATTACACTCATGTATAATAAGATGTTAATTTGGCTGTTCAGTGAACCATAAATCTCCAGCACGATATATGCCTGCCTTCTGTTAGTAGTGGGTGTTATCAAAGCAGCAGTGAGAGTTCGCCATTGAGCATGTGTCAGTGTGTGGGTACAAGAATGCACATTTACACACCTGCGTGTTAGGCTGCATGTTTTTGCATGTCAATACGTTGTGTGCAGTGAGGAATCAATATACCTGCAGAACTTCCCTGCAGGGCACAACAAACACTCTCTTTCTTCCTGGAGTCCTCCCTGATTGGAACGAGTGTGCGTTCCATTTGGGCAAGGCTGAGGGACCATTGTCCCTGAGAAACATTGTGAACAGAGAGAAACAGCCTAATTTATTGCACAGTAATTACCTCATAGGTAATAAATGCCACTGCGCCATCTATCCCTGGTTTGGCATGCATAAAACGAAGACGGTGAAACATTTTGTGATCTTGGACGATCTCTTAAGAGTGTTTCATATCATAAAAATGGATGGTTAATCAAGTTGGAGAATAACTTTATGAAGTTTATTGTTGAAAGTATTATTTGAGGACAGACACCACAGCAGATCATCAAACACCAATAAAACAACATGACGTGTTTACCCCTTCAATCTGGCACCGATTACACAAACAAGACATCACCGGCTCATTAATAAGCAGCAAATTGAAGCCTATATCCTCACTTTGTGCTTTCAGCGTATACCTGCAGGGCAGTAGGAGTATGGAGGGCAGGGCCGTGGTTCTCCCACTATGGCCTCCTCGCAGTAGAATCCAGGTCGACAGGGGATGCAGCTATCTGAACCCGAGTTGGGCTGGTACTCTCCCGTGGGACATGGCAAAGGCAGGGCACATCCTTGTGGACAGTAGTGGCCCTGGAATAGAATGGATATATTAATACACATCTGAAAGGCAGCATCGAGCTTGACGGGACATTCAATAATAAATGAAACATGCTGCTGAAGCTTTTATCAAAGACACGTTGGCAAAACATTGGGAATAAGGGGAAAAAGAATACCAGAGAAACACATTATGAGGAAGAGGTTAAATACAGAGGTGGGAGAACAAACCTGTTAATAAATAACCTTTACCTTTGGACAAAGGAAAGCATACGGAGTGGTTGAAGAGAAGTCAAAAGGGCAGTAGAAACCAGCAGCACACGGGCCGGTAGGGCTCGCCAGACCCTCAGTGGAGCAGTAATGACCTGCAGGACAAGCAGAGCAGCTTTCCATGGACACACCGCCTGTGATGGGGGACAATACTGACAGTGAGCTCCCAGGAATGCTCTTCACATGTGCAAAACAAAGATGATTTCCTTTGACTCTTGCCTGATCAAATGAATACTGGAGCATCTCAAAAAAAAAATTTAAACAATGAAAATGTTAATTTCCTAAATAATTTAATTAAAATGCTAAAATCATCTAAAGTATTTAGATTTTTTATACATTAAGAAAAGTATTTTGTCTATCTTTTTACTTATATTTCAATAAAAAAAAAAATATTTTTTTCACATCAGAATATTTCATTAGATTGGATGTTTGCAATACTTTCTTGAAACAGAGGCAACAAAAATGAACAGCAAAATGTGGTAAATGCTTGAAATTATCTTCTTTACATGTAATTGTAGCCTCGTAAACCAGACCCGCTCACACCTCATCCAGATTTGGATTTTGGAGTTGGGCTTACTTATGAGCCCAACTCCAAAATCCAAACATGGATGAGGAGTGGGCGGGGCTGGTTTACGAGGCAAATGTACCGTAATTGTGGAAATAACTAATAAACTAGTCAACTTTTCACAGATAACCTATTGCTTTCAGATACACTCATTAGAAAAGAAAAAATGTGACTTGTTTTCGATAGCAAACCAGTTGTGTTGCGAATGCTGCCAAGAGGACATGGGATGGGAGCGAGGCAGCGCGTCGGACAATAGTGGCCCTCAGGACACGGTCCGTTCCTGGGAAAGTTATCTGAGGCTTGTGGTGTTGGTTGCATAGCTCCGCCTTCACAGAAAAAACCCTCTAAACACGGACCTTTGAAACAAAAACACACATTGAGACATCAGAAGCTGCGGACAGTTTTTCGTCATACGAGCATAGAGACACTGGCACAAGGTTCAGGTTACTATTGAAGAGGGTGAACAGTTTTGGCAGAATATTCTATTTCATTTAAAATTAATGGGAAATTCTAAAACACTAATGGGCGGGAGATCTAATGTATACACATTTTGAGAAAAAAAATCTATTTTGAAAGATGACTGCAATTTTTAAAAGGATATTCAATCCTCCATTCATCATCGTTACTGATGGGTGGAGGAGCAAATTCTGCCTGACTGTACTGGCAGCTCTGAGCAGAGACAGGCTGGACCCTCACCTTTGGTTCTTCCAGTGTTTGAAGCCTTTGTTATAATTTCAACGTCTTTCAGTTGGTCATAACCTGAACCTAGTTTGAGATCAACACTTGGTGTGAGACTAAGACAAACTTGAAATATTTGTGAATCCAATATGATGCCAATGGAAGCCAAATCATACCTAAAGAGATCCTTATCGTCTCAAATGAACAAAATAAAATAAATTGTTAGTGTTTACCATTTCACTACTTCATTAGCAATAGCATACTCTATTTGGCTAAATGAAGTAATGGCCTTTTTTTGTAGCACAACCTCAAAGGCGCTGACCATGTGCTTAGTAATTTGGGGGGAGTTCCTATCTTCATCACGGACATCAGAAACCTTGAACTGAACCTTGAACTTGAATTTCTGAGGAACTGAACCATGACCACATATGTTATCATCTGGTCACCGTCTGGTGCTGAGGCTCCATTAGAGCTGCAGAACAGTCCAGAGGGACAGGGCGAGCAGACAGACAGAGAGGAGGCTCCTGTCTGGTTACTGAGTGTTCCTGAGGGACAAGGGTGAGGCAAGGCGGTCCCAGCGGGACAGTAATATCCTAGAAAGGAAGTAATAAAACAACATTATTGTTGGAAACAGAGTATAATTACTTGACAATATTGCTGCTGGATTTAAGTGGTGAAGAATTTATTTCACCAGGCTCACCAGCCGGGCAGGTGGAGGGTTCTTGAGTGGCTAAGAGGGAACACATGGTCCCTTTGAGGCATGCTGTGCAGTGGGCAGCTCCGGGCGCCGGGCTGAAAGTGCCAGGCGCGCAGGGCAGAGCGCTTGCTGAGCCAGCAGGACAGCTATGGCCAGCAGGGCAGAGGTAGCCACGGGAGCCATCAGAGGGGGTAGGACTGGAGCTGCCACCCAAACACACATACCTGGAGGCGTAAACAGAGGAAACAAACTTCATAACATAAACACTGCCAGGAGCTGACATCAGTGAGGTCAAACAATCTGTCAATCTGTGAGGAAATATCATTACAGTGCAGCTCTCGAAGCTGCGGTGTCAGTTCTTGTCACACATTTCAAGAGATGGATATTACAGTTATTGGCTTTGCTATGATAAGTAGACTTCTGAGGATGGAGCACGACCCTTGGGACAAGGCCCATGAAGTGCTTTATGAAGGCAGTAGCAGCATCTCAGTGTACAGTGACTCAGCCTGGCAAAATTCAGACCACTCATTATATACAGTAAAGCTCAGATCAGCGTATTAGCATTCAAAAAAGGTCTTAAATCCAGAAAAAATGTTTGTAAATCCATTTGAAATGTCAGCATCAGTGAGATTTTCATATAATCTAGTGTAAATAATCCCCATGATGCCAGTATATTATTATTTAATGCAGTTGTCTTCACGGTGAGGTATTCAGTTCAGCATTCACCAAACTCAGTCGAAACAACTGACGAATGAGACAGAGAAGCCGATGCTGCAGGGGAAAATGCCTCAATGAATGGAAACGAGTAAAACTCATATTTATGGTTCAAAAGTCTCTGGATTGCTTTGTGTTGAGTTATAATGCACTTTCTCAAAGTCCAGTTGTCCTCGGGTCTTTGAATTTACAGCCTATAAATAAACTGAGCCTTGGCAAGCACTGGAGTAATTTATAGAAGATGAATGAAAGCGACCATCCACTCTCAAAGGAAGAGCAAAAGACCAGGATGAGAGATTTTACCCAGCCTCGCATGGGGAAGCCTGTGAGAGATCAGCGATTGCAGGTTTGTCACAAAATAGTCCAGGGGGGCAAGGTGGGCATTCATCAACAGCCTTTAGTCCCAGAGAAACGGACAGAGACCCTACGGGACAGGGCAGAGGGTATCCAGTAGCGGCGGGACAGTAGTGACCGGGTGGACAAAGAAGTGTCCCAGTGGAATCACTCTGACAAATGCAAGAAAATTCAGTTAAATAAACGTGATGACAAAAACGTTTTTAACTAACTATAGAATGCATGTTTCTGAATTTTAGCAGGCGATAGTGAGTGTGTCAGTGTAAATACAAATTGAAACAGATTTTGTAAACACAGAACATAATCACGGAGAAATATGAAGAACAATGCCACATTGGAAAGATGTGAATTCAGAGTGATTCCAATCAATAAAGAAACAAAGTCACACCTGATACTCAGTAGAGTTTGGACTGGTTGATCCTGCAGGACAGAAGTATCCTGCCTCACAGAGGCCACTGGGCTGAGTCTGACCAAACTCAGAGCAGAACATTCCTACAGAACATAGATTTTATCAATACGGCACTATGGTTTTTTTTTTTTTTTTTGCAAATAAGTTATGAGGATAAATAAAATCTTCATTTTTTTTTCTCATACCAGCAGGGCAGAGCATGCAGGCGTCAGGACTGGATGCTCCAACTTGACTCTGCACCGTGCCAGGGGGGCATGGGAACTCCAAACCAGAAATCACACCTGCAGGACAATAGTGTCCCGCAGGACATAGTGCGGGACGGGATGTACCTTCAACTTGAGCCAAACAGAGGAAAATTAATTAACACACACGATGTGTATTGGGATTAAATTAACAGAATGTCTTTCACAATTTTGAAGCATCACTTATCTTGGTAAGGGATGGTGGCATAATTAAAAAGAAACCTGACACTCTGACTGTGAAAACATTTCTCATTTAGATTAGCAGAGATAAAGACAGGGGTCACTCATATCAGGAAACAGCGTGTTATTGCATAATCGTCTGCTGTACCTGCTTCCACTGGTTAAAATTGTGTGCGTCTTAAATTGATTTGAAAAATCACCAAGTGCACAATTTGTTGGGGGTTTTTTTTCAACAAAAATACAACATCCAGGCTTGTAAATATTTGATAACCAACAAGTCAATAATTGGTCACACTCTGACGAGTTTATGATCATTCAATTTTCCTCATTGGAATAATTCTCAAATAAGAAAAACTGCACGCTAATTAATCTATTTGGAAAATAAATCGCCTCCGTCTAACACTGTTTGGTTTCCTACAAATGATTGCTGTTCCCGCTCTGTTTGGTTTGAAATAACTCGATCCATGTGTCGCACCTTGACAATAGTGTCCTGGAGTGCAGGTGGTGCAGTTGCCTTGATTTGTGTTGCCGGTTTGAGAGCTGAATGTTCCTGCAGGACACGGGATCGGAGCTGCTGTTCCACCGGGGCAAAAGAAACCAGCCGGGCACAGAGTCTGATCTGCTTTGCTTGAGCCCCAGTCGCAATAAAATCCTGCCCAGCAATCTCCTTGAACACAAGAGTTTTTTTTTCTTAATTAATCTCTCTTTGAAGAAATTATAACCATATTTCATCAAAACAAAAAACATCATATATGTTCAAAGCTGACAAAAACAGCAGTGAAAAAGCTGGTAATTTCAATTATTATCAACAAATATATCACGTGATATACTTTAGTCAAACTTCACAGTTTCTTTTTGCTATGTGAGGCACTCACCTTCAAAACTATCAATTGTTTATAGGATTATAAAACTTTAAAACGGGGCCATAAATACAGACTCCATATGCAGTTCTTTACATTTGTTGACAGCTGTTGTGGAGGGTTTTAGAGAAAAGTTAGAGGGCCAGTGTGTATATGGTATTGACTCAAAATAAAGTCCAGCATATAGAATTGTGCCATGAAGAAACTGAAGATACGATGCCCACCTGTGTGAGTTTGAGTCACAAGGAGTTTGAAGCTGATCTCAGCTCACACAGGGCAAAAAAACAAAGTACACGCTCAAAAGGCTGCCAGTTTATCCCACTTCTAACGTAGCACTTAAAGATAAGCCTTTGCATTGTGAGAGGAAGCTCGGTTATCTTCAGAAAACTCACACAGGTGCAGACAGAACAAACAAATTCCACACCAAAGGTCCTGTGTGCTGCATTTCTTCAGCCTGGTGCGGGGGTTTACAACAACCTTTAGGATCAATTGAGCTCTTCTCACCTCAGGATCAACGGATAACATTTATCTGCAGCTGCAAAACATATTCAGCTGCGAAAAATTCTTAAGTTCTCTCCAGCTGGACACTTTTCAGCAAAGGCTTAACACGGAAATGTTCTTTACAGTAATTTTATCTGTAGTTGTTCACGTTATCTTGCTGGCTTACCTGCATGTCAAATAAACAGGCAACAAAGCGTGATTGGCAGTGAAAATGCAATGAGTCCATTCACACTGAACTGAGGTATTAGTAGCAACTCCACTGGCGAAGTGAAAAAGTCATAAGTGAAATACTTTTTATTTGGTGGAATATTAAAACATCTAAAAACAAAGGGAAGGAAAATATTCTCACCTCACAGTGAGAATGTCTCTGGTTCAAGTCCAGGGGGTTTTGGGGACATTCTATATGAAATGTGTTTGTTTTCCATGCATGTGTGGGTTTTCCCAGAGTGCTTTTGGTTTCCTCCCACAATTCAAAACATGCCTTTCAGGTGAACTGTTGACGCAAACCTGCCTGCAGGTGTGAATGTGAGAGTCGGTCTCTCTGTGTTTACCCTGTGATGTGTTGGCAGCCAGGCCAGGGTGTACACTATCTTAGCAAACAGTAAGCTGGGATTGACTCCAGCAACCCGTGTCTGTGAGATGGATGAAGCGGCACAGAGGATGGATGAATGAATGGATGACGGTTTGTTTACATGTAATTTTGCCAAAGCTTCTGCAAACCACAACAGAGATGCTAAAGAGTCCCATGTGATTCCAAAGCCACAGGACTTTGATCTGGCATTCAAGATTAAGCCTCGGCTTCAGCTATATAAACAGTCCCTCTTAGTAGAGGCAGGTAATCGCCAGCTTTGGTCCTGTTCATTAAATTTGCAGCAATAATGCGGCAGATTTTTTTCTTTATTTATTTAATTTACCTGCTCTGAGTCCCCGCTGGCAGAAGCTTCCAGGTGGACAGAGAGATCCAGTTGTGTTGTCTGTGGGATTTGGCACGACGGCCCCCATCAGACAAAGAAACCCAGCGGCGCACCTTCCCGACGGCTCGACTAAGCCCTCAGACCCACAGAACTGACCTGCTGGACACATCAAGCACTGGCCTGTGGAAACAAAGATCAAAAGCTTCGACCTCAGTCTAAACTGCAACACAAGCTCTCAAGACATCACAAGTTAACCAATAACATCTTCATTTTTATTTCAGTGTATTCATCTCTGAAATGTTCCTGTAGTCGGCCACATCTTCAGCCCCATGATCAAGACTTTGAGTGATGTTGTAAAGACGGTCAGACAATATTCTGTAGTAAAAACAAAAAGGTTTCTGGTGTGTGTACCTGTGGCAGTGAGACCCTGTCTGGAGCTGTAAGTGCCTCTGGGGCACGGTAGGGGCTGATGCTCTGAACTCTCCCTAGGACAGGTGTAGCCAGCCGGGCATGGCAAAGGGCTGGACGCTCCAGTGGAGCTCCCCCTGGTGGGGCTGAGATTGAGAGAGTGGCAGTGGTACCCAGGAGGGCAGGGATTACACTCCTTCTGGCCTGGTAAATCCTGGAACCAGCCTTGCAGCAGCACACAAACACACATGCCATATTCAAAGGGGTCAAGAGGATTTGTAATAAACAAAGAGGAGTAACTTCCTGCTTACCAAGAGGGCATGGTTTGCAGTCGTCTCTGCCTTTTCCTCCAGCTTCATTCTGGTAAGACCCAGCTGGGCAGGGTGAGGGGAGAGTGCTGCCCTCTGCGCAGTAGTGGCCTCCTGGACAAACGCCTCCAGATACATTTGACGTCGGAGCGGCAGACCAGGAACCCTCAAGGCAGAAGAAACCTAGAGAAACTTTCATTATTATTTTACCCACAGCTACTTTTTATTTATCAGGTAAATCTAACATGACTGAATGTAAATAAATGTTGTTGGGTTTTTTTTTGTTTGTTTGTTTTTTCTACCAGGCAGGCAGGGTCCAGAAACCGAAGAAAGGCCAGCCTCTGAGCAGTAAAAGCCAGGACTGCATTTGTGACACTGAGCATCCTCCACAAGCCCATGCTGCTCACTGTCAAAACACATCAACCTCTGCTGTTATTTACACACTGTAATCAACATAAATACAGGCACAGTGTAATTAGAACAAGCTAAAAGAATGTTCAGTTTTGTTAGTTCTTTTCTCACATGTTAACATACAACATTTCAAGAATTTTGAATTTATTTGTAGTAGTGATGAAGGTCTTTAGTTAAAAAAAAAACAATCTAAAAGATGTGATCTTTAAAACACAAGTTCAACTTAGAAAGACTTAAAAAAATGGCTTGAAATAAATTCAGGTTCAGTTCAGGTTAAATTCAGGTTCAAATTCAGAAGGTTTGCTTTCACTAAAATTATTTGGATTTTTATGGCATTATGCCGTTATTTTCGCTTGTATTTTTTTTTTCAAGCATAAGGATTACAATTTTGGACACAATAAACTGCTGCCTCTTGAAATGCTGCAAATTATGCACCTGAATGTTCCTTTGGGACATGGTTTGGGTGTGGAGGTCCCCACAGGGCAAAAGAAACCAGGAGGGCAAAGGAAGCCTGTCCCGTTGTCTGATGGCGAAGGGTCGGAGGCTCCTGTGACACAAACGAATCCTGCTGCACATGGTCCGCTGGGAGAAGTCCTCCCTGGAAGCAAACAATTTTAATTATAAGAACACACCGAGGAGGAGTCATTTATAATTTCAAAGAAAGTGTGGCTAAATCAAATATTTCGAATCTGTGTGTAGTAGTCCTTCACAGTAGCATCAGCAGTCGTGTCTAAGTGTAATTCCAGTTATGGGTAATAAATTCATTCAGACTATTGCTAATTCTTAGTAAAAATACTGATTGAAATTACATTTCTGATGTCTACATGGCAAATGTTGAGCAGGTTATCAAAGTGTTGCACTTTAGCACAGTTTTAAAGTGATTCTTCAAATGCAATAACTTTGCTCCGTACTTCTTTTTAAAAACAGAATTGTATATTTTATTTAGGATGTCTTAATTGTGTATATAGTATGTTTGTATTTCTATGGCAAATGAGTCTGATGACTAATGATCATTAAACTTAACATGAATCTTTAAGTGATGAGTAAATTTCTTCCTCTGCTTTGCAGCTGCTCCAGCTAGAGGATGCAACTCTTCATACGCATGAAAAACACAGTGTGGCACCGCTTCTTGAAAGAAACAGACCAATGAATTAATAACAAGGAGTAAAAGCAGCAACAAAAACAGCATAGAAAAGCTAAAAACATGCAAACAGTTCCTATAAAACTTCAGTTAACTCACATGGAGTTTATATAGATTGTTATATTTTATATGTAGGTGAGAACGATGCTACAGTAAAACATTGCATACAACCAACAGTTTCAATAACAAACACCAAACATACTGTATGTGCTTGGAATAACTGTAGACAGAAGAGATGCCATTTTGGAGAAGTACTCAGTTACAGACAGTTGCCCTATATGTCCTGTTACACGGGCTGTTAGACGTCAAACGACTTGCCAAATGTACCTGTCCCTTTACAGTAAGTCCCAGGGTCACACGGTAAGCACTGCCATTCCTCAACGAGTCCTGACATGTTTCCATACGTCCCTGATGGACAGGGATGTTGACTTGCTGATCCGCCGGGACAGTAATGTCCTCTCTCACAGGGAAGTGGACGGGTCATCCCTGAAAACGGATTGAAAAAAGGAAACATTTATCTTCATCACTTGGAGAACTTACTGTGATTTAAAGGTTGATTACATTTGTGTTCCCAGCTGCTAAAAGCTCTGTCATTCAGCAAATGTGTCCAGCTTTACCTTGATCTTGGCAATAGGAACCAGCAGGGCATGTCTCGCAGCTGCCTTGGCCTTGTCTGAACTGGTAGCTGCCAAGGAGGCAGGCTGTCGGTCTGACACTGCCCTGCAGCAAGGCGCAAATTGACTCCATTAAACTTAATGTCAAGGGAATAACGCGTGTTATCATGTATTATCATATATCAGACGCAAACTGAAGACTGAGAGAGTTTCTACAGCGCACACCAGATGATTTCCATATGCGTTTATGCGCTTAATGAGCAGCGTTAAGGAACGCATGCAATATTCAGCAGCGATGAGTGACGATAGCTTAAAGACTCATACTGGCTGGCTGACCTTCTCACAATAATGTCCCACTGAGCAAACATGTTGTTGTGGTCTCTGAGAGCTCTGTCCCTCGGGACAGTAGTAGCCTTCTGCACAGGGACCACTTGGCTCAGCCATTCCGCTCTGGTAGCAGTAGTGACCTGCAGGACACAGCTGGCAAGCCTCAAGAGTGGATCCACCTGGGGAACCTGCAGGATAACACACAACACGAATACCAAACGGAAATGATTTGAAAAATCTATCAAAAAGGTATGCAAATTGCACATTTGCTCGGAGGAGGATACGGGGGGACCTATCACCCCCTCGGTCCATTTATCACTCCTCCTACTGCATGTTTGTTTGGGGAACGCGTCTATCTCTCTCTTGCAGTGATTAAAGCTGCTTCACCAGCAGGCCAGGCAGAACACATCACATAACATGTCCTTTAAAATCCAAATTAAACTGGACCGTCAGGCGTCAAAGTGAATCAAGTGAAAATCACACTATTAACTCGAAGATCACACCGCAGGTTTAATTTCTTGCAAATCAACAAATTTTGGTTCTTTTTGGTTTGCTGCTTATTTTCTGATTTAATTTTATCCATATTACATTCAGTTCTAAATATGTTGTTTGAATGCCACCTGCTTTAGAAAAAAATATTCTTTCCATCAATTATAGGAAGTAAAATTTTTTAGAGAAAGGCACATATTCTAAAAATAGCATCTAATCAGTTCTCATCAGAAACACCCCCATCCTCCAAATGCCACCCTGGAGGTGGAAAGAGGATTTTTTCATTTAACCCTTACCTAATGAGGCATCCGATGTTGGGGGTCAAAGGTCTTGCTCAGGGTCCCACAGTAGGATTCAAACCTCCAATCACTAGCACGTTTACTACCCTCTTGGCCCCTGCCGCCCCAGGTGGTGCAAACTCACACATATGTGCAGGTAGAACTCCAAATCACTAATCTGACATCATTCAGGTATTCAAAAAGATAATTAAGCTGTTTTAGTGCAAAAAGATACGCATACCACTGGATCGCTTTGTAATTCCAAACCATACAAAGCAGCTACGGCGCATTCTAATAGGATTGTGGTTGTCTGCCGCGAGACAAGAACACAATTACACGATTAAACCACTTTGCTAGTGCAATTATTTATAGGCACCTAAGGGGAGGAAAATGCCTCACTGGAAGGTTTCATATTTCTCTACATCACTGAACAGTGCACTGCAGTTCATGTAAGGCTGTTAACAGGGGAATATAACAGCGGATGCAGCACAGAGGACCAAGCGTTATATTCCTCATTTTAGGATTGTCTGAATGCACATTTATCTTTTATTAATGACTTGGACAGAGCTAGGAACTACTCATTTGTACTGATTTTTTTTTTCTTTCAATGGAAGAAAATCATACAGCTTTCTGTTTTCATTTGAGAACAAAATCCTCTGCAAAAACAACAAACACTGCATTTTAATACATGAAACAGACAAGTTCAGCAACATTAAAAAAAAAATGTATTTTTCACCTTTTATGGTTCCTTGAGGACAGGGCAGAGGGAGCGGGGTTCCACGGGGGCAGTAGTGTCCTGCTGGGCAGGGTTTGGCATGAGGGTCTGAGGAGCCTCTGGGGCAGTAATACCCAGCTGCACAGGGCCCTGCGGGGGCATCCAGGCCGGTCCGGTTACAGTGAGAGCCAGCTTCACAGGACTGGGGATAAGCAGAGCCCAAAGGACAATAGAAACCTAAAAAAACACATAAATCCACAGAAAAGTGTCTCTGCTATTATTCAAATTCAGCAAGAGGAAACTTTAATCATGCGGATTATCATTTTTATGCAGACAGTCCCTCAGGAGATGGAGGATTTTCTCTCACTGGAAACTTTTATAAACACATTATTTTCTGCTTCTGTTTACACTTAATCACCAGGTTTTATTCACTTTATTTCAATGCTGTTTTTTTATGCATCAGCAACAGGGGTGGTGCATAAAAAGGAGGTGATATTTGTTCTCCCTCTTATGCTTTTAAAGAACTGTCAAAATCATAGGTTATCACAAACTGTGCCCACAAATTACACTGACTCCTACTTGATAAGTGTGTTTGTTTACGACATAACTGTATTGTACAAATATGTTTCGAATGTCTATATTTTTTACTTTAACGTGTGTGTGTGTGTGTGTGTGTGTGTGTGTGTGTGTGTGTGTGTGTGTGTGTGTGTGTGTGTGTGTGTGTGTGTGTGTATCTGCATCATTGTTGCCCATCCTTGTTCTATACTTACAACTCAAGAAAGAAACAAGGAAAGAAAGAAGGTCAAGCTCTTGCATTCAAGCTTTCAAGTGTTATAATATGGAGCCGATGAACCAGAGTGATTGTGGTTATCTGGTTAATCAATCCCATTTGCATAACCACCAGCATGTGCTTCCTCCTCAGAGTCAGTGTAAAATGAACAAGATTTCACAATGGAGTCCATTTGACACAGAATTTTCTGTAGTTGTTCCAAAATGTAGCCATTAAGGTCGGAACAAAGTAATCATTTTCCAAACCATTATGTTCGGATTCGACATTTCAAATGCAGTTTTCTCTCAGAAAGCCCACAGAAAACCAAGATTAGGTGGTCTTATAAGTGGAATACGCTTCATACACTGAGCTGATCAGATGAAATCAGTCACATGTCACAGCAATTACAGCGAATGGGACTACCATGTCACGAGAAAGGAGCATAACGTGTCTGCCTGGAGGGTAAGAAAAATGTCTCACACTGACTGCAAACGTTCACACTGTCAGGATTTACCCACCCTTAGGGCATATATCCCCTCTGTAGGTGGAACACGCATAATGTGGACTCCTAAGATGTGCCACCGAGTGAGTTACAATATGATCTGAGTCAGCCCGTGGCACTGTAGCCACTTTGATCCAGCGAGGGTCTCTGCCTGCAAGAGAACAAGGCAGATAAAACATGAAAAATAGCTAGAAAAGATTCATATCCTTATCTGACAGAAAGGAAACCAAAGAGGAGCCGGTAGTCTCTTTCAACATGCTGATTTAAGAGTTTCCTCAAGGGGAAAACTCATTTTACAACGTAACAAAGTGAGGCAATAATTAATTGTGAAATTTTGTAGCAGGAAGGTCAAACTGGCAAACCACAGCTTTGTGGAACATTTATCACAACATGTTCGATTGTGCTCTCAGCTTGAATAGTTTGAAGAAAGTGATGCGCTGCTCTTTCAGATGAAACATTCATCGTGTTACTACAAACTGAGGAAACACATATTTTCCCAGAATTACTGGAGTTGTTGAAGCAGGACTGATTGTGCATCCAGACAGTGGAGTCAATATTCATGTCTTGAAACTGCAGTATTCCATGAAGACAGCTGAATAAGGACGCATTGGCTCGAGGCGTTGGACTATCTGCACCTCCAGAGCAGAAGAAACCCGCAAAACAAAGACCTGAAAGAAGCAGGAAGCCGAAAAGAAGCATGAAATGATTATCCAATGCGTCATATTTACATGATAATACCATCTCTTTTTAGCACATTATTTAAATCTGAAGTAGCTGAAATAATCGAGAGCAGCCTTTTGCAAACCAAGCTATCAAGATCTACACCTTTTGAACCTGTTGGCAGTTGATGTCTACACCGTCTACACGTTGTGGGCTTTTGTTTTTCCACAAGCGGCCATCTCATTTAGCAAAGATAAGTCCGGCTGATCTTATCCCGCACCTGACGGCTGCGCTGCTCCAGGACTGTGGCAGTATTTCCCCGGGGAACAAGGCAGGCACTGGGAGAAGGAGGACGCTTTGGGCTCTGGAAGGAAGCTGCCGACAGGACACGGTTTGGGTGACCCACTGCCCTGAGGGCAGAAGTGGCCCATGGGACACACATCTCCATGAGGCTGGGAGACAGGAGAAGGCTCCATGGACCCCAGGGAACAGAAATGTCCTGCGGTAGACAATGTGGTCAGACATCTCACTGAAGCACTGAAATATTTACAGTGTGGACTAAATGAACTGTGGTATTAAGGAGTAAAGTGTGGCTTAACACGGCGCAGGCGTAGGGCAAAATGGAAAAAAGAAATCTCCAGCAGCTGAGTTCTCTGAAGTCGGCTCCCAGGATAATCCTGGACTGTCAGACCTGGGCTGCAGGGTCCAGACGGTTCTGTCAGACCGCTGCTGTTACAAAAGGAGCCGGGGGGGCAGGGAGAGCAGTCATTCAGGGACGACCTGCCGCCTGATGGGCTGACGTAACCAGCCGGACATGGAGACGGCACGGCTGAACCTTCCACACAGTAAAAACCTGACGAAGGTTGAATATCACAAGTCACAATAAATAGCAGTTGTTTCTTCGTGTACATTTTATAGATTTCAAATATATTTGTGCTCATATACACTTGATTTACCTGGTGGGCAGCTATTACAAATGGACTTTTCAGATGACAACTGAAAGGTACCAGGACTACAGATGGTTGGCTCGGTACTACCAAGAGGACATGCATGGCCGGGTGGGCACTGATATCCTGAATTAAGACATAAAATGAAAAATTTAAAAAAAATCTATTAAAACAGTCATACAGTTTTTTTTTTGTTTGTTTGTTTTTTTATGTTTTTAACAATACAAAGTCGTCCTTACTCCTAACATGTTAGGGTACAAATATGTGGGGAAATCTATACAAGAAAGCACATCTGGCGTGTTTCATCAAGCCTGGTATGGTGCCATGGAAACAAAGCGGTGAAAAAGACAGTGGCTCTGAGCAAAATTACCGCTCCACAAAAATCCTGTGGGAGGCGAGCAGAGAAAGCAGGCTCAGCAGCAGGTGCCCCGAGTCTGACAGCAGCGAGCTTCAGACTATTTATAGGTTCTGGGCCATTTCCTGCTCAAATTAGCAAAACATCTTCTCAATAAATGACACAAAAGGTGACAAGGACTCTCTGGGTGTGCATGTAATATATAAGAGGGGGGGAAATCATTCCAGGAATGAAATCACCTCTATGGCATATATAAGCATGGGCTGTAATGTAACAGGTGATAAATAAATGAGCAATGGATACATCTATCCAGTCAAAAAATATATGGTACACCAATTTTATACGTTTACTGAAAATGTCATGGGTGAGGTTTCAAGACTTGCAAAACAAATACATTTTCAAAAGAATAGTCTCATATGATGTTTACTTGCTTTTAAATGCAAATATATAAAATAAATTACATTGATGTTTATATTTGTGCAAACCACAGTGAGAAGAGCATGTCCAGCATTAACTCCTGAGCAGACTGGATTTGATGATGAGTTCAGAAAACCAAGATGACTGCCTACCATCACAAACTACTGTATACTGAATAATAGGAGTGATGAAGCTCGAGGTGCGCTGTGGGTAAACCCGAGCTGACCCCGGATGATGTGCGCCGTACCTGGCTGATGTCCAGACACTGATCCTGGCGGACAGAACCAGCCGGAGGGACAGAGGAGGTCAGCAGAGGTCTGAGCCCATGAGGGGCAGTAAAATCCTGGGTAACAAGCTTCACAGTCAGCCTCTGACGGAGCTGCAGGCCTCCCCAAGAAGGTGCCTGTTCAGAAGAGACAAGCACATTTAAAGGACAATACGAAAGACACTCCAAAAACCTCCACTCTATAATCTATATACAAGCAAGCAGAAAAGTAGAAGGCATGTCATATACAATAACCGGCTACATTTATTGACATTGTTAAGTAGCTTTCTGACCCTTGTAACAGGTTTATTGGAGTCCCATTAGGTATTACAACCTCCTCTAAAGTTGTGGAAACATCAGGCTATTATTTTCTTCCACAGGGGTTTTTTTTTTATGGCACAGGGCAATACCTTTAGAGGTGGTGTAATAAAAAGCTAGAGGTCAGAGATACAGCTCTTTCAGCAAAGCTATGGATGATTTATATACTGTCCGGCAAAAAATTCTTTATTCATCGGAGAAGAAATAATGTTTAAAGCTCTGGATATCTTGGCTGGGTACCTGGGGGACACGGGCTTGGTTTTGCGCTTGCTGCCGGACAAAAGTGCCCTGCAGGGCACACATCACCATGAAAAGGACCGGGAGTTGAATCACCCGGAAGTGGGACTGCAGGCGTGACACCTCCTGCAACTGAAAGAATAGACCTTTATTGGATGTCTTTACTCATTGGGTTAGACTGAACTCGAAGGTCAGAGCAATTGTCTGCTATCCGGTGAAGAAAAAAAACACTAAGAGAAAGCAGTGGAGATTGGTAATGTTCTAGGAAGACCTCCTCGTCTCTGTTAAGTCAAAGGCCAAGCAAATGTTCAATAAAAGAAAAAAGTGCACTGAGAAAAACTTCCGCTCAACAAAGTGCAGTATTTTTCAAGCTAGTGCCAGATGACCTTGTTTTTTTTTTTTTTTTTGAAAACCACAAATACAGTTTATATGTTAGCCTGCTGTGCACATAGCTATGTATTTATTAACCCTATGCCAAAGGAAGGAAGGAAGAAGCGGAAATCTCTGACCTGTGAAATTCCCCTTCGGTGTGGCAGTTCTGGAACCTTCCCAGCAGAAGAAGCCGGGACTGCAGGGTCCAGACGGAGAGGAGAGACCAACCTCAGCACAGTAGTGTCCGGGCAAACAGGGCTGACATACGTCTATGGACACAGCTCCTGATAAACTCACAAGACAAATCATTTAGTCAGTGTAAAATTAATTATGCTTTATTAAAATTATTTTGTCATTGTAAACAGCTTTTTTTTTAGGTAATCTTTATTTTACTGTGAAGCAAGGAGGGTGATAAAACAACCTAGAGCATGGCTGAATGAATGGATGTCTCTGTGAAATGTGCTTTCATCTTAGATATTTCATAAAAGTCACCATCTGTGGAACTGAAGGTGCCGGCTGGACAGGGAACCATGAAGGTGGTTCCCTGGGGGCAGTAGGACCCTGCAGGACAGGGACCGCCTGTTGGTCCATTCTCTGGCTGTGCCGAAACAGAACCGTGGATACAAAGGTAACTAGACACAGATGGGGACCAAAATAATTGAAAGGGGTATGCAGGTTGTGGGAATGAAGGAAAACAGGGAAACAGACAAGGGTAAACAAAGTAGGAGGGAGTTTTAATTATGTACAAATAGGTCAGATTTCAAAACAAAACAAAAGAGATCTTTGATAATGTGCCCCAGAATATGTACAGTATGTGACAGAATGGTTGTATTTACCCAGGAGAGCAGACCCCAGTGGGAGCAGCCAGTCCAGAAGAGCTGCAGTACCTCCCTGGAGGGCAGAGCTCACAGCCCGACTTATTGGACAAACCCATCTGCTGGCTGAACGTGCCAGCTGGGCATGGAAACGCTACACCAGTCTGCGTTCCTGCAGATGAATAGTGTGTAATGTCTACAGATGGTCCAGGGTGAAACATCACAAAGCAGTTTGTGAGAACCATCCTCATCTTGATTAGGCTTTACAATCGGCATTTGCATAATTAAAAAGCCATTAAGTGTTACAGCCACTTGATTTAGAGAGTGCACGCAGGACGGCACAAAGCAATCATCAACATTTTGGAATCAATGCAACATGTTTTTTTTTTTTTTTTGCTCACTAATCAATATCACCGCGCCTGAAGCATGATTTGTGTCAGACACATATTTTTATGTGACAACACGCTCCGATAACCTTGTGCGTTTGTCTTGGATCTGTCACATGAGCTGTTCTGCTGTCACCTACCTGGCGGGCAGTAATGTCCTTTAGGACACGGCGTGGGAGTGTGAGTGCCAGACACTTGCCCAGTGTCAGCATCCATCGAGCCGGCGCAGTAAAATCCTGCTGGACATTTAACGCAGTCCGCCTATGGAGAGGTAAATTATGCACAAAACATTTTACTGCACAGAATAAATGCAAAATGATGACTACAGATGTTCAGTAATAGCGAGGGGAATAAACACTGGATGGTTTTGTTGGAGATAACAGGAGCCAAACTGCATACAGTGAATGCAGATATTGAAAAAGATGAGGCTGATGGACAATTACCTCTAAATGACAGCTATAAACTCGTCAAAATGTGCCACTAACATAGGAAATTACAGCCCGGCTCTCTCACAAGTCCTTTACAGTTTGTTTGTATCCATATTTCATATGTAGTTTCACCATAAAACATTCTTTTTAGTCCAGAATGTGTAAGCCGGGTGCCAAGGTCATTGTAAATTACCAGTATTTATGATCTGTCTCACCTGTCCAGGTAAGCTCTGATAGGTACCTGGCAAGCAGGGTACCTGTCTGTCAGAGCCAGGTGGGCACCTGTTCCCAGGTGAGCAGGTTATTGAGTCCCGCCGGCTGTTATTTTCCCGGCCTGGACAGAAAGAGCCAGCTGGGCAGATATGAGAAGGGAAAGAGAGCCCTCTGGTGACACACACAAACCCTGCAAAGCAAAGGGTGGCACTGATGAGATGTCAAAGGCAAGGCTTGAATGCATTATCACCCAGTAATTAAAGTTATGCAATGAAGGTTTTACCTTCTGACAGATAAAAGATACATTAGCCATTAATCTATGCAACATCTGTTACATTAGTTCCAACCTGGAGGGCAAGGCAGGCAGTCGGAGAGCCGAGTGTTCATGGTTCTGTTGCTGTAATGTCCAGTGGGACAGGGCTGCGGGGCTGAGGAGCCCTGGGCGCAATAATGACCTTCAGGACATCTGTCACCTGTCACCCCTCCGTCTCCTGGTGTGGGTGAGCTGGCCCCAGACAGGCAGTAGTAGCCTGCATCACACTGTCCTGACGCAACACCCTTCCCGGGAGACGCACAGAAAAAACCTGTTTTGACAGCAAAAACAAAGTGAAACATATATATAATGGAAAATTTTCCCCGAATGAACTGAGCAAAACAGCAAATTAGAAGCAAACATTTCTTCCTGTATGAATACAAGGTGAGAAAATCAGAATATTGTGCTGCATTTTCTGGCATATTTTAGCAACAGATGCTTATTGAGGTAAGTTTAATTAATTCATGATGAATTTAATTACTGTCAAGGTTGTTATTAAACACTTCGGGTCAGCTACTTAACCATGAGGACGCTCCTAATCATTAGCAACAGGTGAAGTGTGACCTGAGGGGCAAGGCAAGCAGTCCTGGGGTTCTGCCATCCGAGTGTGTGGATTGATGGATCCAGCTGGACACGGGTACTGGTGTTTGGACCAGGTCCCAGACGGACAGTAATGACCCTCTGGACACTCGTAACTCGCCGAAACAGAGTCGTTACTTCTGCCTGGACAATAAAAACTATGCAGGCAAAACAAGGATATGATAATTTAGTTCTTGGCTGCTGTTGGTTGCTTCATGAATTCTAAGTATTTCACGTTTCCTTGTTTGCAAAATGAGACGGAAAAAATCTTATGCATACAAACATCAAAACATGTGCTATACGTTTAGCTGTCGTGGTTGCATGATCCACTGTGTTCATATGTAGAAATGTGCATCTGTTTACGGTCCTGAATGACTGTGTGCAGCTGATAAGTGAGTTTACCCCTGGGGACAGGCGCTGCAGCTGGCTCTGCCATCTTCTGTGCTGATGGTTCCCATGGGGCATCGCTGAGGAGCCACTGAGCCCTCAGAACAGTAATGACCTGGTTGTGTGAAGACAAGAAGTCATGAAAGAGATACACACTCGAGCACACACAAAGATGCTCATAATGCACAGGAGACGGGATTCGATTTTCAGTGTCAACAACACCTCTGCGTATGCTGAGCCCGATTAGATATAAAAAGGGTGTTGTTTACCTGTTCAGCAGGTCTGCTCTGAGCTAATGTAAATCTGAGGTCTAATTATACAGTATGCTTTGAAATTCTCTCTTGTGGGCCCAACAATGTTATGTAAAGTGCTAGTGCGTGTCTAAACAACTAAGGATTAAATTACCCACGTTTTGACAATATTCTTTTTTTTTTTTTTTAAAGTTTGTAGGTTCTGTGATGGTGCAAATACCTTGAGGGCACGGTCCGCCACGGCTGTCCCTCACAGGGGGGTCAGGACGATCCGAGCCCCCCAAACAGAAGAAACCCTCCCAACATTTCCCTGAAGGAGCTGAGAGACCCACAGCGTCGCAGTAGTAACCAGGGAGACATGGCTGGCAATCCTCCTGAGAGGACACATGAGAGAGAAAGTGAATGAAGTAGAGACGAGCAGAACGAGAGGAGACAGGGTGAGGGGGATGTCTTGTTGCCAGATTGATTTGAAATGACATATTGATTGGTCGTCTCAACAGAAGACAGAGGAAGCTTTGTCAGTTGCAATGTATATGGCGACAGCAGCCACTGACCATAAAATAGTTTCCATTTCAGAGGATTATTTGTGACAGCGTCTGTGATGCTGTGGAGATTGTTGGTAAAGAGTGACGACATTTATAGAATAGATGTGTCAAACAATAGTATAAATGAACAAATACAAAACCACAAATCCAGTGAGTTGAATGTTCAGTGTCTTTAAAACTCATATTTTTGAAGTTTCCATTTCCATTCTGTTTCACTGGTGCTTTTTCTGTCAATCAAGTTAGTCACAGCTACCTCTCTATATATAATATAACAATGAGAGGAAGAAACAAACTATGGGATAATATTTCCACTCTGCATGTTTGTAGTTTATTTTTTAACAAAGGAAATCACTGTGTTCTAAAGGCTTCTGATTACCAAAATGCAGTTTAATACACTCTGACTGACTTTTATTGCAGATGTATTAAACAGATTAAATTAATTTGTGACTGAAATTGAAAGTATATATGGTTTATAGGTAACTTGAAACTTTTACTGCCTGAAAAATACTAATGTTTAAGTATATTTCTGTGTAATTAATAACAATTTAAGCAAAATAACTATGTGTAGTTGAGAGGTCTGGACCTGATATGCATTATTATTTCTGCTTACATGACAAAGTTATTTTAACCAGCTGCTTCACAGAAGAATGCAACTTCCATTCTTAAATTGGATTGAAATTTTCTTATACTGTCTTAACGGCATTGAAGTTTGTGATTCCTGTTTGTGATTGCTCTTTATTATGATCTGGCCCCGTTGAGAAATAAATAAATATGAAAAAAAAAACATTTAAATATGTGACTCAGATGTTATTACTTAGTCTTCTTTTCTCTTTTTTTTTTGTATACACATTTAGCATTAACACTCTTAAAGAAATTAAAACTCTTCCAACATTTCAAATTAAATCAAAGGGCAGACTTCTCTGTTAATCACTGTCAGGAAGGGTTTTGAGGGTAATATGCAGATGATGACCTTGGAGACTAATTTCCTGAGGTTAGAGAAAGCTCCTCGTGGACAGGGCAGAGGATGGATGGTGGCCCGGGGGCAGTAATGACCTGCAGGACATGGACCTCCTTCTCCTGCTGAGAGACACACTGATTATAGCTGTCATTTGTCAAACATCTCGAAGAGGGAATACTAATGGAGGTCTATTTTCACAACCCACCCTCCACCTGTCATTACAGACCAGTTTTCTATACACAGCTGTTTTGTAGTTCAGTTGCAGAGCAAGCCTTTTTGTTTACCTGCAGCATTTGAGCGAGGCTGCGGAGAAATGTTTCCACGTGAGCAGTAATATCCTTCCTGACATGGTCCAGTGACAGCTGTGCCATTTCTGGAAGAGCAGTAATGGCCGCCGTCACACTCCCTGCACTGAGAGACAGATGAATAGCCGGGATCAGGACCGTAAGTTCCCTCTGGACAGCTCCTCAAGTCAAATCCCGTCCTCTGGGGACAATAAAAGCCTGCAGATCGCAAAATAAACACAAGAAAAGGGGTGAATATGAATACCTGGACAATTGCAATGACATTTTTTTAACAGCATGTGGCTGTTTTTTCTATGTAAAGAATCAAATTTGCATTTTAATTTTAAAACAAGAATATCAATGCACATCAACCTTTATAACAAGTTTTTAAAAAATGTGATTTGATATTAAATAGAGGCTTGATACATAAAACAGACATTTAGGGGACAAAATGTGGAGCTGAACTACTCCCACACTACAAACCTGCAGGACACAGGTACAGAGAGCCGGACACACAGTACCAGCCTGGAACACAAGTCTTGCACTCAGTAGCGTGTGTAATGGCCACATATGTTCCCGGATTACAGGGAATAGGATGAAATGTTCCCTCTGGGCAGTAATGACCCTCAGGGCAGGGACCTCCTGTAACTCCAGCAGAAGGGGTCGATGTGACAGCTCCTGCTGTGCAGTAATATCTGTATTAGTAAAAAAAAAACAAAAAAAAAACCACCTGAAATATCTATTCTCTGATAAAAATAACAAAAAAAAAATCTGATGGAAACAAGCTTGGTTTGGTCCAATATGAGAGGTTTCCACAGAGTCGACAGTCACCACATGCTGTGTCTCACACCATGTAGGAGTTTTCTTTAAATGTGTTTAACTTAAATCTTCATACATCATCTGCAGTTGATGGGTTTGTTATGTTACATTAAGCACACTTTTCATTTTGATTCGTCTATTACATTTACAAACAAGTTGCAAACATCTGTGTAGTGATAGTTTTATCCCCCTAAATGGAAAAACAAAATCATGAATTAGTGTGACCCTCAGCCTCAGATTTTTCCTGCTGCTTTTACCCACAATGCAGGAGTTTCCCACAACAAACACTGAAAATCAATTTCCTAAAGTGTAGATAAGTGATTTTTTTTTTCTTAAATAAATAAAATACCCTCCACGACAGGATCCACTGGGTTTGGTAAGGCCAGCAGAATTGCAGTAAAATCCCCCCGGACAGGGTTTGCAGTCCTCCTGTCGCTGCAGGCCGGTGCCGTTTGACCAGCTTCCTTCAGGGCAGGCGTCTGGGGCAGTGGTGCCTATAAAGAGGACACAAACACTAACACTTATTTCAGCTCCAATCAACAGAAGAGACGGATAAAGGCTTATTAAAAGAGTATAATAACCAAGCCTTTACTGTGTTTGGCAAAACAATACACCGTGACAATGTTTTGCACACTAATCAGAATGTAAATGCAGCTAAAGACATTAGGTTGCACCAATAAAAGGCCGGGTGTAGTGTTGAACATCTCACAATAAGGCAGATTTTACCCTACGGCAGCATTTCTGAGGCACGGGTCAGTGCCTCGAGTAGGAGAGGAAACAAGTGTACAAATTAATTTGGAGCAAATTGTATCAGAAGTTACAAGATAAAAGTTGGCAGAACTTCCTGCAGGGTTCCAAATGGTAATTAGGATGAATAAAACACTGCAGCCATAAAATATAATAGGGTAGAATGTTAACAGCCCCATACCGTATAAATTTGGTTACATTAGACAGTAAAGTAAACTGCAGCAGCATTGGATTAGAAAGAAAAATACATTTGTTTAAAAAGGTAGCTGTGAAACAATGTGATAAATGTAAGCAATCAATAGTTCAGCAGTATTGAAGAAACTGCTGCTGGCTGCTCTGAGAGTAACTAACCTGAGGGGCAGAAGTGACCGGGGGGGCATGGGGAACCTGAGAGTCCGTCCACTGGGCTGGGAGAAGATGCTCCCTCTTTGCACCAAAAACCAGCAACACATGGTCCTGTAAGTTAAGAGTATCACAGCTTGAACCACACGATATGGATATGGGTTTAAAAACATTGCTCAAAAACTTCTTATAATATGAATCAATAGTCAAAACTGAGGTAAACATCAGTGTGCATTGCTTACTTTAGCTAATCTGAAAAACAAACATGAAGAAGACTGAAAGGTTTATGGTTGGGACAATCAAAGTTTTGCAGAGAGAGCGAGGGAATGCAACGATCTGAGCTAATATTGAAGTGGGAGAAGGAGACAATGAGATGAGATCCTCTTGGTTCTCACCTGCCGGCTCTGACAGACCAGCAGAAGGACAGTAGTGACCTGCAGCACAGAGCAGGCAGTGTGCTGGACTGTCTGAGCGCTGTCTTGGGTTGAAGGAGCCTTTTGGGCAGGGGTGTTGGTTGGGCAGGGCTGTCCCTGCAGGGCAGTAATGTCCTTTGGGGCACGGCCTCGGCATGGACACGTTGGCCCAACCCATCCTCAAATCACAGAAGTACCCTTGAAAAAGGAGACATTCTCATTTCAAATCAGCAGGGAAGACATGAGAGGAAAAAAAATTTTACAACACAAGATAAATTCAGTCAAAAAAAAAAATGTAATTGCTGTGAAGGCTGTTTACACTTGGAACATTTGAAACTTAAGAAACTGAGCTAATAATAGAAAATAAGTTTAATACCATTCAATTGACGTGTCTGTGCTGTGCTCTGGATAAGGAGGAACTGAGATATCTAGCAAGACGGAGCCTGATTAATCTTAAAATCCTGCAGTGTTTGTCCTCAATCCAAAGAGAAAAAAATGCAGATTGAACATTAAACAGAGATGCTGAAGCTCTATAATTACAAACCAAAAAAACCCAACAAGCTGTCAACGTACCGAAATGAAATAAAAGGGCTGGTGTGAAAAATACTGAGTACCGCAATGACTCATTAATGCCACCTGATTACCTGAAATGGCATTACTTAGACTTTACACAGCATTAATGTGCTGAAATGTAGAATATTTTCATCAAAAAACCAGTGAAGCAGACAATAATAAATGGAAGCCATGTAATATATGAGGGGTGGGGAGCTGTCAGCTGCATGAGAACTGGTAATACAGACTGTCAAGGAAAACAAAAATGGCACAGCGCTTAATAACAGTGTTTAGAAGGTACAGGCTTCCGCCGAGAGGTTAAAAAAAATAAACATGCATGCTCCTGCCTACCTGCCTCGCAGACAGTGCAAGACGCCTGTTTTTCTCTGTCCTGGTAGGTTCCTGATGGGCACAGCTCTGGAGATGAACTTCCCTCTGAACAGAAGTGACCAGCAGGACATGGCAGAGCTGCAGCCACACTCTGACCAGGAGGACACCAGTGGCCTGGTGAGGTTTACACAGTGAGGCTTCAGCAAAACAGTGTGTGCTTCACTTAAGTCAACTCAAAAGAGTTCTCCTTCATTTCTTGATGCTTCAGTAACAGTGTGCGGGCTGACCTTGGCTGCAGGGTCCAGTCGGAGCTGTGAGCCCGACTCCGCTGCAGTAGAAGCCGGCAGTACAGGGTTGACAGCCGGCCTCACTGGTCAGACCTGCCACTGTGGAGAAAGTGCCTGCTGGACACAACTCTGGCTCTGCTGAGCCCTCAACTGCAAAAAGAAGTGACGCAAGCCATCATTCACTCGTCTATCCATTCATCACATTTGCCTTCCGGAGCTTATGGAGGGTTATTGAGCAGTGTCGATAACGATGAAGGCACATTGGGGAGAATTTCTGAGAAGCTTCCCACACAGGTCAGCAGATTATCAGCGGGCCAACACAAATAGAAACAGACTGATTCACACTTTTACCTATGAGCAATTTAGGGAGTCCAATCCATGTGAGTCAGAGGTGCTTAGCAACCTTTGAGTCTGTAGGATGCTGGATTTGCATGTCTTTATATTCAAAGATTCTTTCATACTTATGTGTGTGTGTGTGTGTGTGTGTGTGTGTGTGTGTGTGTGTGTGTGTGTGTGTGTGTGTGTGTCTGTGCACACACACTAGAAGCACACACTCGAGCTGTGATATTAAAAACTGCCAAGGCTTATTTTGACTTTTGCTTTTCATTTTGACGGGCAAACACTGATGATGAAAAGTTCCTAATAAGACCGAGCCAATATTAATTTCTTCACCACCATAGTTTCAACAGCAGAATGAACATGTATCCCTGTTACTAATTATAGACTTAAATCTTTGTTGCCAAGTCAGTGGTAGAACCATTCTAAGGAGGTAGAGCTGGGCTTACCGCAGTACGTCCCAGGTGGACAGATGCTGCCTGTCTCTCCATCTGTTGGTCTGGACTCAGTGACTCCTCCTTTGCAGTAATACCCAGGAGAACAGGGACCCGTTGGCAAAGCCAAACCTTTAAAGATACATAATTTTCTTGTTTTATTTTCTTGTTTTTGTACACCCAAAGCTATAATGTATCAATATATTTACGTCTTAAATTCTCCAAATGAAGGAATAAACAGCTTCTTTTGCAGCAAACTATAAAATCTATGGCAAAAACCCAAAGGGATACTTCTTAAACAGATGACATGAACAGATGATTACTGATTCTTTTAGTAGGTTCCAGATACCTGAGGTGTTACAGAAGGCTCCGGGTGCACAAGGCACCGGTTCTGAGCTCCCCAATGGGCAGTAAAAGCCCACCTGGCAGCGGCCCCCCGTGGAGGTAGCTGGACAAAGACAGTTGGCGTTTGTGTAATTGTCGAGGTCAAAAGGTTGGGAGTTCCATGCTGCCGACACGCAGAACCAACCTGAGAGCAACAAACAGAAGAAAAGACAAAGCGGGAGGTGACGAGGTGATGCTCTGATGCTTCGAGGGCTCGGTGTATCTGTGGCGTAAACACATTCCTCCTGCCGAGACACTCCATAACGCAGCTGCAGACGCAGCGCGATAACTTTCTCAGCAGCGGGTCAAACAAGGTGGTCGATCAAGCAGAGAGCCAGTAATACACAACGAAGTGGGAGATATGAGTCATCGATGCAGGAAAACAGGCCTTATTAAAATTAAGTAGCCGTGCTTCCTATAGCAGTCTGAGAATTTATGGCGTGACTGACACATTGAGACAGTATTTTTTCCACCTTTATCCATAAATAAATAACAAGTCGAATAGCTTAACATCAGCTCCTGCTGCTGAAATGTCGCTGAGTTGAGACGCTACACGCTTAATGTGCACTCTTCGTTCCCCACCCTTAAGACTTCCTGTGTGCTTTAAACCTGATTTTTGGGCCCTGGAGACAAATGGGCTGACATAGAGGACAAAGTCCTGATGCTGAGAAAGCAGCCTATGAGTGCAACTGCATCTGGTAGACACAAACACGCACGCTGTCACTGACCAGCCTTGCATTTTCCGGATACTTTGGTCAGCCTTTCCTTCTCACAGTAGTGTCCTGGAGGACAAGGCAGGCAGCTGTCCAAACTCTGAGTCATGGGCTCTGGATTGTAGTATCCACGAGGACAGGGGAACTGGGTGGCGTGCCTGGTTCCTACCAGTTTGAGACAATTGTAGTTAATTGCCACACACCATGTAAGAATTTACAGTGCTACAACAATATCTGCGTTGCCACCAGAGAGTAAAACTCGCATGATTAACTGTCATTTTATATTTGCACAGTATTTAGGTCATGTACCACATTCGAATCGCACCCTGAACATAAACACCAATGGAGTTTGGAGCAATCGTACCATCAGGGCAGTAGAATCCAGGCGGACAGGGGAATTTGGTAAAATTCGCTGTCTTCTCTGGACAGTAGTATCCAGCCGGGCAGCGGGAGCACACTGACTGGCCAGTGAGGTTGATGTATGATCCAGCTGGGCAGGGCACAGGGCCTGGACTCCCCTCAGGGCAATAATGAGCTGGTGGGCAAAGCCCTCCATGTGAGCCTGGAGGGAAAAATCCAATTAGCTGTTGTAAATTAATGACATTATCGCTTGTAATCCCTGTGATGAATGCTGTGATATCCCCTGATTAAATCAGTAATCATCCATTCAACAGAACACCTTCACAGATTTGGATTTCATGCATTTATCAGCATCTGTTTCTGCTCTGTCTCACACTTCTTCATATGCTTTTATTCTCACACATTATATAGTAACTCTGCTTTTCGCCATTTCATTTAATTCTATGAATTACAGAAAACCTAAATCTCAGAGATCTACCTGTGCCTTTTGTGTCTCCTCCCGGACAGTAAAATCCCTCCTGACACAGACCAGATGGACGAATAAGTCCTGCAGTGCCACAGAAATGACCCACAGGGCACAGACTGCAGCCAGAGGCATCTGTCAGATGAATACTGCAACCAGGCAAACATCAACAATTGACATCTGCAGTTACACAACAACACAAAACAATATTGTGCAGCATTTTGACAAGCCAACCTATTAGAGTATGTGCCAGGTGGACAGAGCAGAGGGAGGCTCGTGCCCTCTGGACAGTACCTCCCCTTTGGACATGCCCCTCCAACCCCTGTGCTAAAATTACCATCGGGGTTCTGGAAGTTTACACCTGGACAAGTTGAGGTGCACATTAAGTCCAAACATTTCACATAGGTTCAAGGTCACATTAAGTATGCGCCAGTGGTGGAGGTATGGTGTCTGCAGCATACCTGCTATGCAGTAATAACCAGCCTGGCAGGGCCCGGTCGGTTCAAACAGACCCCAGTCCTCACAGAAGAACCCTGGCAATGAAGGATTAAAAACATCAATAAAAGCAAGAAAATAGCAACAGTGTACTGGAAACAATACAAAGTCACCCACAATAAATCTGTAGGTATAAATACTCAGACCAAGCAAGCCTACAGCTGAAAATAGGCACTGTGAAGAAAAGATGGACCCTTGTTAAAAAATATTTGTAGTCATGGTGAAGGGGAGAGCTTAACAGGAATGTCCCTGAAATCTCAACGTAAAAGTGTTTTTCACACAGCACTACACGTCGTCCATTAGCTTAACTTTACCATAAAGCTGAGACTTTGGGTGAACAATGAAAACGTTATGAAAGTAAGTCTAACATTCCTCTGATATGAACCCAAGAACCAATCAGAGCTCAGGTTTTGTGGTCATGTTGGTGGGTCAACAAGAACTTGAAATAATCTTCGTTTGGGGTCGTACTTTCTGTTGGTTTGGCCAAAGGGAAATTCACTGTGGTTACGTTGCACTTTTTCCACTGCTGAAAGGACAATAACAGAAAATGCTGAACACTTCAAGTGTCTGGTTGTGCACGATGTGGAGGAGAGACGGGGTCACTGGAGGAGCTGGGCTCCTTTTCTGTGTGCTTGTTTGGGGTGAGTGGGTGGCTGCAGGAATAAAAAAAGATAGATGGACTGATGTGATCACAGCTTATTAAAGCTTTTCTAAAAACATGGCGGAGAAAAGACTGTTTGAAGACTGTTGAAGGACATTTACTTTCCTTAACTTTCTATCCTCAGGATTTGGTTTGTCTGTCTTTAATATTGACTATACTGTAGGATGACATATTAGTCCAATTACAACAAATTTTAAAGGATTTCAGGTCATGAAATATTTAAATCATAGTACATTTTTTATGTAAAATTTCTTCATGACCACTTTCATATTCATTGGTGTATAAAAACCACTCTGCCACATCTTCAAAATGCAACAAATAGAATGCTTTTGTAATTTAAATCAAACAATTTTGTAATTAAATGACAGAATTAGTTATTCATAGTCAAATAAATGCAGCTAAGGACTGTATATGTGGAAACTCAGTGGCGTCTGAATTTAGTGCAAAGAAACCATGTGACAATACTCTCACCTGCTGGACATATGAGGCATTGCTCCACTTGACTGAGGCCAAAGTGAGGGTTGTACGTTCCAGGTGGACAGGGCAGGATGCCTTCGACCCCACCGCCAAGACAGTAGTGTCCTGCTGGACAGGCCTGAACGCCTTCACCTGAGAGACAGTATGTCCCTGAGGGGCATTCATCACACACCTCTGCTCCTTTATACAAAAGAAAAAAAAAACATTTTGCATTTTCAATATTATCACAATCATCATTACTTTGAGATTTTTTTTTCTTTTTTAATATACCTGTGCTGTTGGAATGATTCCCATCGGGACACGGAGTAGGAAAAACTGAGCCTGTGAGGCAAAAGTGTCCAACTGGACAAATGTCCCCCGTCACCCCGTCAGAGGGTCTTGAAGATGCTGCACCTCCAGAACAGTAATATCCTATATTTCAGTTGATACAGAAGAGAGACTTCTGAAAATAACAATCAAATTTTTTCAATCAAAGCACTTTCTTTCTAAGAAAACAAACATACACACAAGTACACACATGAGTCAATCTTGTGACTCATTAGGCTGAGCGAGAATCCCATCATTTGGTGAAATGACAGTGCATATGCCCATCTTTCTTTGGGGTGTTTGAGTTAATCAAAGTCAGTATTTTCAACAGCACTTTATGTTTCTACTGTATTTTCAGGCATAAAAAACCAGTTTCTTGAGAGAAATAGAATAAAAAACTTAAAAAGTAGCAAGAAAGCATAAGGGATAAGCTGTCTTCATTGCTCCTATTGAAGTAAACTACTGTATATTTAGGGCAATGAATATATTATGGAAAGGTATTCTGAAAAAAAAAAGGCTTTTTTCTAATACAGCAGCTGCTCAGAGCATGTTGATCGACGCTGCTTTCCTGTTTCTTTATTCTGAAACCACCGCATGAATAATTCCAATACCTGCATCACAAACTCCTGTGGGCTGACTGAGTCCGGTCGTGTTGCAGTGGTGTCCCGGAGGACAGGGCCAGCAAGACGACAGGTTGTGGGCTCCCACAGTGTTGCTCCAGGTTCCTGCAGGACAGGGGTACTGCTCGGGGTGCTTAGTTCCACGTGGACAGATGTAGCCCGCAGGACACACTCCACCTGAAGCCACAGCCACCTGTGGGAGGGGTGGAGTAATATCATCAATGTGATGGACAACAATGTCAACAAATTTCATAGTTATTGTCATATAATGAGAAAAATACCAAAATATCTATGCTCCAAAGAGAAACAGACGATCACACACACTCACTTTGACATTCAAATACAAACCCCTCAGCCAGAAACGGTTCAGGAGTGTTCTCACTGCAACTAAACACTAGTTCACCATCATAATCTAGAGTAAATATTTTAGGTAGTCAGTGCTGTTCAACTGAACAAGCAGCTAAAATAACTCATATTGGGCATGAGAATAAAAAAGTTAGATGATTTTTTTTCTTTATTTTGGCTGCTCTAAGTGAGAAGTTTAAAAGTTAAAGCTGTGGGCAGCTTGAGCTGGTAACTGTCACTCATATCCCACGCACTATCAGCCACTTATCCAAAAAGCACTTCATCTATTTATTTAAATAACACTACTTCAAATTAAATACGTCTTTAAATTCAAATCCATTTCAAATTAAAGTACTTCAGCAGTCAATGCACATGGAAAATGAATAGCTGCCACCGAGTCATCAGTACAATTTTACAGCAGACATGTTCAGCTTTAAAAAAAAAAAAGCAGGATATTTCCATCTATTTAATTACATGTTTTTTCCTTGTCTGTACTTCTGCCCCCACTTTTATCCTGCACCATGCTGACAACTTGCCCGCCATGAACAAAACTAAATTATGAATACACGTCATCAACAAAGCTGAACATAACAGAACAGAACAGGGAAAAAAAAAAGTGAAACATTTCACTGTGACTGCTCATGCATGGTTTTCAGAGTGTGTTGAGAGGCTGACTGAGAACAGCAGGAAAATCTGGGGGTCGGGAGGAAGCCATTTCCCAAGAGTGATAAATAATAAAAATGATAAGATAAGCTTAACCGCATATGCATGCACGCGCACACACATATGCACGCATGTGTGTGTGTTTTTATGCATGATTGCATCCATACAAACATGAAGACATGATTACATGCTTACATGCATACATGTATGCATACAGAAGATACATATACAGTATGTATGTCATAGCTTTATATATAGCCACGTCCACTCCAATGGGAACAACTTTGAGTTTCATGTGTCTCGCCTCAGGGCCCTTTCAGACGATGAAAGGGTCAGTTGGAGGATCAAACCTCAAACTCAGGGATTGGAAAACAACACATATTTATACTTTTTAATTTCATATAGTTTATCCCATCGACCAATGCATCGGCTCCTCTACAGACATGCTGCTGAAAGCCGATGTGTTGAAACTGTATCTCTTACTGGAGAGGCGGTGGAGGCTCCAGAGGTGCAGTAGTGTCCCGGGTCACAGGGTCCTTGAGGCTTGGAGAGACCGGCTCTGCCGCAGAATGAGCCTGCCTCGCATGGCCGACAGTAGTGCACGGAATCACCACCATTCTGGTCTGAGTAAAAACCCTAAAAGTAATATGAAAAGACATATATCTCTCTCAAAATGTAGATTATCAATACCAGTGATGTAGAACTCTAAATATTGAATAAATTCCTACATCCAATGAATGTGAGATGCCAAAATAAGAAGGGCAAACACACAAACAGTGAGCATACACACACACATATAGAAATACTGACTGGAGGACAAGGACGAGCAATAGAGGACCCCGGAGGACAGTAGTGTCCTGTGGGACACATGGGCGGCTGGGACATGCCTGTCTGGTTACACAGCCTGCCTCCCTGACAGTCCACACATGACTGTGCACCTCGACTCTGTGGAGGATGTTGAGGAAAAGAAATCACCTTGAATTATCCCATTATCTAATTTTAACAACACACTTTCAGAGAAGCAGCACTTGATATTGTACAGGGATCATTTCCTACCGACTGAAAAGTGCCCAGAGGACATGGTTCTGCCCTGGCTGCCCCCTGCGAGGCATAATAACCCTCCTCTGCTTCATACTGAACAGGTGAAGCAGAGCCGCCGGTACAGTAGAAACCAGGAAAACACGGACCAGAAGGTGAGGTGTTGCTGGAGCCCGAACAATAAAAACTAACAGAGGGAAAGAAACAGACCGTCTCAAAGGGAAGATGTTTCATATGTATATTTAATTCATATTTGAATAATCACACTGCAAAGACGAAAGGTGAGTGAATATGAGTGGGATTACCCTGGTGGGCAGCTGACACACTCCTCATATCTGCTGAGGCCGGTGCTGTTACTGAAGGTGCTGGGCGGACAGGGGAGTGGGGAGGAGGAAACTGGTGGACAGTAATATCCTGCCGGACATAGACCGCCTGTCCGTCCATCCACAGGAGTCTGAGTACAACAGGACATACTGATGCACCAGTATGAACTATTAAACACAATGAAAGCAATTACAACATCAAGATATCTTAGTTATACGTAATATCCCAAACCTTTCATTTTATCCTTAAAATTTTCGCTTTTAAGCCAAGAAAACCATAATACAGTGTTTCAAAGTGTCCAGAAGATGCTTTTAGTGAGAAACGTTTTGTAGTGTTGAGTTTAGACCTAAGTTACAAAACAATTTACCCTTCAATTATATTGTCATTTTTCATAAGCACAAGACTAAATTGTACTGTGTACAGCGTACACAGCTTGGCTCAATTCATTATCTTGAAGACAGACTTAATGTGAGTAATTCTGGACATGTGACATGAGTCACAACAAATACAGCAAGCTGGACTACGCTTTTTTTTATCTGTTGATGCACTCAATAACCCAGGAACACTCATGAATTCTATTGGAGGACGAAGCAAACAGAGCAAATGATCAAAAATTACGGACAAACATCCTTTTAGCCGTGCATTTGCTGAAGCTGTGCTTTTCATACCGCAGACTTGGCGCCCTCTCTGCAGTAGAAACGCTCTTCACAGCTTCCAGAGGGCTCTGTCAGGCCCACTCCGGTGCAATACCTCCCTCCGCCACAGGGGGTGCACTCAGACCCATCACTCAGAGCAGACTGAGAGCTGTAGGTCCCCTCAGGACAGGATTTAGGACTGGAGGTGCCATCTGGACAGTAAAACCCCTGGTCACAGTGACAGACAGAGAACGGTGCTGGAATTTAGCGAGATATCACAAAAACAAACAGATGAGGACTTAAACATTGAGCAATGTCTCGTTTCTTTTTTAAAGAGCTGAACCTTCCTACCTGAGGGCAAACTATTGGGATGTGAGTTCCTGGTTTGCTGCAGTAATGCCTGGATGGGCATGAGACACACGCCTCTCCAGTGTGACCGAGGGAGTTGTTCCTGTATCTGCCAGCCTGGCAGGGGAAGGTGAACGGATAGCCAGTTCCTTGGGGGCAATAGTGGCCATCGGGACATAGACCTGTCTTAAATATCACAGCATACAGTTATTTAGTCAAAGCACGAATTTAATTCTTTTAGAATGGTTCTGAAATAAAATACAAGATATGATTTTTATCAGTGGTTCCATTTTGATTTATATCAGTGCCAGCTCTGATGTTGACAAATCATTTCAGCAAACCTATGAAACTGAATGACTCTTTTTGTTTTTCAAACTGTTTTATGTTGTTTAGATTTACCATGTTTTGGCAAATGAGAGGTTGTGGAGGCGGTCTACAGACGTTCTCTGAACCTCTACTCTGTAAAATTATGGATCCTGGATAAACTGCAGAATCCGCTGAGCTGAATAAAGCAGCAATTGTAGAAATTAGTGTCTTACTGGTCTGGTAATAGGCTGCTCCTGAGGCTGCTGGGAGAAGCAATACTTCCCCTCAGGACACTGGACACACTCACTGGAATCACGCAGACCAGGATGTTCACTGTAGGTCCCATTAGGACAGGGGATGGGATTGGGATCCTGTGAATGAAACAACATTTACATGTTTTTTTAATGGATCAAATGTGTTACAAATAGAAAAAAATCTGAATGCAGGCTGCATTTATCTCTTTGTGACTCACAATCCCTCCTCCGGGGCAGTAGAAGCCTCTGGGACAGAGGGTGGCTGAGCGCTGAGGGTCTCTGGCTAAACCCTGGGAGCAGAGAAACCCAGGAGGGCAAACCATGACACTCAGCATGGCCTCTTCGCTCGTGGTCTCGTTACTGCAGTAGTGGCCCTGCAAGCACGGCGAGCACTCCACAGAGCCCTCGTCCTACACACAGGAGAACATGAAGAAAGATTCAGAGAAGTTAAAGATACCAACCGGTATGGGGGAGGGAAAAAAAGGTACTGAAAAAACAGCGGCGAGGAGGCTGTAACTTCGAAGAATCTGGACAAACACATTCCTCTAAAAGTGACTGCAAAAGATGAACTACCAAGAAAATTTGAGTTCAAGTGCTCATGTTCTGGACATTCACAGATATACATACTGAGTAATGTAAGGCGAAAAGATGTAGGTGGAAGATGGTAATCTAAAAATAGGACAATCAAAACAGCTTATGAAAGGCTGTGAGTGCAGCAGCTTTAGTTTCCATTGATTCTGTCAGTTGTCCTGTCACCAGTGGACCAACAGTGGAGATGGGGACTTACAGAATAGCTGCCAGCTCCACACACTCTGGGGTTGACAGTGGCTGAGTGCGGACAAAAATAGCCAGCAGGGCAAGGAGAGCAGTCCTCCAGCCTCAGACCTCCTTTCAGGCGACGAAATGTGGAGCTGGAGAAAGGCGGGACAATAAATCCTCATTACACAACCCAAATTATTGCATTTGCTCAAAACAGAAAATTCTTTTCATGTCATTCTCACATCTACCTAATGGCATTCAACTCATAATTACAGCTTACGGTGGACAAGGTGAAGGTTTAGAAGTGCCATGTTGACAAAAGAAACCTTCAGGGCAAATCAAGCAGTCTTCTCTGTGTCTGTTGCCCATTCGGATGCTGTAAGTGCCTGCAGGGCAAGCAAACTGGGTGCCATATGCAGTCCCTGGTGATGCAACATCAACATAGTTATTTCCACATGAGTGACTCATGATTACAGCTCTGTAGGAGAAAACAAGTCTGATTTTATAAAATACATTTCGCATGAAAACTTGTCTTCACTTTGGAAAAAAATAAAGGTGGCTCTGTCAGATGTTTTCAGTGCAGCAGTACAAAAAATAAAAAGTATTCGCTTCATCTGACTGCTTTCTATTTGGCCACTTATGTCAAACTTATGCTTACCTTGTGGACAGTAGTGTCCAGAGCTGCATCGGCCTGACGGAGCCCCAGAACCAGCCAAGCAGTACCAGCCCGGCGGGCACGGCTGGCACTCACTCTCACTCTGCAGCCCACTGTGACCACTCCACGTCCCCACGGGACACTTGTACTGCGTTGGAAACATTGTTCCAGGTGGACAATAATGCCCTGCGAAGCAGGAGAGTGGCGGTCTCTGGATCCCTCCAGTTCCTAACAAAAAAATACATGATATGAATTCTAAATATAAAATCTATCATAGTAATAGTAATAAGTTAGCTTTAGGCATGGATTTCTTGTCTTTATACATGCAGAGTACAATAAAATAGGCCACAATGTTGACTTACATTTCAAAGAATATAGAATTTTTTTGAGGTATAGCCTATTCTGTCTGAGGCATAAGAAACTATATGTCTCTGCACTAAGAGATCTCATGCAGGTGCTTTGAAATGCCAACTGAATATGTTTATGAAATGTCACCCCGCAGGCAGGCGTATCGTGCTGGACACTGCTGACACTGTGAGCGGTCCGTGAGGTCGGTGCGATTGCTCAGTGTCCCTGGTGGGCAAGCATTGGTTGGCGCATTGGGTTTTGAGGAACCAGGAGGGCACACAAATCTATCAAGACACAGACAAGGCAAGAAAGTCATAATGGTTCAGCTAAGTTTTTCTTTTCTCTTTTATAGCCAAGATATAAATGGTGATGGTATAAAAAATGCCTGAGTGTTATGTAATGCAGTGTAGAGGCTTCAGACTTCAAACTTCATATCAGATGTACAGGGTTGGAAACACAAGATTGTTGCTGTTCGGCTGAACTGAATCTTGAATTTGAAAGTGTTCCTTTACCCTTGCATGCAGTCCACATCGGGGGCTCTCAGAGCGACCTGTGTGCAGGCCTTTCCAGCGTAACACTCTCTGCAATCGGCCAACTCATCCTGACCCTCTAAGGGGTTAAAGGAGCCTGGCGGACAGGGCATCGGGTCGCTCCTGCCCTCAGGACAGTAGAAACCAGCCGGGCATTTCAGGCAATCTTTCACACCTGGAGGAAAATTTGAGGTCATACACAAGACACAAATCACATCCTGAAGATTTTCAAGACATTTTGCAGGGAACACAAAAGGAATAAATAACGTTGAAAATGAGCTCTTTAATATAAATACATTTACCTGAATGCAATGTCAATGTGAAGAAGATGAAAAAAATGCATATATAGTGAACCATAAGAGCAACAGAAAACTGTTTTATGCCCCACTAGACTATTGCCAGTGGATTCTAACAAACATGACCAAAAACCAATATTTAATGTGAAATTTAATGGGAAGTTTGACATTAACCAGAATTTGCTGCTTATCCTGAGATTGCACATGCATATGACCTCATCGTTTTAGCGTGATTTTCTCGTCTTGTGCTCTGTATAAGTTTGATTTAATGCATTTATTTTATGCATTATGTTAGTTCAGCTGGTCAAGTGGCTTTAATCAGTGCAAGAACAAGTTAAATTTAAATCCTCACTGATGAGAAGAGAAGTAGATCCACACTGATTCAAAGTTCACCCTGTTCATGTAGGTCAGGGCACACGGAGAACTGCATCATCAGGAAGCTAGAATTATGGTTAAACGGTCATTTTGCAACACTCACTGTTAATGAGGCACACTGCAATGTTTCTCACCAGAAATTCTGGACTGCACTGACTGCTCCAGCTTTTCAGCAGCAGTTGTTTTAGTGTTGCTAATTTAGATGCCTCTTTTGCCCTCCTGGCATCCATCTGTTGCAGCTCTGTATCCATACATTCCGGTGCAACATGTGAACTAAATGCCACCTCTTCGCTTTTACATAACCACCGCTGCGATAGACTGCTGCAGCACTTCTTTTGCTCAGTATTAGAGGGATTACAGAGTCATATTCAGATAATGATTAAACCTACCTTAAACATGAATATCAGACTGGGCAATAATACTGTGAGTAGTAAATCTAAAACGATGTCAGTGTTCGTAAACTCACTCATTGCCCCTTGATGAGGGGTGAAGGTGCCAGGAGGACAGATCACTTCCTCCAATGTGCCAGCAGGACAGTACCTACCCCGAGCACACGGTAAACCAGGACTTGAAGAACCTGTCACACATACATATACTTATGAAAATGGAACAGAGGACACTGTGCCTATTACATAACAATCCACCTTCACACTCATGTTTTTTTCTTTAAGTTAGGCTGCAGTTTGTTTCTGGGACACGTTTTGTGTGTGTTACTATTTGTTGCTCCAGTGAAGGTGGTGTTTTTGTGTTGAAACCTACCTAGAGGACAAAAGCGTCCTTCTCGACATCTCTTGCAGGCTGCCCTACTTGTCTGACCCAGTTGTTCCCCCGCTGTACCAGCGGGGCAAGGTGACCCATGAGGGGTGACGGTGCCCTCTTCACAGTAATAGCCCTGTGGGCACAGGAACTGGGAGGTGGGTCTCTGTGAGCTCCCTTCTAGACAGTAAAACCCTGGAGAAAAGTATTTATAGACAGAGACATCTTTAAAGGACGTCACACGAGGCAGCATCATGCAAAACAGTTAACTGAGCCAACTAGTTCATGAGGCATGACAAACAGTAAACTAATACCTTCAATCAGAGTTCTATGTTGACACCATTATATTCATTTTGCACTAAAGCTTGTTTTATAATGTTGTTTCAATACACTTGTAGTATGTTCAATTCAAAAGAACTGCCTTTTTTTCCATTAAATACTTAGTAGTTATACCAACTCCTGATTGGTTTTGTTCAATAGTTTTACTCAAACATTAGAGATAAAGTCAGGAAAACATCATGCCTAACTCTAGACAAGCAGATTTCTCCTGTGACCGGACCACCATCATACTTGGATGCCCCTCATCCTCCACCCTCTGCCCCACTTCTGTAAGAAAGCCTCACCCCACAGTGTCAGAACTGCCGTCATAGAAGGTAATTCCACCGTTAAAACTTTACCTGCAGGACAAATTGTACAATCCCTCAGTCTCTGCAGGCCTCCCTTTGCACCATAAGTCCCTGCAGGACAAGGTACAGCTACACCTCCCACACAGTAATGGCCTGGGGTGAAGAAAAACACATATAAAAACATATTATTACTTCTTTCAGGGGCAGAGGCAACTGTGTTATAACTGCTGATGCATGATGAAGACTGACCGATGGGACAGATGACACATGCTAGCTCTTCTTTTGTGTCTTTGTATGTCCCTGCTCGACAGGTAATGGACTGACTGGATCTGTGGACTGGCGGGTTCCAGCGAGAGGCCACAGCTCCCCCACACAGTGAGCCTGTGTCATTACAGCTACGGCAGGAGGTCTGCCCGGGTGTGGAGGACCAGCCAAGAGGGCAAGGTAGTGGCTGGGACATCCCGTGATCTGGACAGTAGTTTCCTTCGACAAAAAACCAGGCAAGTCACAATTTACAATTTTTCTCATGTACAGGAGCATTTAAGATGTGTTTGTGTTCTTTTCTGGCTGTTCTACCTGCTGGACATTGTAGACACTGGATAGTGCACAAAGTGGAATAAAAGCCTGGGGAACAGTCATTACACTCAGTGTGATCCACACTGGGCTCCATGCCAGGACCGCACTATATGCATCATGAAGTCCATGAATGAAGGACCAAAGGGGAGAAAAAAAAATAGAAACATCTCAAAACCCACTTATAGAGACAGAATTTACACATTTCATATTCAAAACTCTTTTAGAGGAACTGAGACACAGCGCCATTATCAGTCAGAACCTTGTAAGGGAAGCCCGAGGTGCAGACAGAATCAAGAGGGCACATCAAACACTGCAGGACCCCTTCAGGTGAATGCTGTCCCGAGGGACACAGAGACAGTGTCCCAGTGGCTGGTTCACATGAGAAACCTGCAGGACACAGCCTGCAGTCCACTCTGTCCTCTGTACTGATCAGACCTGGAAAACAAGGCTGCGACACAGAGGAGGGAATCAGGAGGGAAGACTGTATCAGCAATCATTTAATGTCGCACTGTGATGGAATCTGGTCAAGATCAGTCACATTTTCCCGTGTCTGAACATCTGAAACATCTCTGAAGAGAAGTTGTGGAAAAAACGCAAACGTGTTCGATGCAATGTTTGAAAATGAACATGAGAAGTACGCAAGTAATTTGCCTTTCAGTGAAGTGTGTTGACAAAAGCCTTTGATAATGCTTTGTTTTATGTTTCTTTTACTGTTATCCAGAAGTGTATTTTACCTTGCAGTCACTGCTGCTGCTTTTTCCTGTGTCGAGGTTAAATGTTCCTGCTGGACATCTGTTGGGTGCAGATACATTGCCGGGGCAACTACAGTATGGCACAGTACAGAATGAGGAATGTGTTAGTTTTACAGTTCAGCATCTCAGTGGAAGCAAGTTCACACATTGAGTTATTTGCATTAAATGTTTTCGCACATCCTGTTTATAAAAAGAGTGAATCATTGCGTCAGTTTATACATGTCACCCATGCTTTACTGAATTAAAGAACTACAAATTGAATGTTTCAAAAGAAAATGAGCAACTTACAAATGTCCAGAAGGACACTCTAAACAAAGCTGGCAGGATAAGTATTTTCCCTCTGGACACTGATCAAGGTCTGCCTCTTCACTCAGAGGGAGGTCTCCACTCCATTCATCTGACTCTTGCATGGAACAAAAAAATATATTTATATATCTACATATGTCAGAAGTGTTTAATTGTCTGTTGCTCTTTTAATTTATTTTGAATAAAAGAAATTCCGTGTCAGTATTAGCAATCACAGCAACGGATTGGTCTTACCTGAAGAGACTCCAGACTGTAGCAACTGCAAACGAAGTGATAAAACTAAAAAACAGAAGAAATTCAAAGGCCTCATCGTTGCATACCTTGCCCAGTGCAAACCCAAGTCAGTTTAATTTTAGTCTAAATTTCATTAAAGATTCTTTGGGTTCATCCCACATCAGTAATGGTTAAGAGGAATGAAAGTGAGACGCTCTTTAGCCACTGAAAGTGAAACAAGCAAGAAATGAGAGTCCCAAGTGGTTGCGCCACTGACAATAGTGTGCAGCGATGTTCTGTAACAGTATCTTCAGCTTTCATAATGCATGAGCATATGCCAAAGCTAACCCAGATCGTGTCTCAGCCGGTGGATTTATTCTATTATTTATGCTCCTCTTGTAACTCATTAATAGGCTTCAAGGGCAAAGAAACACGAGAAAAGTGAAAATTCTGAATTGTGAAATTGATCAAACTAACTCTGCTGCTAACACTAAATGCTACACCTCGAAGCACCTAGAGTGAAGTTCTTTAAATGAATTTTTTAATTAAATTGTGAAACTAAAGTCAGACCCTGCTGGAGGAGAGAGAGAGTATGTGTGTGTGTGTGTGTGTGTGTGTGTGTGTGTGTGTGTGTGTGTGTGTGTGTGTGTGTGTGTGTGTGTGTGTGTGTGCTTGTTTTGCAGACATTCATGCAAACTGTTTCAGCAGGAACTGAAGGCTTTCCAAGCCACAGCTTTGCATGTGCTGCAAAGGTCACTATCTAAACATATCGGTGTATGGCTTCTGTATCATCCCAATTCCAATATGGTTTTACTTTTTGCACTTCATTCTGAGTTAATTTCAGGTCAAACAAATGGAACAATGTTACTCTGAAATCTACCCCCAATCTTTACCACTTCCTGCAGTATTGCCAACGCTTTGGAAAATCACATGTGGGTTTATGACAGTGTTTGAGCAGGTGCAAACACCCCTGCACCCCTAAGAGGAAATCTATGTGTCTGCATGTTGAGAGGCACAAAGAGAATTAAGACTCAACAATGATGATCTCTGTCCAAATCGTGTTTCTCTTATTCTGGATGTCACAAGGTAAATTACATCAATTTTTACATCTTTTTATTTTCCGTTAAATTGTGATTGTCGACATGTGCATTTATCCAGTGACACATCCATGGAGGGAAAAACTGTATTTGTTTCTCTTTTCGCAGATTGTATGAGATGTAACGCTGAACTAACTGCGGAACTGTTGACTGTAAACCTCAATGAGTCTGTTACGCTGAACTGCACATATAATTGCTCCACTGCATTTGTTCGTGCCTGCTTGAGTGGACCGGGTACAGAGAAGCCGTGTCCAGACATCAGACATCGGACATCGAATGATAGTGACTCTTGCACAGTGTCTTTTCATCTGCCAAAGGTGTCCACTAAACATTTGCATAAATTCTACATGTGCTATACGGAGCGTACTGATGACCCTGAACTTGAACAGAGACCAGAGCGCATGTTTTTACTTCAACTTCCAGGTAGATAAATATTACTAAATGTATTACTGCATGTATCCCATAGCTTGCTGATATTGGATATATATATTTTTTTTATCAATTTTTTTTTATTTGTTTTAATTTTGCTTTTTGTAGTTCAAACAAGTACCCCACATCTGACAAGTCTCCAAACAACTGAAAGTAGAAATGGTAAGAAATACTGCATGCAGTTTCTAATGTAACATTTTAGGATGGTAATTTAGAATTTAACATAATTTTAATGAAATGTATGATCAACATTTTTTAGGATCTCTTCCTGTGCAGTCAGGTAAGGAATTTATCAAAACAATATTGAGCATGTGAATAACAACTCAATTTTCCCTTTTTTTCTCATCTCAGTCAATCCTGCTGTTTCCATGTTAACAGGGGAATCGACTGGTATTCAGGTTTTGGCTACAGTTTCTGTTCTCGTTGCCATGATTCTTGCAGCAGTGGCAGTTTATCTATGTGTGAACAGACAGCACTGGATTTGCAAAGGTGATTAGAAACTGTTAAACTGTGGCATTTTCTTTTCCGATATGTAACCATTTCTGAATAGCACTAATAACACTTTCATATTGCGATGACAACTCTTGCATTTTAGGAGAACCTCTGGGTGTCAGGTCAGGGTAAGAGCTCATAAAATATTGATTTTGTTCCAATTTCTTTTTAATTACCTTAAAAATATATTCTGTGCATTTTATTATTTTTTCCACTGATTTTAGACAAGGCTGTTTCAGGCCGCCACAACGGCAGGACGATGTCCTCACGCCAGTAACAGGTAAACAAACGCCAAATATAGAAGACATAAATTGTAGCCACCAAAGACAGTCCTGTAATGCATCCTGGTTTTCTTCCCCAGGGACGCCATCAGCACAAAGTGAAAGAGTCACTTTGAGGATCCCTCCACCAGGTAAGATGACCCGTCAGCACCACCACACTTAAGCATCTGTATGTAAGAAAAAGAAGGGTATGTTGCCGAACATTGATTCATCACTTCTTTGACCTATAGATGTTGAGGACGATACTGAAGTTCCGTATGCAGACATTATGATCACTGTTCGCGGCGTCAGCACACCAGAACTCTCTCAAGTCAACTACACGGCTGCTGGAGATCAAAGAGAGGTGAGAGACAGGATGTCAAGATGAACAGATTAGTGGAATCAAGAGTCGCAAAAAATAGACAATTTCCACTTGTTATGTGGGCTGTTTGTTCTGCAGCTCATGAGCATCATGTCTACATGTTCTGAGCCTTTTGAACAAAATGCCCATTCCGTATTTTATACTTTAATTGTTGGTGCAAAAAGGAGAAAATTGGTCAGTCAGTTTCAATCAGGCAACAGTGAGTTGCTTCCTGAAGAACACACTTGTGCAATGCCTACATTTGGAATCAAAATAAAGTTAGAGTGCACAATGCATGCAAAATGAGTGTTTTTACTTTCATTTTAAAGGTGGCTGCTTTTTTTTCCTTATGCAGGTCGATCATGCTTGTGGGTGTAAGTTTACCATTTCAATTTAAATTGCCACCACAGCTCAATAATCTGAATAAAAGCATAATATACTGCTGTTTATCGTGGAAATATTGAAAATGACCACAAAAATGTGTTTCTAAAAGAAAGTGGAAGTAGTGAAAAATGCAGAATAGACCAATGAGCAGTGATTGCTCCCACAGTATGTCTTCGGTATCATCAAGAAGGACCGCTGTGCTAACTGGCCATGTGTGGGATGCTTTGCATAGACAGTATGTATGAGTATGTGCCAGACTGTCATGTGGCCCGATCAGAAAGTGAATTACTCATGCCTGCTCTGGAGAACCCAGTCAGAGCTCGAAGGGGCATCACACAGCAGAGAGACTACAAGACGGAAAGCCAAAACACTGAGAACCACTCAGTGCTCTCTTTATATAAGGATTAATGTGCCCTCTGTTAAAGGCTCCCTGAACTTGAAGTACTCGTAGACTGAACTTTTGAAATACATTTTGAAGTTTGCCAGAAACTACTTAGTGCCAGCTGCTTTCATTTCACAGAAGAGGCCTTGGTTTTATAACTCAGATGATAAAGCACCAGCTGAAGGTTTCATGTTTCACCACATCCTCTTGGTCGCAACATGCAGCAGTAGTTTGGTTTTCTGCTCCTCTTGCAGTGGTGGGGCGATGACTCCCGGGCCCTCCTGCACGCCTCACGGTCAGCAGACAGACTGCATGTGCCACAGCCCAGAGAAGTCAGCCGCAAGATGAGCACCAACTCCGAGTATGCAATCATCACGTACGCCTGATCTGGCACTCTGCTGTGGCTGTCATGCGATACCATCACTCCATCCATCCATCAATCCTTCCACAGGATGCAGATCTCAGCAACTCACTCTCACACTCTCAGCTGCATCAAATTATGTCACTACAGAGGCTTCTGAATGAAAAAAAATGAAACATCTCTTATTTTGAGTCTCTTTGAAATAATTTGTGTAAATTTAACACACATATACCCATACACGCATAATTAAACCAATTTTTTGACTGTTTTCATAGTGCAAAAATCAGCATAACACATTTTGATGTGTGATAAAAAAAATAGTCCTTGTGTTTTTTCTTTCTCATTATTTGCTTATTTGCATATTAAGTCATTTTATAAGTGCTTACTGCGTTGTAATGTACATATATCGATGTTTTGTGTAGCTCATCATGCCTGTAAGAAGTATTTTATTTCAATAAAAGTGTTTCAGTGTCAGTTTCATGAAATTTGAACCTTCTCAGTGTCCGTAGTTGAAACGGTTGCCTAGAGACGGATGTCAACAGGACACCCGGCGGCCCGCTGTGTTTATGTCTAGCCATTCGAACGTAGCTACAAATTACAGCTAGGCTACTTTCAGGGAAACAAGTGAAACTTTTCTCAGAGACGTTTCAAAAATGGCAGTACCTTTCTCCAACACTCACCTGCGAGTCCCTCGAGGTTTTGGTTCCATCCTGGAGGGCCTGGCCCGGGAAGTGCTCCGAGACCAGCCTGCAGACATCCCTGAGTACGCCGCGCGACACTTCGAGGCTCTCCTCAAACGGAGAGAAGGTATAACTTTAGCTTTGTAAGCGATGAAATGAGACAGTAATTTCTGCTTACTGCCAGCAAATGTTTGTTTTATTTTCCTCCCCCTGCAGAGAGTGGTATGGATCCTGCTGAGTGGGCTGCAAAATTGGAAGATAGATTTTACAACAACCATGCATTCCAGACTACAGAGGTACCAAATCAACAAGTTCAACACCACTGATTTCATAATGTAATCCCCCCACCCCCACCCCACCCCCTTAAAAGCAGAGAATCTGCATTCCCCTGCAATATCCCTCCTATTTTGTTAATAAGAGATCATAATTATCACAACTAAAAGAACGTTTTAGAAAACCAATTGTACAGTGTTAGGTGTCCAAAATATAAGAATAAAAACTAACATTTCAGTGTGGTTTTTTTTCTACATGTACATACATTTCTCTTATGGTTCATCAGCTCCACTCCGTTTCTCATTGTCTTCTTGTTGCTGTTGCTTCAGATTGACCCTGAGAAGGAAATGACGGATGCGACCTCTTCACAGTGAGTCTCTCCTTTTGTGCAGCCAGGAGGATCAACACGGAGAGGATGAACAGCAGGGAAAGGACAACGACATGTCCTTATTAAACTACCCATGTTTGCTATTAAATCAGTGTCAGGTTTACTTTGAACTCAGTTAAAATTAACAAATTGGTTTGATAGTTGTGGCCTTTAAATGTTTAGTTAGTTAACAAGACCTTTGACTTCCATCAGTTTCCTGGAGCGCCCCAATATGGCATCACCTTCGCACCCCAGTCATAAGATGGGTCAATGTGTTGAATAAAAAGAATTTCTCCAAGAGGATTCATGAAGCTTAGTTTATTAGTGAGTTAGTTAGTATAACACATGCAGAGCTGAAAAAAATATTAAATTAAACTTATTCATTTTTTTGTTGAACTTTTTTCATTAAGAAAAAACAAAGATCAGACCTGTCAAGTTTTACACATTCAAACATCTTTTGAAAGTGTTTTGTGGCTACGAAAAGTTTAAAACAAAACAAAACAAAAACAACAGCTAATTTGACTGTATGTGTTCCATTTTCATGTTGTGACTTTTTTGGAGAGATTTAAAAAAAAAAAACACATTCATATCAGTCATGTCATTGAATTTACAAAAAAGGGGTTTGTCTGATAACCCAAAACATCACTTAAATCACTGTTATCTCTGTTCTTGAGAAAACTGAACCTGATTCACATCAGTTTGTTTCCTGTCATTCTTACTTTCTAGAGACCAAACATATGACTCACAAGCTGAGGATGAATCAAGTATTTCATCCGGAGCACAAAATCTTTCCACTGCACAACCCGGAGCTGCTGAAAAGGCTCATTTAACTGAAAGCCAATGTGAAGAAGATAAACCGGATGTTTCAGAGAGAAAGGCTTCGCCTGTGGGAGCAGGAATTTCAGAGGGGGAGTTGATCAACAGGTTACCAACCACAGATACACAGTCTGATGAACCAAGCAGCACAGAGGAACAGGCGGACCCGACAACAGCCAGACTTGATCATGTTGACAAGGCAGTTAATGAAACAGATAGCAGCTCTGTTCAAGAGCAAAATGCACCTCAGCCTGAGCTGGAGTCCACTGATTTATTGCCATCCAGCCGGATGTCATCTCTTGACGTGTGTGCTCAAGAGTTGGGAGCAGCAGAAGATGAAGGAGGCCATAACAATAACCAAGCGCCTGCAGTTGTGGATGCAGAGTTAGTAAACTCAGATGGAGAGGAGAATAATGGAGCTGCGGAACCAGTGGAGATCTTTCCACTTTCCGGCCTTGCCGATGTGGATGTGTGCGCTGCAGAACTGGGAGGAACAGAGAGAAGAATGGAAAGAGGTTCCATTGAAGTTGATGCACAAGTTATTGAAGACATTAAAAGTGTGAAACCCCAGCCTGAGGGAACTGCTGGAGAAACATCACTGTCTCAGACTGAAAAGACTGAGGGCGACCAACAGGAAGTAGAAGATCACGTGGGAACAACGGGAGAGGATGAGACAACAGAAACTGAACCTCCTTCTGAGGAGACGCATGAGAGTTCAGCTCACTCTGAGCATGATTTTGATTGTAATACCTCACCAAAGGAAGGCGCTTTGGTTGAGATTAACTTTGAAGATGTTCCAGAAGCTCAGCACATCGCTGAGATTGTGGAGAGACAGCCAGAGGAGGTCAGCTCAACGGAGGTCGTACAGGCTGAGACAACAGAAACTGAGCAGAAGGAAGAGCCCAAGGAGCTGACTCCAAGTGCAGTCGACCAGAATACATCCGATGCACAAAAATATCATGACTTTGAATCGGAGGGTGTCAATAAGGAGGTTGACTCTGAAGGAGAGAAAGTGAAAAGCCTTCAGAATCCAACTGATTTAATGGAGGAGAACGGAGTCACAAATGACTCTTGTTCGAATGAAAATGGGATAAATAATGAAAAAATCAGCTCATCGGATCAGCCCACCACAGAGTCAGGAACAGAGAGGCAGGAGATTGAAACCGTTCCAGAAATCGAAGATAATGAGATGGTAAATGAGGGCAAATTTCACCACCATGAAGATTCTGTTAAAGAGGCAGGGTGTGAGTTTGAAGAAGATAAGAAGACAGATGTACTTGAAGCAGATGAAGAAATATACAAAGAGGGTCACAGTGAGATGGAGGATGAAGAAATAAATGATGGTGAGGCAGGAAATAATTCATCACAAGTAACCCACTCAAGTACATCAGTGGCACCAGTGGAGCCAGAAAGTGAAATGTTTGAGACGAGTGCACAGGATCTCGCAGAAGAAGAAGAGGAGAGTGAGAGAACGCCTGGAGAGGCGCAGCCAGGGGACAGCGAGGAGGAAAAAGAGGCCACATCAAAGGAGGCACAGAAAGTTGCACAAAAACCCAGTGACTTTGAAGTGCCAGAGGAACGTGACACAGCGCATGCAGAGGAGAGCGTCAGCCTCCGCACGGCCGCCGACCGCCAGAATGAGGAAAGACTGCACGAGTCTGAGGAGCAACCATCCGAGCCCGAAGGCCAAAGTGGAGACAAGGTATCGTTGCATGTACACGTCACGGATGGTATTAAAAAATTTGCCATCCTGTTTCCCTTACATTTCACACTATCGGAGCGCCACAGTATAAAGAAACGTTTTCACACTGACGCAAAAGCACTGAGTGTTTACTATTTGGTGCCACAACTTAAAACAGAACATTAACAACTCTCCTCCACGTTTTTTAGCAAGCTGAGAATGAATGACCATGAACGTTTGAGAGAGAGAGAGAGAGAGAGAGAGAGAGAGAGAGCGAGCGAGCCCATGTAAACAAACTCTGCAAGGGTGACCCTGATCAACCGCTGGCCCTCATGTTCCCGCCCCTGCTCTCTCTGGGAGTAGATAATTGAAAATGTCTCTAAAATAACTCATTTTCTGTATGACGCTTGCTTCGATTCACTGTATTAATCCTTAGGTGAGTTTTGCAAAATTTGCACTTTTAAAGTTTTTATCTGACAAGTGAGAGCCATTTCTAATGACTGAGGCACAAGTGAAAGGTCTGTGCTCAAACAGACACCAAATTCTTCCAGTAAAATCTGAGCTCCTGTTTTACAACCCAAACAGTATAAATGCTATATATGGGAGTTTATTTATGTCTCATCAAAAAGAGATATACTTCAGCAACACCCCAGGTTTAAAGTCGCCTGAAATTTCAATGAGCGCCCAAATACGGTTAAAATTGAGCATATCTGTGAGGTAAGGGCATGTGCGAGATGCTGCCCGAGGCCTTTGCTCTGCCGCATGCTCATAAAAACTGTAATTCAGCATCCGTGTTTGCTCCAGATCGAGCCTCCTCTGGGGAGCCGCCACAGCCTCCGCAGATTGAGACTTGATTCGGTGATCTATCATCGTAAAAGACCGCCTAAACAATTTGTCTGGTGAATTAGGCCCGTAACATTTTTACTGCTGTCACGGTTAGCCTCCTCTGATTCGTCTGGACCGACAGGGCTTCAAACACACTGCAAGGGAGTGCAGGAAGGGGTACTGAGAATGTTACTATGGTAACCCCTCACCGTCCTGCTCGCTCTTGGTGTCGTCATGGAATTAATAGGAGATGGCGATGCTGATAGTTGCTAGGCACCCTCTGTATCAGTAATCTACCTTTTAATAGCAGTTTCTAAGTGACTGATTAAATGGCAAAAACATCTCTGGCTGTGTTTTTGCACCTGGAATTTATTTCAGCTGCAACAAACTACTGCCCAAAAACTGCAAAAGAATAAAAGACACCTTTTTCCAGCTTTGAGCAGATGGCACTTTCTCACACTCCTTTTACTTTTACAGATGAACACAATCAAATTCTTGCAGCAGCGTTAGGTGGATAAATCCTGCATTAGATTAACTAAATGGGGTGCATGTGACAAGACGAATGATATTGCATTTCATTGCACTGCGTTTAATCGCCAAGTGGTTGTAATTCCGTAAAAAATTTGCAGAGAAAATTGAGAAAAAAAAGCCCGTCAGCTCAGTGTAGTTAGCGATGTGAGTAACTTAACATACTGCTTGAATGTTTAGCAACCCAGCAGTGGTGTGTTAATGTCAGCGATAGAGCTCAGATAAATGGATGTTTTCTGTTTCTCCCTCTCTCTCCGTCTTGTCTCTGAGGCTGGCAGAGGAGTGTGGGCGGCCGTACCAGCTGGGATCAGAGGGATGGAGAGGGCTGTTAGCTCACTCTGCCTCTAATAAATTTATAACACCTCCTAGTGTAAAATAGTCTAAGATGCTTACATAGTTTTGTTTTTGCACTATTAGTGGATTTTGAAAGTCAGCACTCATTGTTCCAAGACCATCTGGCATTTACATAGTATTTCTATATTGGTCATTTGTTAGTATTTCAGACATTTATTATTGTAACACGCTGCATTTTGTTTTGATTCTTGCTTCCTAGCATGTAATATAGTCACTACATCCGGACCGTGTGATTGTCATCAAGCTTCAAATCGCTAAAATAAAAAAAAAAAAAGTACGCCTCCTTGCTACTTAAAAGACTGGATCTCGCAGGTGAACTTGGTGAATGTTGAAGTCTGTTAAAGGTTTTTAACAGTAAAATGAACACAGTGGGTCAGCCACCTTAATGAGCCTGAAAAGATGGAACACATGCTGTTATGTTTGTAGGAGGTCTGAATTTCCCTCCCTCTCCCCACCTCTCACTCTGCCCCCCTCTCTCTCTCCCTCTCTCTCTCTCTCTATCTGTCCCTCTCTCTCTCTCTCTCTCTCTCTCTCTCTCTCTCTCTCTCTCTCTCTCTCTCTCTCTCTCTCTCTCTCTCTCTCTCTCTGTGCGTGAGCGGGTGTTACTGAACATGCAGTGATTGTTAGTAAGAGCCAGTGAGGCATCTGTATTATACCGGAGACTGGTTTGAGGAGAGCTTTGCTTGGTCCACATACAGATACAAGTCATATTAGGTCAGGTCACTTGAAGACAGAAGTCGTCTCTCTGAGTGAGAAATGGACTGCCACAATGTAAGTAGATGCTTCTGATTAACTTTTTTAAACTAGATTTTTTTTTAAATTGCACAATGTTTTGAGGTACCCGCTTATTTGTGTTTATAGCTTGTTTTATTTAGGTTGTGTTTCCATTGTTTGAGACTGTTTCTTGTGTTTGATGGTTGTCAAACTGCATACCAGTGTCTTTTTTTTTGCGTCCTGTGTCAGTACAGTACAATTTATGATACTTATTGTGTATTTATGGTGAATGTGATGAATGTTTTAACAAGGGGAGTGATCACATAAAGGCCCATTATATAAAAGCCTTCCATGCCGGTTTCCTCATAAATGGATAATATTACATGGGATTTGCATCAGAATATCTAAAGTCAGTGTGAGTTTAACTCTGAGACCCCCCCCCAGACAATAAACACAGAAAGAAAGCCTAAGGTGCGTTCCCAGAACGCACATTAAAAAGAAAAGAAATAAATTCAGGCACCCTGTGTGAGTGCTGCTATTGGAGACTGGGTTCTGGCTGCTCAGTGAGCAGTCAGACAGAGGCTAATGAATGCTGGCTGAACAGGTGGGTGGTCACACTCCTACACTGGAGGGGTTTCACTGGAGACATGATGCACTGCTTCACCAAGGCAGTGGGACGGCAGTGGGATCGCTCTGTGGGCTGCCTTTGTGTGAAATGTCAGTCTTTTGCCATAAGTAAAGCATGGGGTGTAGCTGATATGCGTCCGCCACACCATCTGAATTGGTGTTTACATAACTCATCGACAGCCTTGGCACTGCTCCACTGACACATTGTGATGAGCCAGAATTTCTCTCCATGTTTCCTCTGGGACGAAGGATCCGACTCCTTCAGGGTCTGAATAAGTGACCACGGCAACGTTTGTGCTGGGTCATGTTTTTGAACTGCTTTTGTTATGCTTAAATTCCTCTTTAAAAAATGTCGGATTTCATTATTTGATAATAGATTGTGTAAAAATGAATAATTAAACCCAGAGCAACAGGGTCTTTCTGATCAACTCAACAGTCATTGTATTTGATGAAGGATTAAATGTTACTGACTCTTAAAATGAAGTTTTAAGATTTTCATCTGTTTTTCCAATATAAAATACATCCTGTAGAAATTCACTGTAAAATCTACAGATTCAAACCTGTCGGATGCATGTGAGTGAAATAAGAAATGGAAAACTTTACAAAATAGGATACTGATCTCATAAGACCAACACTAAAGCGTTATAGCGAGGGCAATATCTTCATGAAATCATGAAATCTGCTTCCCTACTTCTAATTTCTGGCCCGGTCAACAGGAGGAATGCAGCCGGCCTCAGGAGGAGGAGGACATCATGGACATCCCGCTGGATGACCCTGAGGCCAACCGGGCTGCCGCCAAGATCCAGGCTGGCTTCCGTGGCCACATGACTCGTAAGAAGATGAAACCAGAGGACAAAACAGAAGGGGAGGAGGTGAGCAGATCTGGACCTGGACAAACAGTGCAGGGGTGTGTTTTATGAAGAGGGCAGTGTGGCTATTGACTCCTTCAGGAGCTGCACTGCATGGTCTTAAAACAATGAAGACCATAAGTTACATAAGAACAGAGAGACCGAGCTACTCAAAGTTCAGAGAGCTTTGTCTGTAACAGCAATGCCACTTTCATATGATCTAAATCTAATTATTACACTTATAACAAAGTAAATCCTATAAAATAGGTTATTTTTTAACATGAAGTTATTTATTTTCATCCTGATTTCTTTTCTAAAGTTATCATGTCCAGAAAAGGCATCCCCCTGACCCCCTCAGTCTCTCCTGGTGTCACAGTGCTCTCTGGTGCCTCCCCAGAAAAGGATCGATCCACGTTAGTAATCTAATTGAAATGAGAAGCGACTGTGCTGCGTGAATGAATGACCTGCATGCCGTTCGGTGAGGTTTTCGTTTTTCCTCGGAGCCGTCACATTTCACAACACGAACCCACTTACCATTTTGTACACAAGAAATCCATTTAAATGTTATACATAATTAAATAAACCTATTAGAACCCCTTATGGCTTAACCCAAGTGTGATTAATGCAATACATAACTGCATGACTCATTTAATTACCCCATAGGGTGCCCAGCAACAGATGATTGAATCTTTCAATTACTCTTTTTATCCTGTGAGCGGGTTTGCAGGAAACAGTTTCCAGAAGCACGGGTAAATTGCTGGAGACGAACGACACCCATCAGAGTTCACCTCACTTTTAAAATGTCGACATACATTATCACAACGTTTGCACAGATTTGCGTTTTGCCAATTTTTGTTTTGTTCAAGCTGCAGAGACATCTACTCTTTTAGCACAAGCAAAGGTTGCTTCTCCATTTGTTTACCTGCCTTCACCTACGCTTTTAAGGGAGACATTTTGCAAAAGCACTGAATCAAATGTCATCATTACACCAGATGTGGATTTGAGGGATTCTGTAAGACGATAAAGCCTGAGCCCTAAAAACGCCCCCTTTTCCCAGTAAGACAACCAGTTTTCTGTTGGGATGTCAGAGCCAAACGATACGTGCGTCAGTGATTCCTCCTAACCCAGATGCGTGCTCTTTTGTATCCCTATGTAGGAGGTGTATTTATAGCGCCAGGTGCATTAGGTACAGTGTATGCTTCAGAGAGCTGCGAAGAATTAATGGAGCTGTCCAACTGAAACCAGGCATCCGAAGCACCTCCCAATGGGTGAAACCCTCTTTGTGCAACAGAGGGGCTCATCAGTTACATCACACATCATAGGGAATCAACAGTGAATTATACTGAATGCGCATGAACGTTTAGAGAAAATAAAGGTGTCATTGAAATATTCAAGATGATATTATAATGAACCAATAACAAGAATTAAAATGTTTTCTTATTATGTCACCTATCCAACCTATAAGCTAAGATGATGAAGACAAAGGCATAAAGAGTGTTTGTATAATAAATTTAAAATAAATGGGAATGTCACTGCCTGAATTGATTCAAAAGAAAACAAAAATACAGTTGTTTTTATAATATCCACCTACATTTTTCTTCAAAGTTTCCAATCGTGTTCTTCGCTGCTGACCACAGAAGTGGTTATCTTCATATTCCAGGATATTTAACTGTGCCTCGCCTTTTTTCTGTTTTTAGAGACAGGAAGATCGGGGCCAGTAGAGAGAGATGACACATCTGTGCCACAACAGTCCCGACCTGGATGAAGAGAAAGAGAGGAAGCACAGTAGTGAGAGATGGCTGGCGTAAGCCAGCTAGGATGGCTTTCAGGCACACCTTTTAAACCCAGGAGTCTTTTTTTTTTTTTCCTTTTCTCAACACAAATTAGCAGTAGAAAACGAACAGTTTTGAGGGTGTGTTATGTGAATTTCGTGAACTTTTAACACTCCTTCCCTGCTTCTTCAGCAGCATCATCAGTACGGATGTCTTTGACCCAGAATTTGCAACTCACTGCATGTACTTGTGAAACTTCTGGTAGTGTGCTAGTTTTTAGATGATGATCTGTGAATGTGTAAATGAATGTCCTCTCAATGCTAAACAGGGCTTTTTCTGGATGGATCAAATCACACCGTCTGTGTAAAGAACTTGTACGCATCCTGTTTTTGTGATTAGTGGCTTAAATTATTTGTTATTTTGCATTGTTTCCTGATGTGATTGTATCATGACTATTATTTATCTATTTGACTTGCCTATAAAACAATTAAAACATCAAAAACATGAAAAGAAAAGTAGCTACTTACGTTCTGATTATTTATCGCTGTGTTTGGGCTCACATAACTATGCTCTCTTTTCACATCTTCAGACATTTTCTATAAATCTGATCTTCCAGAACAGTAAGCATGCAGTAATTCTACTTTTGGTTTCCCTCCAAATGCATTTTGGTGCAGCTTTATCTTATAAGACACTGGTTCAGTATTCTCGGTTGTTGTAATCGTAGGTTTTACTCGTTTGACTTGTTAAATCAGGTGTGTAGATTTCCAATGTCAGATTTTGCAGAGCCTTTATGCTTATAAAGTAACTGGGTAGTACCTCGCTGAACTTTGGTGTAGAGTCTTGACATTACAATAAATCCACCTTAAATGCACAGTGACATGTCTTTTTCTAAGCTTCCTCGATTCAAGGATGTGTTTGTTTGTAGCGGTGCATTTCCCGTCACCTCGTTCTCCGTGGTTGAATTAAACGGTGGAAAGTGGAGCTCTTTGTCCAAACATTACCGGAGCCAAAGCAACCCGTTTTTTTTTGTCTTGAACATAAGCAGGGCTGCTAATGAGAGGGGACAGATTTCCAAGAGGGTGAAACAATGTTTTGTCTCCTGTGCAGTCCTCTTACACGGAACAAAATCTCATGAATAATTCATCCCATCAAATTGTATTTCTATTATTTAGTGCTAACACCCACTTATACCAGACAAATGAATGTATTTTTGTACTAATAATATCAATTAGACAAAACAGTCTAAATGATTTCATTTCACACAAACACAAGGCTTGTGCGTAATACCCAACAACACATTTTCAACCCATGGACTTCTAACCCACACAGAGGTGCGCGTACCTGTCCAGGATTGTGCAAGGCGGGCCATATTGCAATAAGGTTGCCGAAATCACAAAAAGAAAAACACAATTTTGCTTCATCTGCCAAGGCAGTCTTGTTCGCTTTATGAGAAACAGGATAGAGCATCTTCAGTCTCCCAGCGCTCCCACTCAGCCCACCCACACACATCTGAGCCACACAGCACACTGCTCAAACTCAAGCTGCACAAGCATTCTCGCACAGGAAAATACACAACCCGTACTTCAGTGTGCGGATCCCACTCAAGTCACTCATTCTCACTCGCAGGCACACGGACACGCACGCACGCACGCACGCACACACACTTGTTGGCTGTGTCACCAGCTGTAGAAATGGGAACATCTTTTGCTCACTGTGGTTTTTGCAAAGTGCAAAACGCTTCCTTCTCATGCTGACATTCCTCCTCCGCCACCATCTCACAAACATCCTCTGAGGGTTTTATGTGGACCTGTTCTTTTCTTTTCTCCTACTCAGTCCCAGAGGTGCCATGGCCACGTTCTCCTGTCTCTTTAATGACTGTGGGAGAACAATCAATATCCTGCACACCTCCAAACATAGCACAACACCCACTTTGTGCTGTAGATTGAATTCTGAAAGTGAAGAGAAAGACAAGTTTCAAAAAAAAAAAAGAGAGAGAGAGAGAGAAAAAGTGCCTGAAAATTGTGTTAGTCAGGATAATAATAGTTCATCATGTGAGTGAGTTTGCTGAACACATGGCAGCCTTAAACGCACCGCAGGATTACACCTCTGTCCCTTCCCTCGAACAGCCTGGTAATAAGAACCAGGACTATTTTAGGAGTGGATGATAAGAGAGATCTGCTTGGTTGGTTCTCTGTCGTCCCAGACAGCTTGTCAGTGAGAAAAGCTCTCTGGTCTCCTGGGTGATAATTAGACATGAATAAGTCAGGACAAACAGCAGGGGGCGCATTTACCTTCCCTCCTGTGGTTATGCCACTGGCCTCTCCATGTTAGGACTGACAGTCATTTATTATTATACAAAGTAGGTTATGCAACATGGAGCTATTACGTGGCTGTGAATTGATATTCTTCATTGTCGCAACCGCAACAACAAGCCAGGCTATAAATCGCAATCAGACTTAAGGAAAGAAATCAAGCAGGGCAGCAGAAGCTGAGCGTGTCATGCGCTGTATATCAAGATGACATATGTGTATGTGTGAAGATGACATCCGTCTGGTTGTGATCTAAATGTGACAAAGGTTTCTGTCACAACACTTTCACCCAAACTGACTGAGACGCACAGGCTCCGTCTGTTCCCCCGGCTCTCGATCCATTCCTCCGACTGCCGGCCGTCCCCCTTGATTTAGAGAGTGTTGGAAGATGAGAGGGAGAGGGAGGTGCTGCTTTTAGAGAGGGCAGAGGTGCAGGGGAGAGGTCCAACTTTGATGGCGCACTACACAGGAGTCCGAGCCCTGGGAGAGCGGTGACCAGCGAGCAGCTGTTCCCACAGTGTCCCGAGAGAAGGAGGGCTTCTGTCAACCCAGCTTCTCCTCCTCTGCAGACAAAAAATAAACTGCCTCTGTCGTCAAACAAGACGCTCAGAAAAAAGTCACAACAAAAGAGTGGTGGGTGAGATGATTTATACAGAAACTGACTCATCACTGTATACAAATTGATGTCCACAATACAGAACTAAAAACAGGCAGCTGTGGCATATGGGGACTCTTCACTTGGAATCACATAATTTCACCTTAACTTTTATGCAGTGTTGTGGACGTCAGCGCTCTTGTCTCATTTGAGAAAGGTTGTGACCTCTCTCTGCTGGGTTTGCATGTTTTCCCTGTGTGTAGGTTTTCCCGTTGATTATAAACATGCTGGTATGATTGGATGTTTGCCCGTTGATTTCTGGGATCAGCTCCAGCACCCCGGGACCCCTAACTGGATGAAGCAGTATTCATTACTGAAGGATTTTCAGTGTATGTGTAGGAATGTGCCGATCAATCTCTTTAGATTGTTGACTTTTTTCACTCAAGTGTACCTATGAAGGACAAACTAAAACAGCAAGCAGATACATTCCTTCAGAGATTTTGTTAACTTACACAATTTGGAAACCTTTGTTTTCTAATAAAATCGAGGGAATCATTCATCTGCTGTTATATTCAGCAGATAGTTTTCTTTTTTTTCTTTTTTGGTGGCTCTCACCTGATCCTGATTAAAGCTTGCTGAAAAAGACAATACCAATTTTTGCAATATGTTTGAAAGTAACAGTCTTTTGTTGGTCTCAGCCTAAATATTGGCCGAGCTGTCACGTCTGAGTGATTCAATCCTAAAGACTGACTCACTCCTTGCAATCAGCTGAAATTCCATCAGTTTGTTGAAAGTCAAATAGCAGAGCACACCTGCTTTCTGAGGGGTTGTTCGTTAAGAAAGTCCGATATTTTAAATTGTGTGTGCTCAAATGCACCAGCTCCTGTCGAGGGAGACAAAACAAACCAAAACTCTCCATAACATCTGTTCCTGAAAAAAAGCAATTGCACAAACGACAAAAAGAAAAAAGCAGCAAATGAATAGCTGAGACAAACAACGAGCATACAGAAAGCAGCAAACAGCTCTTATAAAGGAAAGCTGAAGGTTATTTAGAGCTGTGACATACATCTCAGCTCTGTGGAGGCAGGTTAGGGGCAGGATGGAAGGAGGCAGCAGCTCTCCAGCTGGAGTAATGAGCAGCTCACAGCAGCTTCAGTAACTGCTTTATTCATTTTAATTTCAGCTCAGTAATGAGTTACAGTGCCAATTACCAAAAAACAGTGGTGTTCGGTAACATCTTACTTCATAATGTGAAGATGAAGTAAGCATGAAGGATTCTTAGGTTTATCTTCATGAGGGACTGGGAGGTGGGAAGGGTCCATCTTCAAAGTGGGAAACATACATCTGAGCACGGTCAAAGTGGGAGCTTCCCTGTTGGGAAATGGGAAGTTTTGCAAAGCTAGTAGGTCTTCAGGCAACATTTCACCAATTTAAAAAAAGTAGATTTACTTACCATCATATATCATATAAAAATAATTTATTTTTTCATTATTTAATATATTGTTGCGATAAAAGTTAAGAATGTTCATACCAAAAAACAAAGAACTGATTCTCTTGCAAATGTGTGAAAAAGTTGTAATCCCTGAGCTTTTTCTGGGTTGTTGCATTTTGAGGAGTTTTCCTGCTGGACGCAGCCAGCCTAGCTGTTTGTCATTGTTCAGTGAGATCCTGAAGATGGGACCTTCTAAACCGTTAACTCTCCCAGTGTCCAGCTGCATGATGTATGTGTCTCCTTCTCGGGCTTACTCCCTTTAGGGGGCACTTCAGCGAATCGCCTGCCTCCGCCTCATCCTTCTCCCCTATATGCTTGTCAACCGTTACACCATACATCTCCATGTCCCCCTTCACTATATTCACAAGTTCCTCCTCCTCCTCCTCTCCTTCCTGGCCCATCCATCACCACCATCACCACCTCCCTGTATTTATACTATCTCTCCTCCGCACATTTACAAACCATCATCTCAGCCTGTCGTCTTTAGGTTTATACTGCTTGACCTAAGATGTCCCTGTGGTATCTTCTAATTGCTTTATTTTTCATTTTTATCTTCAGACACACACACGTCTTTGTGTTTTTTCTGCCACTTCTTTCAGCAACATGTTACTGCATTTATCTGAGACCGGTAATTTGACAGGTAGCAGAAGAGAAAAAGTGTATAGATAAACAAGCCGCACTTTTATGTTCAACAACAAACACCCAGCTGCTTTGTTGACAGCCTGTCTTCAAGCTTTCCCTCCACCTGCCTCTGATTTCTCCATTAGTCCATCAGCTTCAGCCTTGATGCGGTTTCTGCACCACCTAGAGGTCAAAGTGGATAAAAAGCTTTTCTATTTGCTGTCTTTATTTGCCGCTCTGACTGTCATTATGCTGCTCTCAGGCAGGTACTGTGCCATGGATTTCGCTCCTGATGGAGCTGAAATGAGCAGCGACGTGATTCAAGGCTGCCTGTGTTTGTGCGCAGGTCATCAGCAGGCTGGTTACCGAGTAACAAAGTGTGTGTTCACTGCAAGACAAAATGCAAATTTGCACAATCTGACAAAGGAGGTCCAAAGAGGAGGAGAATCAGGTTTTTTTTTTTTTTTCCCCACAACTCAGATATTTAAAGAGGACTCCTTTTCAGATCACCTGTTTTACCCAAAGTCCAGTTGTTTTTCCCAGGAGGATTTACTTTGTAAAGTACCTCAACTTGTTGATTCACTTAGAATCTTTCTTTATTTTATCAGATTGTAGAAAACCTTTTTATTTTCACAGGAAGCCTTGAAAAAAAAAAAAAACAAACAAACTTTAAGATTAATAACCTCATTTACAAAAACAAACAATCTGGTCTTTTAGCTCTTTTTGAAAGGATAATGCAGAGTGGAAGAGAGGAGCTCATCTACACTATGCCTCTGTCTCACATGAACACACACACACACACACACACACACACACACACACACACACACAGTTGGCTGTTGTTGGCTGTGACCGGGGTGCTGTGAGGAGAGTGGGGCTCAGTGTGACCAGGCAGAGGCCAGTGTTGCAGGCAAGCAGGCGCTGGGGAGAGTGTTGAGCCGTAGATACGTGCCCAGGGTGGATAAACCATGCTCACTAAGTGGGAGAAAGACTCTGCCCAGGACACAAGATGAAGGTGGAGAGGAAGCCCTCCTCTTCAGACGATAGTTTCACAGACATTCCTCCACTGCTGACGCTCCTTGGCCTCCTCCTCCTTCTCTTCACAGGTAAGTCCAAACATTTGTTGTATGATCATGTCAAAAAAAAAGCTTGTAAATGCATGAATGTTTAGTTTGTTAATTCAATGTGTAAAGTTCCAGGACATTGTTTGAATGTCTTGTATTGTGTTTCATTCATAGCCAGATAAATGCTGTTTTTCAAATCCAGGTTAATTTAGTCTCAGATGTTTGTTTTTTTTTAATCTCCTTTGTGTTCTTTGGGGTTGGCAGCACAATGAACTTGTTCATGGGTGGTTCTCAGCATTGGGGAGCCTATTTTCTGCTTAAAGGAGCTTGGAGTGGCCATTGAAGGTGTGCATGAAGGGCACACTGGGGTTAAGTGTGATGATAAAAAGTTTTGTCGAGCGCGGCTGAATTGGACAGGGCCCTTTTCAGTGTGTGGGAAGCTTTCGGTAAGTTAATGTGGAGAAAACAATGATCAGAAGTCAGACTTCATTTGTGTGGATTTGGTTGAAAGTTTGTGGTTCATTTTTATCGCATGGGCTGTGTTTGTACAGCCAGGCCGGTTTTGGTAGAATCACTGGATCCTGTGTCTATCTCCAGCTTCACCAGTGACAAAGAATTTCTCTCTCTTCCCCTCTCTCACTCTTTTCAGGGGAGGAAACTAGCCCCAACAATCATGCCCTTTGTCTTATTGCCTTGGCAACCCCTGTCAGGCGGACCAAATGGTTACCACGGCAATGAGGCGATGCCCTGCTAACTGCCTCACTGCAAATAATAGCGAGCAGTGCAGACTCCCTCTCTCTCTCCCTCTCTCTCCTCTCTCTCTCTCACTCCTGGGTTGATCTCTCCATCACAGGGGCCAAACAGTAGGATGCCCCTCGCAGGCCCGCTGCCAACGTGTAGACCTCCATGTGTCCGGCTACAGCAGAGTTATAGGAACCTCCGCTGGGAAACATAATAGCTTTGCTGTGTTTGGTTTCCCAGACAGGGCTTCTCTATAAAGGTTGAAATGTGGCTCATGCCATAATACCTTACCCCTGTGGGAGGTGGAGGATAACTGAAGAACACAAATCAAAATTAGCGCATTGCTTGTTCACGCCAAGAGGTTATGAGGGATTCCTGCCGAGAGTTTCTGAGAAACAGATTAGTGATCAAGACATGACTTTACATCACAGGCTTGACAGAAAGCTGAGGGCGTGCACGCAAAAGCTGGTTTGAGGTATGGCTGGGTATTGTGTGTCATGACATGAGGATGTGTTGTTTTTGATTCCTGATAATCTTACGCTGACAAATGAGAGTACTGTTGGACAACTTACTAAAAATTGGGAGCATATAAAGGTACTTCCATAAGTGAAATTAATTCAGTAGTTACATCAGAAAGTTACTTGTACATTTGTTTCTCATGATCTCTCTCATTTCTGTTGTCCTAATAGTGTGCATGGAGTTGTGTTGCTGTGACACATTAGCCGAGCTGTCAGCACTGTGTGGGTCAGTCTGGTGACTGATTCACACATTAAGTTCAGCTGTCGGTTGGTCGGAAGTCAGATTGTGGTGCACACATGCTATTTTGTACTGTTTAGTTAAAGGGCCATCATTAAAGTGTGTATTGAACAGCTCCAATTTCAAGCAATGATACGGAACTTGACACGTATGTTACTGACTTATGAATGAGAATCAAAGAGAATAAGTGGTAAAGAGAATCCTGAAGTAAACTACCAACATGGGGACTGCTCTTTTGAAATTATAGCATAGCCTTGTCCTGGTACTGGCACTTTTCAGTGAAAAAAAACATCACACCCACATGAGCAAACACAGGTGACAGTGGAGAGAAAAAACTCATTTGTAAAAAAATCTCTGCAGTTCAGAGGTGTCAGCTTTCTGCTGCAGCAGCTGAGGTTAGGGGTTAATAAGAGAATGCACTGCTGACATACTGATGTCAAAATATCAGATTTTGACATTTGGTTTTGTTCATTTTGCTCTGTCCATGTATAGAGGTGTGCATTTTTGGAAGTCAGTTCACACAGCAGTTTGTGTCGTTCTGAATAGCTCACAGCGGAAGTAGATGCTCAGGGTCTTCGATCCCTGCCCGGGAAGGAAAGATCCACCTTTAAGGTAGAAAAAAGTCATTATATGACATGTATTGTGATAATTGCTTTTCTAAACTCAGTGTTTAAAAAATACAACAATTGAACATCTGTAAATAAGCATATTGCAAAATTTTCAGTTCACCATTTCTAGCTATAGGTGCAGTGTTTGTGACAGACTAAAAAGTAAAAAAATAATAAATACATGTGTAAAACTTGGCCCTTTCTTGTTGATAGTATCTCAATTGTAGTGATAGGAAACTTGTCTCATAATTACAAATATTTTAGTAAAATGAAAGCATGTCATTAGTGCACTGTAATTACAAAAAACACACTTAGTTATTTCCCTCCTCTGCTTTGCGAGACCATTGTGCCTCATCTGTTCTGATGATTCATTCATGTTTGCATCGGTGGCAACAGTATTAATTAGGGTTGGAGTAATTAGTGTGGGTTTTTCGCATAAGTTTGCATAAGTGCGTGAGCAAATGATCTCTCTGATCTCTTTTCGTTGGCGCAGTATCAAAGGTGGCAAAGTGACTGCCTTTTATTCACTCTGTCCTCCGACGAACGCCGCGCTCCCCGCGTGTTCCCCGCCGTTTGCCCGTCAGTTCCTGACCTCTCTGCCCTCTGTCACAGGTGAGGTGTCCGGGGTGAATGTGACCAGCCAGGCACAGCTGGTGAGAGGCACAGTGGGCAGAGAGGCCCTGCTGTCAGTCAGCTACTCCAGCAGCAGCTCCGACAAGCCTGTCATCAAGTGGCAGCTGAAGAGGGACAAGGTGAAGCCTGTCACCGTCGTGCAGTCCATCGGAACAGACATCATAGGGAACCTGAGGCCGGAGTACCGCAACCGCATCCTGGTGTTTGAGAATGGGTCCCTGCTGCTGCACAACCTGCAGCTGTCAGATGAAGGGTCCTACGAAGTGGAGATCTCCATCACGGACGACACGTTCACCGGAGAGCACTACATCGAGCTCACGGTTGATGGTAATACAACTGTTTGTTTTTTGTTTTCCTTTCTTTGCCTGTCTCGAAACATCTGAGCAGTCCAACCAGGACACGGAAAAAGGAGCTACAAGTTAAAAGAAAATCAATACCAGTTGAAAATATATCGTTCAGCCCAGGGACATGTGAATTTTAACACTGGAGTGATTCACAGTGTTGGTGGTGCTTTTTGAAAGGCACAAAGTGGGAATTCAAAAATCAATCGCTCTTAAATAACTACAGTTCAGTCACCCCGTTATATATCTGAATGACTTTCTCAAGCCTCCTTGTCTCATTGTCCCGTCTTCCACCTCCTCCTCAGTGCCAGTGTCCAAGCCTTACATTCAGATGATGGCCTCTTCAGTGCTGGAGTACAGCGAGCACTTCAACCTGCACTGCTCCCACGATAACGGCACAAAGCCCGTGTACAGCTGGCTGAAAGGAGGCAAGGTGCTGACCAACGACACGCGCCTGCTGCTGTCGCACGACCAGAAGGTGCTGACCATCTCGCGCGTTCTGATGTCGGACGACGACGTCTACACCTGCACGGTGGAGAACCCCATCAGCAGCGTGAAGAGCATCCCCGTGAGGCTCACCGTCTACAGTAGGTGGCATGTTGTACTGGCGCAACGGGGAAGCCAAAACACAGATGTACACAAAAAGTACAGCTACAGTTACTTGTCTTCAACTTTATTCAGTCTCACAAACTACAGTACTCAGAGCATTAGTTCCTTTTTTCATCCATATTTTATCGCACTGCGATGGCAGCCATTTGATTCTCTTTGACGTGGTTCCAGGAAAGGACCCACAGGCACGACTTTGAATGTGGTGGAACAGATTGGTTTTCTCTGGAGGCCACAAACAGGCAGGCGGGTTCAGTTAATTTGAGTCAGTCTAATAATCAAAACTACAGGGGAGCTGTCCAAAACTGAGGTTAGGCTATAGCTAAGCAAGACGAGGTAGAATACCAACTGGGGTAGATGTAGGCCGTGAAAAAGCCACACCTGCCCGACACATTCAGAGGTGAGGGACCACAGAGGACGACACCAGGGCAGAGTCAAACACACCTGAAACAAGAGGGGGGTTTCTGTGGAGCACAGCCAGACATCATATCACACAACTGGAATGAACTTATTGGCCACAATAATGCAAATCAAACAGAATAATGATAATTGAATGATTGATTTGTGGGATTTACTCGGAAGTTACTTTTGACGTTGAAAGAAAAGCAGATTAAATGAGGCATGTTTCTGTATTGATGTGAATGAAGTTACTTTAAAAACTGTGTAAAAGCATTTGTACGGAAAGACTACAGCTTCAGCAGCATAATGTGAGTGTTTGGAAGTACTTCACTTCTGCATGAGCATTTATGGATTATTCCATTGTGGAGAGCTACCATGTAAAATATAGCCACATGTTGACTCTTGTGTTCAATGCAGAAATGAGACCAATGACTTTTAGACATTTTTGTCTCAGCGTGGATGAGCTCATTTTAGATTGTCATGATTTCCATGTTAGATCATTTACTGTGAGTACTGCACATTCAAGTCACACAGAACCTCTCTTATAAGGTATTTATGTTGAAAGTATATGAGGTAGATTAATATAAACATGGCATGATTCATATGTTATTTGTGTATGAAGATAATCTTCACTGCTCCTGGATGTGTAGTTAAGTTTCTGTGAAGAGGATGAGTTAAATGCATATTAATTGTTTCAACTGTATTTCTCTGATCTAATCAAGCCATTAGCTGTAAGCAGAAGCAAAGCAGGATTTGACTGGGAAATGGATAGAATCAATGTGTGGATGTGCTTGACTAAATGCAGCCACACAGCAGAGTTGGGATTAGTACTTCAAATAATCCAAACAATCTATGTCTCAATTAACTGTAGGTATGAATGATTGTCAGTCTATTTACGTTTGGCCTCTGACGGACTGGTCTTCTTCGGTTGGACCGCCCTGAGTTGTTTAAAAAAAGGCACTGAGACTGACTGGATGAGTAAATGTGATTGTGTTGAGCAATGCTTGGTGGTTTCTTGGTCCGACTATTTCTTTTAGCGTTGCCATCCACTCTGAAAATACGAGTCTGATTAGGAAAGCTAATTTTTTTTGCTCATTGTTCACAAGCAATCCATTTCCCAGTTGCCATCAGAAGCAATTATCATCTCATGCTGACCCGCACAAAAGCATGCCGGCCTCTCTAACAACGCTGTTTACAAGTGCAAACCCAGGCTGTGATTGTGACGGAGTTGGCTCATAGCGACAGTTACTGGGCGCCAGTAAAGAGCCACATGTCAGGCTGAGAGAGAGAGAGAGAGAGAGAGAGAGAGGGAGAGAGAGAGAGGGAGAGAGAGTGAGACTGACTAATCCAGTGAATGGACGTTTATTTATGAAAAGGGAGAAGTGAAAGAAGGCAGGTGGGACGGATGCTTTGCCTCAGTGGACCTCAGTAATCCTGACTTCATTATTGCTGTACTGTGATGTGCTGCATGGAGGCACAGCTACAGGCACTGAAATGCCTCTCTATTCCCTCCGCATGCACCGCGGCTTGGCACAGAGTGACTGCACTAATGTGCTACTTCACTGCACCCCATTCCTGCCAGCGCACACAAAAGCTGACAAGCAATTTAGAAGAAGTCAAATATTCAGCGTGCTCCACATCCCGGTGATGTTTCATTTTCTTAACGGTGCAACTTCAACTGATTCCACGAGCTGCAGTTTTACTGGCAGGGGAAAAATAGAAATAGACTGTGAAAGGTTTTCGCTTATAGCTGGTCCAACTTTGAGCTTTAAAAATATGAAGAAACAGCACAGATCAGCGGTTCAGTGAAAACACTTTTAACTCAAAGCAGCCTCCCTTCTTTCCTCCTTTCTTTGTGTTTCTGTCTACCTCTCTGCATCACTCTGGTTTAGGACGGAGCTCGCTATACATCATCCTGTCCACCGGGGGCATATTTCTCCTCATCACCCTGGTGACTGTGTGTGCTTGTTGGAAACCATCCAAGTAAGACCTCTGTCTCTCTCTCTCTCTCTCTCTCTCTCTCTCTCTCTCTCTCTCTCTCTCTCTCTCTCTCTCTGTTGAAGATGTGTTCTTAGCATAACTTGCGACCCTCTTTAAGTTGTTGCTTGTTAATATGCTATTTATCAACATGTTCATGTGTGTTTTAAAAATGTTTTCTTCACGTGTCCCTGTGCAGAAAGAAACACCGACCAGTCCCCCAAAGAGCTCCTGTCTATGTGGAACAAAGTGACAATGGCCATGATGGTGAGAATCCATTAACGCTCCATCTCTCTTCACGTGCATCGTCGATTTGTCATCCCAATTTCAATAAATTTAACAATGATAATTCATATTTTGCAGTCGACGTTGTGCCCAAACCAACCACGCTTGGTCGAAGGAGTCCTATGCCTCTTTATGTTCTCAATGAAGATGTGAGTTACTCCTATTTAGAGGAAAATGAGATTGATGCATGAATATTCTATGCTTTTTGATGCTTTGATTGGAAAGCACACATCAATTTGCAAACATAATCTCAAGGAGAGCAGATGGAAGATGCTTAGCAGGCATAAAAATACACTGTACCATTTATCTTCTTCTCCCACTTCATCCAACTTAGAGACACACAGCAGTAACAACAGACTATGGGTTAAAAGGCAGGGTACACACAGACAGACTGCAAACAGAAAGACTGACTTTTTTTTTTTAAATCTAAATGTAAAATATGAATCTGAACTTCTGCTCATCCATTCCACATTTGAAGAAAACACATCCTGAAAAGAGGCAACGTTCAAACTTTTTGGTGTTTAAAGTGAATACAGGGATCAATGAAACAATCTGAAAATATGAAAAAGTAAGAGCTAAAGAGTTGGAGATCGTCTCAGCTAAAGGGTGAAAGGCAGGTCAGCAGGTCATCACAGAAAAACCACAGAGAGCCAGAACATCCTAGTGCGAATAATTACAGCATACCAGTAAAGCAAAGGATTCATCCATACCTCTTTGAAGAGCCTCAACAAACACAAATGTCAACATTGTTTTGAAGGAACATTGAGATGTCTTCTTGAGGCTTTTTCCAGAGATTTGGTGCATAAAAACTAAAATGAAGCAGTAAATGTGAGCCAGCAGTTGTTTTGGTTCGAGTTCTGGCTTCTTCATTTGATCAAACACCACATCCGACGATGATTTTCACACATGTACCCTTGTCTTTTTTCGTTTTTTTTTTTTCTTCAGGAAACTCTGGAGCGTTTGGAAGAATGTTCTGGCAGTGCTGTCAGCCAATCAGAATTGAGTGTCCCAGCTACCTACGCTCCCGTCCTTCCTCCTACCTCCAACAGAACTGACCGGCCTATCTGGTCTGCCCCCCGCAGGTACCCCCGCAGCCCCTCTCCCCTGGCACAGCCTCTCCCGCAGCCCCTCCCGGGCCCCCCCTCCCTGCGGCCCATCCGCTCCCCGGCTCACTCCCCGGGCTCGTCCCCTCGCAGTTTCAGCCCCATCAGAAAGGTGCGGCCTCCAGTAGGCATCCCGATCAGCCACCTGCCTGTGGAGGCAGAGAGCCTCGATCCCAGCGAGACTCAGACTCACTGTCCGCCACAGCACTGACGTCCGCCTCCGTGGACGTCTTCATAGTTTTGTTGGTCTTCTGTTGCATCCAGCAATGGGTGCAAGATGCTAGAGTAAAAGGTGAAATCACTTAAAGCTAACGTAATGTCTTCATATTCCACTATTTATCATCTATTTCTCTACGGCTATGCACAATATTCCCACCTTTTCCTCTCAAAAGGAGTTATATCATGTCCATCAACATGTAAATGATATATAAATATATGCAAATTATCAAGTATATGATGATGAGGCAGTCAAGAGTTCTGATATATTTCTGATATATGCACTGGAAAAGTGCCTGTATATATGTAAGTTAATAGTTTTCAAGGGTTGGCTGTTATTGTTTTACTGTTGTCTTTCAAGTAATTAAACCACACACTGAATCCTTGTTCCACATTAGGTCACTGTATAACCCAAGTTAATAAAACAATTTTTATAGTTTAGCCTTTGTCATCTGTTGATGCAACGATCTTAGCCGGAACTCAAACATTCACTTTCTGCGCGTTTTTATATTCCCTTCACCAGTTCTGCCAGCCGAACACAGTGGTCACCAGTTAAAAATGGAATTGCTGAAGGGAAAAAAAAAATCACTGCTTACTGTACATGAAATCCATTTAATATCTACGTTTTACTTTGCTCAGGCTTTGCTGATGAACTGAATGCAGTCCATTATGAAGAACTGATGTTGTCAGGTAGTAATTTTGGCCGACTGTTTGTTCATGAATTTTGTTTTCTCTTCACTTACACTTAAGTCACTCTGTAATCTTCTTCACAACTTTTAAAATCAGTATCACAGCTGAATACACTACAATGTTAACTAGTAGTCAAGCTTTTAATAGATTTTTTTGGTGCCTAAATCCCTGTTTTTTATTAACATTTCAACAATGCAGTTTACACTTTCAGCAGCAGTTGCCTTGGTGTAATACCCATGTTATCCGTTAGATGGCACTCACACATCTCCCTAAATACATACTTTCAACACATCCACTCATAGTGATTAAGTTACAGCCGACATTTACATATACAGCTTTTTTGTTGTTTTGTTTTGTATTCATAGTTTAATCCACACAGTAATACAGGTAAAAATATTCATTAGTAAAATGTACATTGTCATCTGTGCTTCACACTGAAATGTATTTCTGGCCCTTGTTTTGCCTAAAGAACCCACAAGCAGATGGTTGATGGTTACTTGACTTTAGAGAGCAATCATGCTCAAGCATTGCTTTGACCCAGTCATATCAAAAGCATTGATGACTAACATTAAATAGAAACTGAGAATGTGAGTTAATCAGCTTCGAGAGGACCTGTTATTTCCATGACGAGGTTCAATCAGCTCATGTGGGAAGATGTGCAATCATATAGCGTCCACTTGGTTTTTTATAAATACATGCTGCAAAAACTGACAACTGGATCATGTTCAAATATGAAACAAAAGCTTGAGGGGTGTAGAGTAGCTGTTAATGGCACTTTGTGTGGCCAGATGTGTGAAGAGAAGATACATTACCACAAAAAAGTAAGTAAGTAAAATGTATTCATATAGCACTTTTCCCAGACCAGCAGTCACAAAGTGCTTCACAGTGGTAAAAATCAAATAAAGATCAAAACATTGCACAGTATATAAAAACAAAGTGATAAGAGATCATGTAGACGGCAAATATAAACACACTGAAATACACATAGTCCATTATGGATGACCACAAATCATTGAATTGTGTGGTTTCGATGTTCTTCCTTAGCATGTGTTTGTTTTCTCACCTCCCACAGTCCAGATACATGTGGTTAAAGCTGGTCGGTGTCTCTAGTTTACCCATCTGTGTGAATGTGAGTGTGTAGTTGTGGTTCTCTGTGTTTGACTGGTGATGATCCTGTCTACAGTTCACCATGCCTTACCCCTTTCTAAGCTAGGATTTACTCCAGCAGCCTGTGATCCCGGGGTGGATAAGGCAGAAGACAGAATGTAATGCATTATAATTAATAATTGATTCATACATTTTGTATTTAGTACAGTTCAGAAGCCTCTTTTTCCACACTTTAGTCCAGAAAGTGATACTGTGATGATCTTCAACTGTTTATATGGTTGATTAATAAATACTGTATGTGAGTGTGGCCTGATCCTGATACAGAGACACAGTGATAGACAAAATGGAAAAAAAAAGTTGATTAAATATTAAAAGATTTAGTGAAGTGTATTTGTAAAAGGAGCACCAGCTTGTCAATGAGAGTGCAAATACATGCAAACGTCCCCCCTACGAAGTGACCTACTTTATCATTATTATCAGGATACTTTGTTCTCTCCAGGGACCCAGCTGCACGTCTTTTGTCATGAAAATCCGCACAAATTTTGTCCACTGCTTTTATCCTGAAACGCATCTTGCACCACTGAAGGTGTGAGCCCCCTGGTTACATAAGCAAATCCCATCCAACCTGTTTTGATCTGGGCCCTGCAGTCTTTGTTCTATCAGAGACATTTTTCCTCAGCGCACAGCCTCATGAATAAACATGCAGTTTCCATGGACTCACGAAATCACACACGAGCACACACGCATGCAGGTATTCACTCATTCTCATCCACACACACACACACACACACACACAGATCTGCTAGCAGAGGCATAAATGTGCACATAGTCACCAGTGCCGTACGGACAGTGGAAAATGAAATCTATGCATGTGATGAAAGTGAACCGATCATATTGAACTTGAAAATTGCTTGGACATATTGTGATCTCACGTTCTGTGCATTAGTCACACAGTCATGCCCCATCATGTCCCACCGATTCTCGACTGTGGCAGAAGAGCTTGAAAGGCAGGCTGGTAATGAGACTCAGGGGGGGCAACGTCACATCTGTGTGTGCTTACGTGTCTGTGCATCTGCCGACATGTGAAGAGGAGGTCTCCTACAAGTTGAACAGAGAAGATGTATGATGCTCTTGTTTTGATTTTCTTTTATTATTATTTTAATAAATTACATCCTCCTGCTGTTTGGCTGAGCTGCCTAACTAATTCCCTGGCCTGCTGATGCATAATCACCAGTTGGGGAGGATGACTCAGTTGCTGGGAAGCTCTTCTCTGGTCTGTTTTTCCTCTTTCGTCGAGGTCTGGACCTTCAGTGTGGTCCATAACCGTGTGGGCTTTGGTCGCTTTTCAGGTCAAACAATAAAGCAGTTCGGGGTGGCAGAAGGAAGTTATCTAACAGTGTCTCTGAATCACAGTAATTACTCAGAAATCTGCTACATGCTGCCACTTAATCCAACAACTTTTTAAAACTTAAAAGAGTTACCTGATCCTCCATCTTTATTGTTTCAATAATTCAGATTTCAGGGAGTTTTTCTTTTTTTTTTTCTTTTTGCATATTTCATCCTCCCATTGCCATGTTTGTGTACAAAGTGTGAAAAGATGGGTTACTTTTTCTGAGAAATTTGTTTGAGTTTCAGAGATTAAAACCCTCAGCAATCGTTGAGATGTGTGGCACACAAGTGCCAGGTGTGTGTTGTATGTTTTTAATGTCTTTCATTTTTTTTTCATTTATCTCTTGATCAAAAGTAACTATTACTCAGAATGAACGCAACTTGAAATGCTGCTGAGTGCCTCACCAAACTCATCTGACCAAACCACCTGCCAGACCTGTTACCAGAAATAGAGGAGACGAGTGGAGTGAGGTGACGAACACACACACACGCGTGAACACGTGTGCACACACACATGCAAGTACACACAGATGCCCGGACCCTTCATGGATCAGCCTGCTGTCAAGTTTAGAGGCCACAAAGAGAGAAGGACAGACACTTTCACATCCCGCATGGTCCCTATCACCAACAACCCATTTGTTAAGTACCAAAACTCGTCCACACTTTTTTCTGATTCTTCAGATGGAAGTTGGAGGATTATCTAATATTTGTCATATTCTGCCTTCTCACTTGAAGTCGCTGTCTGTGTGTAAAGTTTACAGGGTGTAGACATTAAGTTCAGGCACGACTCCCTTAATAAAACCTGAAGAAACAATAACTTGAAAGTTTAACTACAACTTTACTTTACTTTCACTTTGATATTTGAACCCCTGTAAATAGCATTAAAATCTTAAAAGCTCTTACTCCATACAAAAGATTACACTTTTGCATAGATTAATATATTGGGTATTCATGTGCAAAAAAAAAAAAAAACCCAAACCAAATCACAATATCACAAAGCTCCCTGGCTGTCACTGCCACTTGAAAATTTGTCCTCCTTAATGAGAAGTGGAGCCCTCTGATAAGTTATAATTTTCTTCTATTTATTGTTGAGTGCTGTAATCAGTGTTCTGTTTGGACACTGTCTCTGGGACAATAGAACGGTAACAATGGCAGTCTTTCACAAATATTTGGCCTCATACAGAAAATAGACAAAAACAGAATGAAAGTGGTGTGTGGGTAAAGATTTTAAACTTTTATTATTCTTAACAGTGTTTGGTAACTTCCACATGTAAGAAATTACATTGTATTGCTTGCCAATCATGATGGTCACCATATTCAGGAAGTGTATAGCATTCAATAACATGGTAATAACAGTTATGCTAAGTAATGTATTAGATATCAAACTTGGATAACATAAACGAAATGAAATGAAAAAGCTGTGTTTGGTTATGTTCTCAGTGTGTCACTACAAACACCTAAATGGAGAAAAGCTGTATTTTCCCCTAAATGTTGTGTGTGTGTGTGTGTTTGTGTTTGTGTGTGTGTGTGTGTGAGTGTGTGTGTGTGTGTGTGTGTGTGTGTGTGTGTGTGTGTGTGATATTTTTGTCCTTCACTTTATCCAAAGCATTAATGAGGGAATAACAGTTTTTGTACACCATTCAAAAAGTTCATTTGATTGTGAATACATGACAAATTACGGAACAAATCTGAAGTTAAGCTCAAGTATACTTTAGGTGCAACAATTGTTTTATTTATGAATGATTTCTCTGCATGTTTACTTCTGTAAGACATGTTTGAAAGCCACACATTTAAAGAAAACATATCATCCCATTTTGATTTTGTAGTATAATTTATGTTTCTCCCCTCACAGCTCTATCAGCTGGATTTGTTGAGTCCAACATTTATGATGTCATGATCTGATGATTTGAGATGAGAGGCTTGAGGCCACACAGGTTTAAAAAAAAAAAAAAAGGGGGGAAAAAATCCACTTAAGACATCAGAGTCATCTTTTCTTCCTCCATAGTAACACAACCATGACAACCAGTGTGAGTACCTGTGATGTTCATAGTACTCCTTACCCCTCCGGCTGCCTCACACGTCGCCAGCCTCCTTCAGTCGCAGCCTCCCTCACCTCTCTCCTCCACACACGCAGCCGTCGGTCCGCCTTTTAGTTAGTTGTCTGCTTGTGAATCGGCAGCATCCTCTGCACCTGGGACGTTACTGCCAGTCTCCACAAAGGAAGCGGCGTCGCTGACACTGTGAGTTTTACAGATGTGTCAATGATTGACTTCATTTAAAAAAACAAAACCTTAATATGACTCTAACTTTTACAGTTTGTTAAAAGTTGGTGATTTATTGTGCAGGAAACATTGTGAATATGCAATATGTGGTTAGTTTAGCAGAGGTGATCCTTGTTTTTGTTTTTTTAATTTTGATAGTAATGTTTCCTCTCATGTAACCCTCTATTTCAAGTACTTCATTGCTTCTTTATTGAAAACTGATCATATCCATCCATGCTGAGGTTCCTGCATGTGTTATTTTGTGGTTATGATCAAACATTCACCTGTAGCAACAGCATTATACAAAGATACTACCATTTTCTAACTAATTCTTTTACCAGTGTATCATCAAGGAATTAGCGCTGGCTACTGGCTCTTCAGTTTTACCATCAGAGCTCTGAAGCAGAATCTAATAGAGAAATAGAGGAGAGGGAGGTCAACATGGGCTCCAGCTCCTCCTCATATGCCCCCAAAACCATTTACCTGGACGTGGACGGGAAGGTGCAAAAGGTGAGTCCTAATCCAAAAATTATTTACTTTTTTTGTTTGTGTTACATTTTGGCCCCTGGTGACATTTTTTAATTTGTTCTCAGCATCTACAGTTTTTTTTTTTTTTTGATAAATATAACATGAGGTGTATTAAGTGGCCAGATTGTCCAAAGATTTGGAAATATCAAACCTATCAACCTTTTTCACGTGGCGTTTCTTTCTCAGGAGACTCAGACAGTTGGAAATTTAGAGTTACAAGTTAGGCTGCGTGTCGACTGTTAGGGGGAAACCAGAGTACACAAGCAGAACATGCAAACTTAAGTGACATTTAAAAAAAAATATGCAAGAAAAATACAAACAACAGAAGCTTTGAATTATTGTTTGGTGGAAAACAATTAAAAAAAATGATATAATAATGAACACCTTAAGAGCCAGTTAACTATAATCAAAATACTATCTCCAATTTTAAGTATTCATAAGGGATTCGATTTGGGCATACTTACAAATGCATCATTCTATTTATGTTTTTAAGACATCTGAGGCAGCTGTTTCCAGTGGTCTTGCTTCGCTTGAAGAGGAGCTAAAATGGTCGATGCAGATCGGGTTTCTGTACAGGTGTTACTCACAAAGCCAAACACCTGCTGCTTACAACTCACACTGCAGTATTCATTTCTGCTGCCTGGGATACACAAGTCAAAAAGTTCATCTGGATCAAGTCATCGGTCCACATCAAATTCTCCATGATCAGGAATAAAATAGGGAGAATAAAAAACTAAAGCGAACACAGACCTCTTTCATTTAGGAAACAGTTTCAGGCTGAAGTTTCACATGTCTAAAATCCAAAGACTGAGAAACAGATACCCAAAACACTTGTTGGTCTAGAGTGCCTCAAGTAGAGAGCTGGTGATGACACATGTCTGTTGAAGAGCCCCGAGCCCACTTCCTGAGCCTGATTGTTTGTCTGCCACACCTGCTCTGTTCAAGATCACAGTGGTTTGGCTCGGTGGATCTACACCCACACTTCGCCATCTATCCTCTGGACAGATTTCCAGTCCTTCGCACATTTACTGCGCAGCGGCTCGTAAACCATAGGCTGATTTGTTTATGCATGACAGGCGTGGATATCTTTACTAGCTCCATGAAATCCTGCACTCCAGCTGTCATTTTCTTTCACGTTTCTCACACAGTGGTCTGCCTGACCTCGAGTCGTTGGACCAGAAAAAGATCTGACCCTCACTTTATGTTCCCGTGTGACTTGGTTATCTGAAAAACACATGAAACTGGAAACTGTGCAGCCCGGTCAGAACACTGGAGCCTTCTATTAGGCTGAGCAGCTGTTTAGGCGCAGGTGTGTCTTTGCAAATAACAGATTTCAAGACGTGAAAATGTGCTTTAAATGTGTATATTCTATGTATTGGTTGAACTGAATCAAACAGGATCTCTCAAAAAAGTGACATGACGTAACCAATACTCCCACTGTGTGTCTCTTGTGTACAATGCCAGCCTTTACAACCCAGACGCCAGTCTGAGTTCTATGTTGATTCCACAGGTGGTGTTCAGCCGACACTGCAGTCCATGCGACATCAAGGAGCTCCTGTGTTCCTCGTCCAACATCCCCAGGTCTGACTCGTTTGTTAGCTCATTTGTTCATTATGAGTTTTCATTAACACTCATAATATTGAACAGAAAAAAACTGTTTGCAATCCAACAACTTTTATTTCAAGAAAATACATAATTGGTTATAAAGAGTTGAGCAGTCTCTGATTCCGTCTTCTCGTCGTCTCACTGCAGGAACACAGCCATCATGATGGTGGATCCAGAAGGCGCCTTAGTGTCCATTGATCCCACCATGCCCACCAACTCTCCAAAGTAATGCAATTGAAGCATCGTGACTATTATTAAATTATTTCATGTTTTCTTTCTTGCTCTGCCTTTTTTTTTTTTTTTTTTTTTTTGATTGAGTACCCATTAGGAAATTAGTTCCCTGCAATCCTTCAGTATTTTTATAATTATGGTAGTCAGCCATAACTTTACAGCCATGGATGGATAATGCCGATGATCTCATTTTCGTGGCAGCTGTTAGTGAATGGGAAATCATTCAAGAGAAGAATTTAGTCAAATTCAACAAGAGCCTGTTTGGTGATTGCTGGAGGACTGAGGGAGGGCAGGGAGTTTATAGTCTGCTGTGGTCAGTTTCTATCAAAAGTGGAGCGGGAAAGGAAAACTGTGAACTGGTGACATGTTCACGAGGAGGCTAGTCTGTGTGATCTGGTCCAGCTGCAAACGTTTATGCTGATTTTGTTAAAAAGGGACCAGACACAGTTTGGTTCTGAGATCCGAATGAGAGACTTGAATAATAGCATCCTGATGTTATGATTTTGTGTACATCTGTATGATTTTTTCTTGGTGATATGTGGGATAAGATTGTTCTGCAAACTTTAAATGACGTTGTAAAAGAGCATTCAAAGTGTAACAATTAATCTGACTTTCTCTCAGCTCCTTGTACAAAGTTGTGCCTTTATCTACCGGTCAGCTTGGAGGTAAACTTTTCACTCAGTGTCACATACATTTGTTTATTTGATGTGTCTAACCGTTTCACTGCTGTTCTCACTGTATGAGTCTTATTATGTTTGCAGAAAAAGAGGACATGTTTCAGAATGTGTTGTCCCAGGTGGCTGACCAGTTCAGCAGGTAATACCTCTGTGTTATGACTGAACCTCTGCCCTCCACACATACCTCACACACATACCAGACATTCACACACATCTCACAAAAACCCCACAGTGCAACCCACAGAAGCAAGTTTTTTTTACTCTTAAAGGTCATTATAATGGTTGAAAACACTTGAAGTGTGCATGATTTAAATAATTTGCTTGTTTTTTGCAGAGCCTTTCGCATTAATGAGTTGAAAACCGAGGTCACCAACAGGCTCGCAATGCTGGAGAAGAGAGTGGAGTGTGAGTGGGACATTTTATGTAGCATATTTAAAGGAATACTCCGAAGATTTTTGAAACACGCCCTATCCCTGTCATTGACAAAATGAGACAAGCTCATAAATACCTTTTTTGTGTCTCTGCGTTCAGTGGCTGGTTCCCAGCTGTTAGCATCATAGTTAGCTTAGCTCAATTGCTTGAAGTCAACAGGGAAACAGAGCCGGACTGACGGAAGTGGACAAAATACTCCTTACAGTGGTCCAGGGGACGGCGTATTAGCACGTGAAGTAAATCCGAATGGTTATAAAACATTTTAAAAGACGTGTTTTCTTTTCAGTCCATTAAAATAACGTTTTGATACACACAGATCTGCACAAGCATAGTGCGCCGCGGAAGGATATACTGGAGCACAGCAGTAGAAGCCATAGACTCAGTCGCTGTGTGTCGGTATATCCTTTCGCGGTGCACTATGCTTGTGGAGATCTGTGTGTATCAAAACGCTATTTTAATGGATTGAAAAGATAACACGTCTTTTAAAATGTTTTATAACCATTCGGATTTACTTCACGTGCTAATATGTCATCCCCTGGACTACCGGAAGGAGTATTTTGTCCACTTTCGTGAGTCCAGCTCTGTTTCCCTATTGACTTCAAGCAATTGAGCTAAGCTAACTACGATGCCAACAGCTGGGAGAACGTCACTGGATGCAGAGACACAAAAAAGGTATTTATGAGCTTGTCTCACTTTGTCAATGATAGGGATAGGGCGTGGGTCAAAAATCTTTGGAGTATTCCTTTAACAGGATATATAAGAAAACATTGTTTTAATGCTTCATTGCTTTATATTTCAATAGAAATGCCTGGATCACACATGTCAGTTCAGGCAATGTCACATGTCTCATTTCAGTGGAGGGATTAAAAGTGGTGGAGATTGAGAAGTGCAAAAATGACCTGAAGAAACTGCGGGATGAGATGACTTCAAGAGGCGGTGGCAGGTGAATTACACAGTTTGACATGAAGCTGGAAAAGATTAAAATTTCAAATGAAAGTAAATGTAATTCCAAAAAAAAAAAAAAAAAACTCCTCCATCGTTTATTCCAGGGTAAATTGTCCGTGCAAATACAACTTCTCAGATGATGGGAAGAAGGTCACCCCTCGACGAGATGTCCCAAATTACCCAAAGGTATGCTGGCTGTGGCAAAGCTTTTCTTTGCTGTTTAACAGTGTCAACTTCAAAAGGTTTAAAGATGTACTAACTGCTCACGTCATCTATCTCACACACAGTACACACTCTCTCAGGAGACTGTGGAGGCCCTGAAGAAGCCAACGTTTGACGTGTGGCACTGGGAACACAACGAGGTCTGTTGATTTCATCCATTCATTTGATGATTTCCACTCAATTTATTTCTGATGTTTCTTTTTTCTCATTTTGATTCCAGATGCTGAGCTGTCTGGAATACATGTACCACGACCTGGGACTGGTGAAGGAATTCAACATGAACCCCATCACACTTAAACGATGGCTGGTAAAGTTCAAGCAGTGCAGCAGCACAGTACATGGACGCTGCGATGCTAGAAATTCCTGCAGCTTCAAGTTAAAAGGCAGATCTGTTTGTGAGAGGAAAATAAGAGCCCTGATCCATTTTCCAAATTACACTGCATGTCAACTGGTACAGCAATAGCTTTTCTGTGGATTTAGGTTACTGCAAGCAACACAATGAATGACCAATTATCTCTGTTTTAGCTGGCGATTCAGGAGAACTACCGTAACAACCCTTTCCACAACTTCCGCCACTGCTTCTGTGTCAGTCAGATGATGTATGGCATGATTCACCTCTGCAACCTACAGGTATGGTACATGTTTAAGCCGGAATTAAGCCAGTTTTCTTTTCAGCATTTCGGAACATATTTTTACATTTTTTTCTAATTCAAGATAAAATTATTCCACTAAATTACCTGCCTGAAAATGGTTTATTGTTTTCATTTTCATCTTTCATTTCCATGTCCAGGAAAAGATGACTCTCACCGACATGGGAATTTTAATGACAGCCGCGGTGTGCCATGACCTGGACCACCCCGGCTACAACAACACGTAAGACTCCCTATTCTGTCTGCAGGGGCGTTGACAGATAGAGCACTGCTGATGCTCATTGACCCTCTTTATGTTTTGACACCCTCTGCACCACACTGTTGTCGGTGAACTGTGAAACTAGTTCAGCATGGACAGAGTTCAGGTATGAAAACACGCACATTCTGATTATCGCGTTGTTTTCGGTTTCAGGTTTCAGACAGGCGAGAATTTCTCTTATCTGGGAGGGTTTCTGAGCATTTTCTATCCGTTCATCTCGAAATCATCCATTGAGCAGTGTTATTTATTTTTCAGGTACCAAATCAATGCTCGCACGGAGCTGGCGGTACGCTACAACGACATCTCCCCGCTGGAAAACCACCACTGCGCCGTGGCCTTCCAGATCCTCTCTCTTCCAGAGTGCAACATCTTTGCAAATGTGGATCCCGAAGCTTTTAAACAAATACGACAAGTGAGATGTGCACATAAACTCACACCAGTGTATTCTTAACAAGCATGCATGGCATCATTTTATGATTTCAGAGTCAACAAATGTACAAGAGTCTTCCTCCTATACTTCCAGGCAATCATCACGCTCATCCTGGCCACTGACATGGCCCGACATGGGGAGATACTAGACTCCTTCAAGCAAAAAGTGGATAACTTTGACTTCACCAATGAAGAGCATGTAACCTGTGTACGTACACGAGACACTCTTCGACATCATGGAGAAACTTTACACGCATTGTTTTCAACTGTATTCAACAGATGTGACATTTAAACAAGCTTGTATTGTCCGTTCCACAAAGGCAAATAGAACCGTATTATTGTGATTAGAACCATTTGCTGCAAGACCTGCAACAATGAATGGGTTTCTTTGTTCTCAGTACCGTTGTGCTGTATGTTTCTACTTGTATTTGTGCTTTTAGCTGAAGATGGTTCTGATCAAGTGCTGTGATATTTCCAACGAGGTGAGGCCGACCGAGGTCGCTGAGCCGTGGGTGGACTGTCTACTGGAGGAGTACTTCATGCAGGTGACTGCAACCAAAGTGTTCACGTCTAACAATACATCTACGACCTCAGCTTGAAGGAAGAGCGAGTGCCTTGGAATAAAAGACCACATTTCCACACGTTTGGCTTCCAGAGTGACAGGGAGAAGTCCGAGGGTCTCCCGGTGGCTCCTTTCATGGACAGAGATAAAGTCACCAAACCCACAGCTCAGATTGGCTTCATCAAGTTTGTCCTCATCCCAATGTTTGAGACTGTCATGAAGGTAGAGCTACAACTTTACAGATAGAAGTAATCCATTCGCTGTTATTCACACCTGCGCTGTGTTTTTTTCCCAGCTTTTTCCACAGATCGAAGAAATTATGGTTCAGCCTTTGAGGGACTCTCGTGATCACTATGAAGAGCTGAAGCAGATCGATGATGCTATGACAGAGGTAGAACTCTATCTATCTATCTATCTATCTATTACAGCAATATACTGTACAGATAAGTGGGCTCATCACTGTTACAACCTTCATATGTCACTAAAACTGCATCAAAGTGCAGCCCTGTTTTCCAGGAATTGACTCTGAATGGTTAACACAGGCATCGTATGGCATTAATTTATACATTCAGCATTGGCAAAAATAGTCACGACAGAAATCAGTATGGATCATAATCAAAAGACTGATTCAACTGTAATACGGAGGAGCGTAGTTTATAGATTAAACAGTGTAAAAATAGCAAGTTTAGCTTTGTATTGATTTACCGCCACCAACTAAAAGTCAATCAGTTTTTTGAACCTAACAAAAACTATTATGTAAATGCACCTGAAATTAAAATCTCGGAAAAAACAGATGAATAAGCTGTCAGAATAAGTAGCCGCTTCACACTAATGCTGATTCCCCTGAGGCAACAAGTAAACACGCCAACAAGTTACACATCCCAGCCAAGAAAGAAGCCTGTATATCCCCGTAAAACCAGCAGCTGACACATTTACAATTATGTTTTGCTAATTCCCTGCCAGAAACCAAATAGGCATATTTCCCTTCATTAAAAAAAGTTCACTTTAAAAGTTGTAGCCTTAATTATTACAACGGCAAAAATAAACAAGCAACAGTGTTTGACAGAAATAAATCTGAATATTTTTGTTACAATTCCATAAATATATTAAGAATTAAAGGAATACTCCGAAGATTTTGGACCCACGCCCTTTCCCTATCATTGACAAAGTGAGACAAGCTCATAAATACCATTTTTGTGTCTATGCGTCCAGTGGCTGGTTCCCGGCTGTTAGCATCGTAGTTAGCTTAGCTCAATTGCTGGAGGTGAAGAGGAGACAGAGCCGGACTGAGCTTGTCTCACTTTGTCAATGATAGGGATAGAGCATGGATCCAAAATCCTCGGAGTATTCCTTTAAAAAGTGAGCGCTACATATTAAGACCTTGTTGGATGCAGTGTGTGCTGCTGCTTGCACACACACACACACACACACACACACACATGCAGCTGTTAGACTTGGCTGTGTTGACATACCAGATTAAAGACAAATTCAGACCAAAACATGTGACGTTGCCTGCATGAGGAGAAATAAGGTGAACCAGAGAACATGTGGAGGAATGAGGTGAGGAGGAAATGCCAGAAATCTGTCATCTGCTACATGGACACGCACTCGTCAAACCGCTTGCTAACATAAAGGTGTGTCTTTTGTTCAATGAGGCACAGAAGAAAAAAAGTGAAAATATGTCATTAGGCGGGAAGAAGAAGTAAGCTCTGCAGTGAGTGAGTGCAGTGGTGTCTGTGTAAGTAAAAGCAACCGGCTGCCCTTGGTTGTGCTTGAGTGCTTAGTGTTAGTGTCACGAGTGCCTTCTGTCTCTGCATCTCTCTGGGCTCTCCACGATCGCCCTCCTCTCCACTGACCTCTGTCCACAAAGCACAGCCCTGTAAGAATGAGCAGCTCTCTCACCACTTTGCTTACACCTTGGCAGGAAGTTTATAACATTTCACCGACGAGGAAGAAAACCAAACATTTCCTGGGCCTGTTTTAGCCACTTTCAGCTAAATCTGGTTTGACCTGAGAGTTCTACTGTAAACCCATACAGAGAAGATCCAAATATAGTTTTTATATCCTAATGCCTTAATTTGATAGTAAGGTACAAAGCAGACAAGTCACATCAATAATCTTTTCTGCACCACCACCAGTGGTTTACCAGACTTAATTACAATGACTGTGAAGAATATGAAAACAAAAGTCCAAGAAAATCGGTTTTAATTCAATATTGAAAAACTCACATTTTTGTTTCCTCATTTTAGGATTCAAGGCTGCATGACATTTTTATTTTATTTTGTATCTATCAATGTTTCTGTCTGCACCACAGTGTGTTCTTTTTCTTTAATAGTTTAAAAGCATTGACATATTGTGCTCAATTGGCATTTTTTTTTGTCTCTAAAGTGCAACACAAATTAAAGTTTTGATCGAAATAGCATCACCATGCGTAGCTTTTTACGTTTTTAAAGGTTAAATTGCTGTTTTGACAATAAAGGTTGGAAACCCCTGGAATGGAGGAATTTCTTCCTCTTTTCCCTGCATCACCCTTTCTGCTCATTCTTTTTTATTGCCACGGTTGATAAAATTGATCCACCTGTGCTTGTGATCAATCAATCAATCAATCACAGTGGACAGAACACAGAAAATAAACATAATTTCAATACTAAATTAAACCAAAGGGAAAACAAGTCATATGTAAGAAGTAAATGTTGCACAAGTAATTTCAAACTCTTATCAAATGTTACACTGACTTGTCCTTTTTGGTTAAATGCTGGACTTTGGATTGTGTCAATAGCGTGTTCATTTCTGCTGATGATAAATTGCATTTTGGTTTGTGTAGGTTAGACGCTTTTATTTATAGTCTGTTCACTTCCTAGTATGAGCAGTAGGAAGGCGTGTTAAGAGAAGTGAACCTGCAGGGCTCACACAGAGGGAATGAATGCATTAGATAGACGTGGTTTAAGCAGTTTATCCTTAGCTGTTCAGTCATGGTTTGATACAAAACTATATCAGTCCAATCACTGATGCACGATCACAATTACAGATCTAAAAAGCAGGTGAAAACCAGATTGAACATGATGCCATGAAAAGAAAAGGAAAAAAAAAACACAACAAGGCCAGAACAATTACTAACACAGTGCACAAGACATAAGACTCACAAGACCACGAGACTGAGGACAGCGCACACACACACACACACACACACACACACACACACACACACACACACACACACACACACACAAACACAAACACAAACACAAACACACACACACACACACACCACACACACACACACACACACACACACACACACACAATGCAGGGAGTGGGGAGAAAATGAAGCGCAGCTGACAACACTCAAGGACAATCGGGATGAGATTTGTAGAGGGAGGAGCCACAATACACCAGAAACTCAAGCAGATATGTAGGAGACTAGTATGATCTGGATCCACCCATCCATCCATCCATTTTCTACCGCTTATCCGTGGCCGGGTCGCGGGGGCAGCAGTCTCAGCAGGGATGCCCAGACTTCCCTGTCCCCAGACACTTCCTCCAGCTCCTCTGGGAGGATCCCAAGGCGTTCCCAGGCCAGCCGAGACATAGTCTCTCCAGCGTGTCCTGGGTCTTCCCCGGGGTCTCCTCCCAGTGGGACATGCCCGGAACACTTCCCCAGGGAGGCGTCCAGGAGGCATCCTACCCAGATGCCCGAGCCACCTCAGCTGGCCCCTCTCGATGTGGAGGAGTAGCGGCTCTACTCTGAGCTCCTCCCTGGTGACTGAGCTCCTCACCCTATCTCTAAGGGAGCGCCCAGCCACCCTACAGAGGAAACTCATTTCGGCCGCTTGTATCCAGGATCTTGTCCTTTCAGTCATGACCCAAAGCTCATGACCATAGGTGAGGGTGGGAACGTAGATTGACCGGTAAATCGAGAGCTTCGCCTTTCAGCTCAGCTCCCTCTTCACCACAACGGACTGATACAACGACCGCATCACTGCAGCCGCTGCACCGATCCGCCTGTCAATCTCACGCTCCATCCGTCCCCCACTCGTGAACAAGACCCCAAGATACTTAAACTCCTCTACTTGGGCCAGAGTCTCTCCACCGACCTGGAGAGGACAGACCACCTTCCTCCGGTCGAGGACCATGGCCTCAGATTTGGAGGTGCTGATCCTCATCCCTGTTGCTTCACACTCGGCTGCTAACCGCCCCAGTGCATGCTGTAGGTCTGGGTTCAATGAAGCCAATAGGACAACATCATCTGCAAAAAGCAGAGATGAAATCCTGGATATTAAAAAATTATAATAATATTGACATGACTTCAAAACACACATGGTGATGTCATGGGTTCAAATACCAGCCTTTTTGTGTGGAGTTTGCATGTTCACCCTGTGCACGGTGAATGTATGGAACAGTCCAAAAGATGAATTGGTGACTGTAAATTGTCCCTTGGTGTGAATGTGAGTGTGTATGTGTATGTGTGTTTACCTTGTGATGGACTAGCGACCTGTCCAGGGTGCATCCTGCTCCCACCCATAGTGAGCTGAGATTGACTCGGCACAACACAACCCTGCACAGGATAAATAATCCTGAAATAATCCACGGCAAGACAAAATACAGAACTGAACATCAGAAGAGAAAATCTCATTAGATGTGTTGTTGTAGGCTACGATATAATGACTTCCTCCCAGCTGCAATTTTTAAAGTGAAAGTTTTAACCTATCGATGATTTTATATACCCTAAAGATCCACATAACAAAACATTTTAATATGAACTAAATTATAAAAACTAAATTACTGAGATATTTCTCTAACACTGCTGGAAATTTGGAATCTTTGCTGTTTAGCTTATATTGTAATGAAAAATTACGGAAGAGGAGAACTGCCCATCAGAAGAGAGCCTGAATCGACCCCTTCCCTCTCAGCAAATGGTTTCTTGTTTAAAGGCCTATTCATGGCACATGATGCAAGTTCTCCAGTTTTTCTTCTCTGTATGGGCCGACATGTGGCATCTCTCAGGAGGAATAGATCTTCTCCAAAGATAAAGTAAAGAAAGAGAAAGGTGCACTGTATAAAATGAAAGTAATTCCACTGGTGTGCAATAGGTGGCTGTAGTGGTTCACAATACAGTTTGTCTGCAGTCCAACTCTTTGAAATTCCCGTTTATGTTTTAGTTTGTCATTTCACAAAACTGCATCTGCTGCTGTTTTCACTACTCAATGTGTATTTCTCCTATTGGACTGAGGACAGACCACATGCTGGAGTTACAAGACTGGACCAGCTGGGGCTCAGTCCAGTTGCTGAAATCAGTACCAACATCTGCAGCACGACAAACAGACATCAGTGGAATTACTTCATGACTGTTTTTCTATATTGGAAAATTGAAATATAATCAAAAGTTAAAATAAAAAACAACTAAGACACTGTACCTTTAAAGTTCTATGACAGATATACTGCAAACATGATGACAAAAGGTAAAAAAAAAAAAAAAAAAAAGTTTAATTCTATGCTGAATAAATACTTCGACTGTTATAGTGCGATGCTTTGTCAAAATGCAGCTCTGCCATATCTGACATGATGGAAACAAACTGGTGAAGTTGTTGCTCATTTGTTTCCCTCTTCAACTTTTTTTGGTTTTTTACAGTGACACAATGCAATATCATTTTGTTGTGACCTGATGCTGAACACTGTAATTCAATTCATGTTTACTTTATCCACAGATCTATGAAAAAAAAAAAAAAAAAACGTCACCAGATTCTGAGTGAGGTTTGACTCTCCACACACGGATGTCAGTCCTCACTCACAGTCTGTTGCAGCCAGCTGAGCTGCCAGCGGCTTCCTGATTAGTTGTAGTTTGAGTTTCTGACCTCAGAGACCAGCTGTTTGCCTGAACCCAGCTCTCTCTCTGTTTTTATTTCTTCCTTTCAGGGATCTTTTGTGATCAAATTCAGGAAAGACTTTGACAAACACGAGTGAACCTGCAGTGAAGACGTGAAGATGACAGACGGAGCAGGAGGGCAAGAAATGAAAGGCTGCTTGGCTACATACTGAACTAAACTTAGACATCATGGTGGCATATCTTGACCTTTTGACCTTTGACTTAGACATTTGCACTGAATGTTACAGAAAGGGGCCTGCTGACTTCTCTGTGTATTTATGTTGATTATGCTGTTCTCTCGTTGTTTGTTTTTATAGTGCCTCTTGAGTTTAAAGGACCACTAAGCATGAAATGAAAGCTTTACTGATGATCGATCACCAAGCATTTTTCAGATTACAGATGGGTAATCTACAAAGTTTCAGGAAACCTTTCACCAAAGCAATATTTTTTTTTCTTTTACACATTTATTCATTAGATAAATAAAATGCATTAAAGTGGGATGTTTTTTTTTTCCTCACTGTAGCAATAAAGCTTTAAATGAGGTGGTGCATGATGAGTGTTTTCAAAAGAATAATACAGCTTCACGCCTTCACTTTTTGATCACACACAAAAAGCAGCTGTTGAATTCACATGAGTGGATTTTTTTCACACAGTTTGATAGAATAAAGCCAAATGGAGGCACATTTTGTTCAAAGTGTTACACAATGAGTTTTGTAAAAGAGCTTAACTCCTCACAACAAATGCAAAACTGATATTTATGTGCATATTCATCATCTGTGACACTTTGTGAGTTCCTATATAAATATTGGTGACATACATGTCAGAGTGTCTTTTCTCCCAAAAGTAACAACTATACATCTGCCTATACTTCCTCTTCACCACTTTATCCTGATCAGGGTTCATTCGGGTAACCAGCCCATCACAGGGCACACACACTCCCATCCACCCCGCTTTTGTACTGTGGGTGATCAGAGTCCATGGAAGACACTTGGTCATCAGAAAACATGCAAATTTCACTCAGGACTTCAAATCTGGTTCTGCAGAGACCCTGTTCTTCCTTCTCTCCCTTCTGCAATGGAGGACACCACATCAGGTTTTCTTTGGAGTTTAGTTTTCATTTATGCTTGATATAAATACAGATCGAATTCCATAAAGGCAAGCTAATTATTATATTTTCAGATATTATCATTATTTTTATTCGATCAAACTTTCAGAATGTTTCATCCCGACTGAAATGCTCACAGCAGACCAGTTGTCCATCAACGCCTGCATTAGAATTGTGTCCATGGATAGAAATCCTGCCTCCCTGCAGTGGGTGCACGTTTACACAACTGTGGACAAGAATGCAAAAGCTAGCTTAAGTCAACAGAGCTAACTCAATATATTTTGAACTTAATTTCCTCCTTCATGCCATATTATCAGCCACCCTGGTGTGAAAATATTTTTACATCAAAAGCATAAAAGCTGCATATAATTACAACCAGATTATGTGACGCTCTGTGTCAGAAATGAGCGACTAATGTGTCCGATCTTCATTCTGTGTGGCCTTTGAGCTTATTTAGAGAAGTGATCAGAGGAGTAGGGTCATTGAACCATCTGAGCCAGAAGGAAATTTTCAATACACCTTAACGCCGTGAAACTAAATGCATTTTAAAGTGAAGCTATTACATTTTAAACAATACATTCAATTTACAGACAAACACAAATCCCACAGCTCTTGTATAGACATATGTGAGGTCCGAATAATGAAATTCTTTGGCCCTTGAGAATGATTTATGCTGTCCATTCCCTCCTTTATGTTTTCATTCTTCAATCCTCCATCTCCCTTTGAGGTGTCCTTCATATCAGCCCCACATTTCTCTCCTATTTCATAACCTCATGCTTTATTTGGCCCCGTTTGAAGAGCTCTGCACACACTCCACTTACCCTCTGCCCACCGTCCCTGATTGATTGATATTTTATTGCCACACTTTAGACTCGAGGGCCAGAATCCAGTCAACATGCATTGAAATATGACGAGTTATCCAGTTGAATAGCACCCAAAGGTGCCACTTATCTCAGCCCACCCCACACCCCATTTGCTGTCTGTCTCTCAGCCGGCACGGATTCCCTTTTTAAGACATATCAGATCTTGGAGGTTTTCCTCCAGCTATTCCATGCTGTTTTATTACCTTTTTTTGGCAACATGTTTTCAATTACTCAACTACTGCTTCACCTGCAGGCCTCATCTGACACCCACTTAGAACCACCTACATAGAACTATGTTAAAATCAAATGAGTAACACAGAAAACACAACTTGTGAATGTGAATAAGTAATTTTGAAGCTTAATTTCAACTGATCTGGTTTATGGCTAGTGTTTAAGGTTGCAATAGGGGGACTAGGAAATACATTATGCAATCAACAGCACTGTAAGCCTTTGCATGTGCTCATGTAAGTGTGTTTTGAACTAATCACCCATCACCCTCTCTTTATTGTGCAACAGGAATACTCTGATACACAATCATGTTATCTCGCTTGTCATTGTTCGGATTTTATATAATACACATTGAAAAATTCAGTCATCTTGAGTACCTAATGACCTTTTTAAGTTCAGATTTTAAATCAAAAATCATGTCGACATACGTATAAACCCGCCTGGTAACTGAAACCATTCAGTCCTCGTCTCGTCTTTGCCTTGAGACAGGGTGCCACCTCATGTTTAATCGCCACAATACTTCACAATGACTCTGTTAATGTGAAAATGAATGCTATTCCCAAACACATTGGCGGAGGCAATTCTAGTTTCCTCTCTGTGGGCTTACACAATATTAGAGTTTTTCATGCAAAGTGGGGTGTGGCACTTCAGAAGACCCATCTGATCGACTTCTCTGGGAGAAAGACAGTTTATTTATTTGTAAATATGCTAGCAAATTAAGGGTTCACAGAAACTATACTTTCTGATTTGCCTAACAGAATATTACACCGCTAAATTATTTAAACATTTGGGGTCAGAGAACATCCTTTCAATCAAGATTTTATTGGAACATTAACAGGAATTTTACAAGCAACTGTATGAGAAATAAAGGGAATGTCAATGAGTCAATGTTTTACTCAGTTTGTCTTCTGATTTTCAGTTGGAAATCACCAAGAGCTCTTTTATCTGTTGAGTCATTTGTCATTGTTCTTACTGGACTGAGGATTGTCTCTTCGCTCAGTTTACAAGACAGAACAGGCCCGGGGCAAGAGCATTGGCTCGCTAACTTCAGATCCAGCAACACCACAGAGAGATGTCAATAAAACCAAACCATGACTGTGACTAATGATGCTCCCAAGAGACTACCTTAAATTGGACCCAGACTTTCATTACATGAGTTTATTTAGTAAATCCTTGCTATTCTTATTACATCCTTCTGTTTTCCACAATGCTTTATACAACTTAGTCATAGCTGACTGTGGAGAGCAGAGAGAGAGAGAGAGAGAGAGAGAGAGAGAGAGAGAGAGAGAGAGAGAGAGAGAGAGAGAGGGACTCATACATACACCTACAGTCAATTTAGTGATCCATCAATCACTTCTAGGTTCTGAAAGTAAACCAGAGGAGAATGCCTACACAGCCATGTTGGAACTTTTAATTGGCTTTAAGTAGCGTTTTACTCATGCATTACCGGCCTGTATTTTTGTTTTTAAGTTTTAGAAGGACCAAGAGCAGATTTGAGGTAGATGTTGATTAAAAGTAATAAAAACGTGATCGATACAGCAGAGCGTCACATGAAAGTAAAGTCATTGCTTTAAAAAAAAAAAACTCTTTGTGGCACTTAACCACATAAAGGCAGTCATAACTCAATGAAAACAGCATAATATGTTCAAACTGTTTTCTTTCACTATTTGAATGGCATTTAGGAAGCATTTCAGGGCAGATTCTTCTTTTTCATGAGCTTTCTGCTCGTAAAAATAGATAGATTTGGCCATAACTTTTTTTAAAGTCTCTATTTCCAGTCAGATGTTCTTCTTCTCCTTCTTTTTATTTTATACTTTCCCAATTCAAAATACTCTGGAGATTTTTGTCTGCGTGCTTATCAAGGGGTTAAGGCGAGGGCAATTGCGTGCGTGCATGTTGTGCTGTCAGCAAGCCTCCCAAAACTGAAGTATTGCAGCACACTGAGGTGGACGATCCCTGACCTAGTTTCATGGGAAACTGGATAAAACACAAAACATATGGTGCTGAACAAAGCCAAATCCTACCTAGCATTGTTCCTGACCTCACTGTTCATATCTGTTCTTTATTATCGACACAGCTTGTCAGGCAGTTTTTCAAACTAAGCAGACTGGAGGTGGATGTGAAGGCCGTGGGGGGTGGAGGGGGTCTCCACCAAAAGAACCCAACCACAGGAAAGACTGTGGCACCGGCCAGGGGGGTGACTCAGCCTCACATACTTTCCTCCTGTGACCCGACAACAGTGCAGCTCAGACCTGCTTCAAGCAAACAAACACATCAAACAGACAAAGCCATGCTTGTGGGAGAGGCACTTAAATCATCGTGGATGTCCCATTATCTCAACTCCCACACTCGAGATGATGCCAGGTTTGTCTGCTGGCCACTAGACTGTGAGAGGACACCGTCTAAATTTACTGAAGACTGTTACATCCCTGCCAACAATGGCGAGAAGTCAAAGGTCAGAAGTGAACGCTGACCCTAAATTCTGCTGCTGCATTTTCGTGTCAGCAGCTGAAGTCTCTGTGGGAGAAGAAACAAAGAGTCGCGTCAGGAGGCATAAATCTGGACACTGTAAAAATGTTTCTCCTTCTTGTCCTTTTTCTTTTTTCGTTTACAAATTTACAGATTCAAAGTCAACAAAGCAAGACAGCTTGCTTTCACAATTTTTTTTCTCTCATCCTTCAAAGTGTTTGTGCGTGAGTGCATGTGTTTCAGACAGGGGAGGATCTAACAAAGCAGCAAACGCTTCTACAGTCACTAATGCTTACTCATGTGAAATTGTTTGGTTTTCTCTAGAAATGACTGTGTTGCATTTGGTGCTGTACAAATAAAACTGAATTGAATTGAATTACTGTAATTAAGTAGTATATTTGGTGAAATATGTTCTTTCATGAGTGTTTTCTTAAAGGATTTAATTTTAAACACAGTTTACAATATGTAATCCACTTTGGTCCATTGATGTCTAAGCATTTGTCAATCTACCTGTTAATCTCCCTTTTTGTTTTATTGTTCTTGTTTCTGAGTGGGGATATTATTGACTCCAAATTTCCCATTGAATTACACGTGTTTGCCCTGTGATGGACTGATGGTGACCCCTCAACATATCACCAGCGGAGAAAACTGTACTGAAAGAAAAAATAAGAATGAAGGTGCAAGTCCTCAAAACGCTACTTAATTTGTAATGAATTACTTCAACCTTTGCTTAATTTCACATGCATTTGTAACATAGGACAAAGCAACAGAAATACAGAGACAAGTCTAGAATCAAACCAGGGATATTCTCCCTCATTTATCAATCTAGTGTAGAAACGGGTGCAGATCTGAGCACTGATCTCACCGTATGATAGGACACACGTGAGAGTTTGAAAGTTTCGTATCCGACTGATCTCAGCGTAAGAATGAGTGGATTTTGATAAATACGGAGACTAAATTGGATTGTTATTAACATGTCACGTCCTGAAATATTCATGGTTCAGAAGGCCCAGATTCATGGCCCACTGAGGTCAAACACATACAGTCAGGGCCGGCTCTAGGCATAGGCGAACTAGACGGCCGCCTAGGGCGCCACGTCCCGAGGGGGGCGCCGCGGTCATACAAGGGGCGCCACGACGCTCTGTGTTCCGTGTGCCCCGCTGTGCAGCGGTCCGACGCACTGCGCTCCTCGTCCTCGGCGCTGCCCGGCACTGATCGGTACCGTTCGGCATCGCTCCTCAGCGCCCCGTCGTGAGAGTAAATCTTAAATTACGCTCATGTCCATACTGATAAATGCTGATCCTAGCGTGGATATGGCGGAATGTCCAGTTTTCTGCCGCACGATTGTTTGAAAAATGAAGGCCATTGTGAAGCAAGAATGCAAACCACAACAGTCATACATGGAAATCATAAAATTTCACCAAACAAAACCTCTTTATTGTGCCATTAAAAATATTCTGATCCATATGGAAATCTTGAAGGAAAAGATGTTGCCTTTTTTTCGTGTTGCTAAAAGCTGGCAAAGAGCCTCTTCAAGCTGCCTTGTAATAAAGCTTAGGGACCTCACACTTCAGCCAGAGGGCCAGCAGACACCTGTACAGCAGTAAAACTGGTTGTAAATGTAATGCTTCCACGGAGCGTTGTCAGCAGAACATCACACTCGTGTGTCAAACATGTGGCCTGCGGGCCAAAAGCAACCCACAGGGAGGTCCATTCTGGCCTTAAAACAAATGGTTGTTTTAGTAACAGTCGTGAACACAACTGAGACATCAGAGATCAGTGATTGAGCAAGCAATGTTACAGTTACTTACAATCTATACTGTGTGTGTGAGTGTGTGTGTGTGTGTGTATATATATATATATATATATATATATATATATATATATATATATATACATATATATATATATATATATATATATATATATATATATATATATATATATATATATATATATATATATATGTAGAGAGAGAGAGAGAGAGAGAGAGAGAGAGGCTTTGGATACCAGTTCAAGAGTGGAACAATTGTCAGTCACCTCCTCTACATGGACGACATCAAACTGTATGCCAAGAATGAGCGTGACCTTGGCTCCCTGATTCACCTCACCAGGATATACAGCAATGACATCGGGATGTCATTCGGACTGGATAAGTGTGGACGAATGTTATCTAGAAGAGGGAAGGTGATCACAACTGAAGGAGTTGAATTACCTGAAGGGAACATAACAGATGTGCAGGACTGCTACAAGTGCCTGGGGATCCCACAGGTAAATGGTAACCATGAGGAAGCAACTTGAAAGTCAGCCACAGCCAAATACCTACAGAGAGTAAGACAGGTCCTGAAGAGCCAGCTGAATGGCAAAAATAAGATCCAGGCCATAAACACCTACGCCCAACCAGTAATCAGATACCCTGCTGGCATAATATCCTGGCCACTGGAAGAAATGCAAGCCACTGATATCAAGACAAGAAAGCTCCTTACAATGCATGGAGGGTTCCACCCTAAGTCCAGCATACTGAGGCTATACACCAAGAGAAAGGAGGGAGGCCGAGGACTAGTGAGTGTCAGAGCCACTATCCAGGAGGAAACCAAGAGCCTCCATGAGTATACCAAGAAGATGGCCCCCAGTGATGATCTGCTAAGTGAATGCCTCAGACATCAAAAGCCCAGTAAGGAGGAGCCAGAGGAGCTGTCATGGAGAGACAAAGCCCTGCATGGCATGTACCACCGACAAATTGAAGAAGTGGCTGACATTGGAAAAACATACCAGTGGCTGGAAAAGGCTGGACTGAAGGACAGCGCAGAGGCCCTAATCATGGCTGCACAAGAACAGGCCCTTAACACAAGATCAATAGAGGCCGGGATCAGACTGTGCAAAGAAGCCCCAGAGACAGTACAGCACATCACAGCAGAGTGCAAGATGCTGGCAGGCAAGGCATACATGGAACGGTACAACCAGGTACCGAGTATGGACTGGAGGTCCCAGGGTCAAGATGGGAGACACCTCCATAGGTGGTCGAGAACAATCGAGCCAAGATCCTGTGGGACTTCCAGATCCAGACTGACAAGCAGGTGATGGCCAATCAACCTGACATAGTGGTGGTGGATAAACAGCAGAAGACAGCTGTGGTGATAGAAGTAGCAATCCCAAGTGATGGCAACATCAGGAAAAAGGAGCACGAGAAGCTGGAGAAAAACCAAGGGTTAAGGGAAGAGATAGAAAGAGTGTGGGGCGTGAAGACATCAGTGATACCAGTAGTGATCGGGACACTGGGAGCAGTAACCCCCAAGCTGGGAGGATGGCTCCAGCAGAGACCAGGAACAACATCTGAGATCTCTGTTCAAAACAGTGCAATCCTAGGAACAGCTAAGATCCTGAGCAGAACCCTCAAGCTCCCAGGCGTCTGGTAGAGGACCCAAGCTTGAAGGAGACAGACACAATACCGCTGGGTTAGCGAGAACACAGTTTTTTAATATATATACGTATACACAAACTGCATGATAATTCAACATGACCCCTCTGAAAACTAATTAAAAAAACAGCTCGCGTGTTGCATTTGTTTAGAGGCCACACACTCAAAAGAAAGAAAGGTGAGTTGCAAAGGGAAAGACGTGGGTATAACTTAGGAAATAAGAAGTAGCAGATATAAACACAATATTGTTCAAGAAAAGCAACGGCATCCAAAAACTACTTAGGGAAGCGCAATAAAACACAGTGAATAAAACTTACTCAAGTAGTGAAAAATGGGTGAGTATTACTGGTAATGTAATTAAATTACGATGAAATAAAACAAAATCACTTCTTGAATACATCTTAGCAAAATAACATTAGAATGCAATTTTAGCCACAATATTTAGTCTCTTTCAGTTTGTTTCTTGGACACATTTAAAAAAAAAATTACAGTATTTCATATTGATTTGATTTTCTCAAAAGAAGAGGCTTACTTTCTTCGATTATTTCCATTCAGAGCCTGTGTTTGTCCCTGCTCGACAGGATCACTCCAAACAAACAGTTTACTGTTTGGTTTTAAAAAGGAGCTGCTTTTATTTGACTCCAATTTCATGAACTGATTTGAAATCAATACATCTTTTTTTCCTGTCCAAGCTACTTTCTCATGTCATTGTCAGCATATTCAGAGTCACGGTGCATCTAAGTATCACATTATAGCCCTTTTCTGCACCACTTGTCTTCTTTCAGGTCACTGCAGGGTTTAGCTATCAAAGGAAACACTGACTTCTGTAAATATTGAAAGATCTGCTTTCCAAAGAGCTGTGCACATAGAGGCTGTCCAGCTCCAGTTTCATTTCCCTGCATGCTGGTATCATTTCGTTTATATCCTTTAGTGTTTCAACTCATACATGCAGGTAACACTATGTTGTTGGACCCAGCGTCATTTCAGCTCTCGTGATACACATTTTACCAGAGAGCAGCTTTGCCTGAAGCTTGAACGCTGGACTTGATTGTGTTTTCCCTGGAATGCATTGTTTTCACTAGGATTATGCAACAGGCTGAACTTTAAACTTCATGGTTGCCAATGTTATTCAAACAGGCTCTACGAAACTAAATATACAGTTCATTTCTAATTTTAAGTTTGCTTTATCAAACTACATCTGTCAAAAGGATCAAAGTGATTGCTTTATATCTCTATTCTCATTTTCTTTTCAAAGAGAAAGAAACTGATTCAAGATCACGAGAAATACTTGCACACTGAAAAATCTAATGAAGACATTTGTTTTTCCACAGCCTGTTAGAGCTGTTGGGAAAGACTGAATTTTGTCCCTCTTTTACTCCACACAAGAAAATGAATCATTGCAGCCCCAGTGTTTGTGGTCAGAGTTTAACGTCTCATATGTGTTAAAACAGGAGTAATACTTTTGAGATTTATAGTGTTATGTTTAATTAGTTTAATTGAAAGCTACGCATGCCAAAAAAGGGGCCATAAAGCACAACTTCAGTGTTTCCCCACATTAACAATTTACAGCCTTCCAAAAACAGATTTTTTACAGGTTTGCTGTTCCCCTCGGTAGACGCAGTTTAATTATTAGCTTCTCCAGTTACACAGAGCAGACATGAATGACACAGTGAACCCCCCCCCCCCCCCCCCCCCCCAGAAAAAAATATCATAAATTAAAATTTCATTTAGCACTGATGTGTCAGGATTTGAATTTTTATGTTTGTGATTTTTGTGTTCCAGACAAATTAACACAGAACACCACTGAAAGAGAGAGAGGGAGAGAGAGAGAGAGAGAGAGAGAGAGAGAGAGAGAGAGAGAGAGAGAGAGAGGGCCCTGCGTCCAGTCTGCTAATCCCAGAGCATGAAAGAGGTCGGACAGTTAACTCAGGGAGAGGCCTACTGCAACAGTTTGTTTACTGCGATATAATCTGGAGCAGGCATCTTGATTGTGTGCTGGCAGAACATCAGCGACGCTGCCGTGACTGCCGGGCCACACGGCAATTATACTGACCTCTTATCTGCATGAATAGCAGGCTTGTTACAGCAGCGAAGCAGGCCTAATGACAGATGAACATATGGAGCGTGGTTGGAGAGTGAAAAAGCCATGACATAAAGTACCTTAAAGCACTGCTATGATAATCTCAGCCTGGTAAGAGCATGGGGCAGGAGTGGAATTGGGTTCATTTGAAATTATGCTAATCTCAATTAAAAAGATGACTTTCTGAGCTTTTCATTTCAATAATGGAAATCTCATCTTTGACGTTGTTCCCAGAAGCCAAATTCCTATATCATAAGTGAAAAAATCAACATCATGCTTGAATAGCATGAAGGAATTAGGCCTCGGCACCACTTTGCCACAAGACCTTTGATTTATTCTGTACTGTGGAAGAATTGCATTTCACCAGTAACTGTGTTGTCATTCAAGTTGACACACTTTTTTTGTGCATGAACTGTTTGTTTGTTTGTGTAGTGGTTAAAACAAGTGAACTAACAAGTCAAAGAACTGGGCGTAAGCAGCTTTCTGTTCTGCCACTGATTGTGTTTCACTTCTGCACAATAGGGAGATTACTTGAGGATGAAATAAAACTGTTTGAGTGATCAAATAAAAATTCTTTATTTGTTTTAGCTGGACTCAAATTATTTTTAGTTTAACAGTTCATACCTTGGCACCATTCTTCAGCCTGAGGATGTAGAGCAAGCTTCTTGTGAATCAAAACCAGGCTGCTAAAGGGAGTTCAATGGACTCTGTGCACTAGTCCGGTGGGCACTTCCGCTTTTCGCCAGTTATCAGCAAAAATAGTTTCCGGTCCACTTCCCGCTCCATTCATTACAGCGGTGATATGAAACAACACCAAACATTAACGCTGTCACTATGAAATATATTGTCAAGGATGCTTTTAAGTTCCAGAAAGAGGTGAGTGAGTGAAAGTGGTTCTACTGAGCACTGTCGTGTGCAACTTTATGCTGTTTTATGTCGCTTTAACAGCGGACTGAGTGTCTTCTGATTTGCGGAGGACACTAGACTGAGCACAGCGGCTCCATGAAACACACGTTCTCAGTAACTCAGCAGATCAAGGTTTGTTGAAACGTGTTTCAGCTGCAAGCGCAATGTCATCCTTGTTTGAATGAAATATTAACAGTCAGAAATGGGCTGGCGACTGGACCGTTGTCAAGTCCAGAACCAGAACCAGAACCAGGCCCGGTGGAAACTGAGGAGGAGATTGTTTAAATTTCAAATGTGTCACTTTGTTTGTGATGAATCTACGATATGAGGGCTTTCATTTACGATTTGAATAACAGAAATTAACCTTTTCTTGATGGCTGTACCTGTTGCGTTGGAATCATAATCAGATCATATTCAGATCACAGCAGTCAGATAACAACTGATTTGGGATTGTTCTGTAGAGATAAAACTGTTCAAAGTTCAGGCTAATCAATCATCTGCATTAACCACAGAGGTTTGACACATGACAGCTGGTTTCTTGTGTTTCAGTTTAGATTGTAATGAGTCATCTCATGTCCCAAAATACACCGAAAGCTATTACACTGCTACCAGAAACAAAAACAAGCTGCATACATTATGTATACTGATTGAGTTTCAACACATTACATGCATTTCTACATATTTAACGACATCTAACATGTCACTGTCCTTGTAAATTCTTTGAATTAGTCTGTCCTCCTCAGCTGAGATGACAAAACCACAGCAATTCATTCATGTTATGAGCATCTGCCCTTGTTCTTATGAATAATAAACAAATGTTTTAGTTACAGTTTGAACTGACTTGAAGATATGGCCAGTCAGCATAGCTTTTAACAACTGGCTTCTTCATTTCAACTAAAACAAAATTAACCTCGAACTTTTTTTCATTAAACATTTACATTGTTTACAAAACTTAACAAAGACACTATCTTCACACGAGCTCAAATAGAAACAGCCAACATTTTGTGTAACTTAAAAGCATCCTTGACATTTTGTTTTGTAGTAACAGCATTTATGTGTTGATGTTGGCCCATATCGCTGCTGTAATAAATGGAGCAGGAAGTGGAACCGGAAACTTTTCCAATGACTGGAAATTTGGAAGTACATCACCAGGCTTGTTCCATGTGTCATGGAGTCGAGTCAGCATACAGGATTTTTATTTGTACACACTGAGTTACACTGTTTCAATACAACAATGCTGAGACCGGGGCATTTCTAGACCTGCTGGGAGCCCCTGACAAGAGACACTTTGGGAGCCCAAGTCACTTCATTTTTCCAAGTGTTTCTTTGGAGCAGAGCAGAAAGTGAAAAACAGGGGCTCCCAACAGTGAGATTCCCAATCGGTCACTGGACTTTCAAGGGGTTTCAAGTTTTGGACCAAATGCCATCCCTGAGAAGACTCCTTTTACCCACTTCACAGGGATAAGTAGGGGGGTCCCATTAGGTGACTTTTGAACATGTTGTTGGGGTCCCATTATCACTGATGGAGTTCAATGTCAGAGCTCACTGTTGGCTCCTTTTCAGCTCCAACACCAAGCAATTGAGAGAACAGTGAAACAGCAGTAAAAGCTATCTAACACTTAGCAAAATTGTATGACCATTAGTGCCAATCCCATTAGGGTGACTTCAACGAAACATGCATGATAAATGCTGTGGAAATCTTGTACTCATAAGCAGCAACAGGAAAAATGAGCATCTCTTCCTGGTTGGGTTCAAGTCTTGACCATGGCAGTAATGAAGCCAGGTTCAAAGTCCAATGGAGACAGAAAGGCCACCCAGTGCAAGGATTACCTCAGTCAACAGTGCAATATATGATGATTTACTTTGGGGACGTCTATTAAATAAAGGGGAATAAAGCAACAGAGCAGCCAATTAGAAACACTGATCAGGCAGTGTCTCACAACACACATTTACTCAAGAAAAACTGTGAACAACATGTATTAAAATATTATTAAATGATTTATCCTGCACAGTGGAGATGTGTCACCATGCTTTCAGTCATTGTTAGCCGAGATCAGCTCCAGTATCCTGCAGCTGTCAATCAGATGAAGCAGTAACGACGATGAATGGATAGTTTTGTTCTACAACTCAGGGAAAAAAATTGGAAGTTTACAGTATTTGTAGACTATGATACTAAAATTTAAGTGGTTCAATTGAGATTAAACCGTAGCTGCTGAACTACTGTAGGGTGAATTTGGAACCCTTGTTTTAGTGAATCCTACATGAGTCTGTTATCCCCGAGTTGTTACGAGCAGCTAAAACTTTAACGAACAGGTTTGGCAGGATGGTGTTTTCACGTGGATTCAGGTGATTTACTTAACACTGGATAGCAATAGGATAATTTTCTGCGATTACAGTGTTATAACAACAAATGCTCTGTGGAGTCAAAAAAAACAAAAAAACAAGGGTTTTAATCAATGTTATGTTCAGGAGTCACGAGTCCATAAACAGCAGTTTAATCTCCTGAGGAGTCTGGGGTTTATGATTCACCTCCACATGACTCACAGTAACCTTATCAAGCTCTCGTCAGTGTGTGTTCGATGAAATTTCAACTTCAACCACAACGTGCCAGGAGTTTGATTGATTAAATATTGAGGAAATCTTCCCTGTATCCTGATCAGATGTTCTCTGAGTCATATGATCCCTTATAGCTGAGACTTTAATCATGGCCATGTGAAAGTTCCCTCAGATGTTGGCCATGCCTCCTACAAACACATATCTCTAATATGTACAGGGCTAAAAATGTAAACCCTTAACAAACTCTGTTCCTCTCCTACAAGTAGCTTTAAGATTACCAAACCCTTTTATTTGTCATCAACAAATAAAAGGGTTTAGTTGGTTAAACTGTTGCTTAAACCTGCAAGAAGAGTGAACTGAGAGAAACTGCCGAACATTTGATGAACCTCGTCATGGTTCCCATCTTCTTTTTTCAAGAGCATTCCATTCTAGCATTAATGGTTGAGTTTTGTACACATAGGCCGTGTTTTCCCTCCATATCACCATGCGATTGCAGTTAAGGCTCAGAGTGTTTGTTTATGAATGTTGGAGGAGCAAAGCGAGTGGTAGCCCCACCTGAGCCAGTAGATCACAGCAGATTTGACCTGCCATAATGGGCCACGATAAATGATACGTTCCTACGCCTGTGTTTAAAGTGGGATTGCCTTTCATCTCCTGCTGGGCCTCTGCCAGGAAAAAAGTCTCACTGTGGGGTTTAACGCTCCGAGCCATAAGCCCAAACATGTTTATTTATTTTTACAATTCAAAAGAACCCCTTTCCCCGGTTCCATCTCTCTTTCTCCTCTCTGTCATTAACTTGATGGGAATTTCCATGAAATTCTTTCACGGTATAAGAAGGTGTGTGAGATGAGGTATCACATACGAGGGTGTAATGTCTTCCCTGGTGATGCAGGGGATGTTTCACCATGTTTCTTTGTTTTTTCCCAGAACTTTGCCAGTTGTGGTGATGAGACACAGACATCTGGATACTCTGACATGAGTCATAAACAATGACAAATGATTACAGCATTTACAAGCTAAAGAGCATTTGCAATATCATCAAGATTGTTTGATGCTCCTAATCCTCTCTCTATTGTTGGAGTAAATATTCTGATGTGTTCATATTGAAATTTGCTGTTTTTAGTGAATTTAATTGATGTCACTCTGTAACTTGATCTGCAAACTCACACATCATACCTACAAGTTACTTAAAATTAATCAAACATTAAAGTAACTGGAGAAGAAACTCCCCTATTTACTAAATATAACAAGTAAAAAAGTGAATGTCACTCATTAGGTCCAGCTGAAGTTACATAACTTCGCACATGGTTCTTGAAAACATCAACGTATGATCGTAAACCAACATGCTGGAAACAGCAGACGGAAAAGAGACTGAGACTTATTAGACATTTAAATGTGTTCAGGCGGATGTTTGTTGATGTTACTTCCAGTGACACATCTTATGTGCTGTCTGAAGGAATGATTTTTTTTCAGGAATGAGTAAGTGTGTTGTCATTGAATAGAAGTTTTGGTGGAATTCTCAGAGTTTGTCTTCATTGCGGACAGCAACTTTAGATGAACTCAGTTAACAGAACAGAAACATACAGTAGTATTCAGCAGCTCTTCAACATCTATTAGATGAATCATCAGCTCACTGAAACTACACAAATAATGTATGCATCATTATTTAATTGAAGTAATAATTTCATAAATCAGTATGTGTTATGCAGATAAGTGGACACCACATTAAACACAAGCCATGACCATTTTCTAAAATTAACTCAATATTACCAAATCCATCGAACTGCAACATCATCTTTCTCGCTGTCATCATGATTTTTAACTGTTTATAAGGAGTGCTAAAGAAATGTTTTGTTTTTTATTGAGAAAATAGCTACACGTTTGTTGCAAATGTTCATTTCATTTTTTCTGTCTGTATATATTTGTTTCACTTCTTTTATCTGGCATGACCTGACGAAAAAAATCATTGCATTCCTTATTTGTCTGGATCATGTTATATTTTCCCTTGACTTTCCGTCAGCAGCCTGCGTCCTCTCCTTCATCCTATATTTTTTTCCTCTGCTCTCTCTGTCTCCATTTCTCCATGCAAGCCTGTGCGCCGAAAACGTTTCTGCGGCCCCCAAGCCCCACATGTGTAAGGGGATACCTTCAGCCGGCGTGCAGCAGGGTGCCCCGACAGCCACTGCATGCTGCCCAAACACACTGAGGGAAAGCGGTTAAACAGAGCGGCGAAGGGAAGGGAAGCAAATATAAGAAAATATAATCAGAGGGCTGGGAGTGAGTTCCAGTTTCAGCGATCCTGTGTAAATAATCTTATATTCTCAACGGCGTGCGCGCACACACATATACACAAACACTTCTGGCATCTGTCTGGAAGAGAAATCAACCCAGAGATCAACCACAGAGACTGGCTCGCCCCCTTCAAGCTGTCTTCATTTTTCAGTGCTACAGAGGCGAAACATCATCAGCTTTGTTGTTTTTGGAGGTTTTTTCGGATTCCCTTGGAATACTTTGTTCAAGGAAACTATTATGGGGGGCAACATTACATATATACAGGGAGCATTAAAGGATTTTTACTGTGGGGTTGCATGTGATGGCGCTCACCTCCCAAAGCAAATATTGTCTTTCCTTATCTCAAAAGTGTTCCAGATGAGTAATATGCCTTTAATCCACACTACTGCTTTTATTTAAACTGTGACAGACCTGGCTTGTTGCAGCTTTCCTTCGATTTTTTTGTTCTGCTCAGTTTAATGGCAAAAAATTGTTGTTTTGGTGAAGAGCTCTGTCTGGGTGGCACACAAATCCCTCGTCAACCTTTTTCAGCTAATTTGGTGCAAGTCCACGCACGTGCATGCACGCAAACACACACTCAGGACTGGTATGCAGCATTAGCACCAAGGCTGCAGTCAAAGCCCAATCTCTTACAAATAAGCACAATTGTCCTGCATCAAAGGGTGGAAATACTTAACATGTCAAGAATAACGAAAACTGAGAGTGTGTAGTTGCAACATTTGAGGCTTATCCAGCTCAATGAACCAAATATTTAGTAGAGTTTAGAGTTTTAAATTTGCGTGATTTAGCTACATGGGTGTTGCATTATCAGTTGAAATGCTCTACTTTGTTATCTGCTATTTTTATTGTTGCTTGCTGTTCTATGGAATTGAAGCCATAATCCCTCTTTAAGATCATATAAATGGATACCAACATGATCAAATGCAAGAAAGACATAACAGGTTTATTTCTGTTTGTCTGCGTCTTATATCATTCTGTCCATCTCATGTCACAAAGGCTAAGATACAACCTGTTTTTCTTATTTCACAACTGCAGGAGACTGTCAAGATTATGCACTTTGAGATAATGAAATTCTGCAGCTGTGTTTTCAGAATGAGACAGCAAACATATGGGGAGTCCTCAGGACACTGACAATACAAGACTGTGGTGCCTATTTCACTGACTTCTCGCTGAGGAATGCAAACAGTGTCTCACTTGGAACAATCTGGAGAATATTTCATTCGATTTGAGGTGCAGCAAAAATTTGGAAGTGGAGGCAATAGTTCATGTGAACTGGAATAATGAAGAAAATTATGCCAGATGATCAATTAGATTATTTTATCTCTGCAGGTGTTTAGTAGAGAATTTAGTAGAGATTGTTTCATCTTGCTTGATTTTGATCTGGGAACAAAATCTGTTCCAGATGATCTGAGGGGCCCAATTCCTTCATAGTGCGAGTGAATCAAAGATATATTTAGGCTTAGAACTAGTTTGTGCTTTCAAGATACTTACAACCAGTGCAATGACTGAGACTCTGGTGTAATTTGCTCCACTCTCATGGTGTTAGTTGGGAGTTTTGCAGCAGCATTTCACTCAAAGTTCAGCAAGGCTGTGGATGAATGTAAAAAAATAGATGGTGTGTTGTTAATGACCTGAGCGGCAGCATTTTGAACCAGCTGAGTGTTGTGGATGGAATGAAGTGGGAGAGAAGGGAATTAACAGTCCAGATGGGAGGTGACTGGAGCACGGACAGGGAGGGAGGACGTGGTCGATATCGCAAAGGTGAAAATATGCAGGGCCAGAGTTCGGAATGATCTTTGCTCTGGTTTATTGTCATAATAAAAATAAGGAGGTAAAAGTACTGATACAGTAAACCATGCAGTGACGTGCATCAGTAATTGCCACTTGCTAGTTAAACATAAACACCTTCTGCACACTGTAGCCAAAACCCAAAGAGAGCCTGTGTACTTTGGAGTTCTCTGTGTGTGTGTGTGTGTGCGTGCGCATGTGCATGTGTGCGTGCATGTGTGGTTACAAAATGGAAATTCAGACCGAACCAACTTCGATAAGTAAGCAAATGATTTTCAGCAAGACGGGGGCACAGATGAAGGCTTGTATCTTCATCACCCACATCACAAAAGTAAATAAACTGTTGAGGCAACCACAAGTTTGATTAAATTTTAACATTTTTAAATCCACTGCCAACTTTAGCTTTCGTCTGTGAGTACCCAAACTGAGACGTAGCTGGAGAATACTTGAGAACCCCCTCGCAAAGTGGTGTGTTTGCCTGACCTCTACTTAGTCTATCAAAGTCCAGTGTGGTTTGCCAGGCCCACCTAACAATCACTGTTTACTCTGCTTTATGGCCTCTCTGTTTGTTTTCCCCTTCACTGGAGCGACCACCTCTTGGTCGCAGTAACGGAAGAGTGCTGCCACATTTGGGGTCACCAACCAGAGGCTCGGCCCACCCAGAATGCAGAGAGTAATCCAACAGAGATAACAGACCTCACTCAGGTGGTTTCAGTGTAAGGACATCACCTTTGGTTTTGCAACACACACCCACATACACACTGATAATCTCCCATTTCGTGTGGCGCTGAGATTTCTGCTACAGATAGGCAGTTTTATCCGTTTGGCAGCCCTCCCCTCGGATTTGTTGAGCTTCTCCCTTGAGGACATCGTAAAATAAAATAACGCATACGAGGAGTATAAAGGGTGACTGTCTTTTTTCCCTCAGCAAAAGCCAGTGAATCAAACGTGTTGTCATCAAAGCCAGTAATTACCTGATAGATTTATTTCAGATGGTAACCCCCCCACCAAATTCATGAGGTGTCACAAAAGATTAGATGGATTGGTAAACAACTGGGAACCAAGAAAATGAACTGAAAAAAAAAAGTCTTGCTTTTGTGTTACACAACTTTTGTTTTTGAAAACATGCTTTGAAAACAAAATTAGAAAATGTTGATAAGTGGATCATCCTACTGTTTGGTTTTCAACGTCTTCAAACGTTCTAAAGAGAGTAAAGCTGTGTTAGATGAAGTGGCCCTGCCATTAAAAGTTATGTCATTAAAAGGTATATGTCTGGCAGACTATTGGTTCATTCACTGACCTTGAAAACCAAACATGTCTTGACATGTCCCCTTTCCTGACCATTTTGGGGTTTTTTTTAAATAAATTCCTCAGAATTTTCCATTTTCATTGTTTTCTAATGTCTGTTAAGCACTTATTTAAATTAACTGGTCACTTTGCAAAGATTACAGTGCATTTGTTACATGTGAGTATTGTATCTCAGGGCCAAGGGCAGGTTTTATCTTTTTTGTTAATCAAAATATGGTCACCCTACCTGAAGATAAATCGGAAGCTACAGAGAGTCACAGCACTCTCATGCAGTATCAAGTGTTGTCACACACAGTTAGATGAAAGTAATACTCTTAGATTGAAAGATTTCTAAATCAAATCGAGAATATATCTTGGTCAAATGGTGATTTAAAGACCGTAAAGTGAATGTTGACCCTTTGAAGGAAATTCACATTGAAAGATTTTAATGTTAGATCGATAGATAGATAGATAGATAGATAGATAGATAGATAGATAGATAGATAGATAAATACTTTATTGATCCCAAAGGGAAATTTAAAAGGCAGTCTGTGCTCACATTCACACTTCAGATGCATTCCAGGATTAAAATAAGTAAAAATAATTAAAAACAATCGATTACAAAGTAAAGTGCTAAGAAGTTAAAAACACTGAAGAGCCTTAATCAACATCGCCCCCCTCTCCGGCCTGAGATGACAGAGTTGTACGGTCTGATGGTTAACAGTTCTTGGGATCCAGAATCAAGTAAAAACAAGATTAGAAGGGTAGTAATTAGAGAATTTTACACGTAATATGGAAGTGAGGGGTATGGGTGTAGAATACGAGGTCATGGGTTGAAGTACCAGCCTGGCCTTTCTGTGTGGAGTCTTCATGTTCTCCCCTGTGTGTACAGCTTTCCTCTGGGTATTCTAGTTTATAGATGGCATTTCTGATTTGTCATGACAGAAGATTCAAATTCCTTCATTTAATAGAGTAAACAACTGCAGTGTTAGTAAAGACCCAGTTACTGTAGACAAATTACAAACGGTATCTTTAATGGTGTAAACTTTAACAAATGTTTCCGATGTTCTGTGGATAAACAGGAATCCCTTTTAACATCTTAGAAATGTAATTTCCTTTTTCTGATTTCACTGTCACCTGCCAGTCAGAGTTTACCTGTTCCCATTGATTTACCTCAACATGACACATGGCACAACATGCCCAAAGCTCTGGTTTACCAATCTCTAACAACACCTTTGTGATAATAGCTGGGGGTCTTATTATTAGCCCTGGAGCAGGAGGGCAGGGGGATCACATGAGGCCCTTCTGGGGGGGGATGGGCAGAGTTTTCCGGGGGTGGTGTGGCTTTAAGAGTTTACTAGCACCGCTGCTCTCACTCACTCACTCAGTCAGTCAGAAAAAAGTTAGGAGGCAGTCAGGCGAGCGGTGGGATACCGACGGATAGGAAGTGACGGGACGGTTTGGATCTCAGGAGGGGAAAAGAGAGAGAGAGAGAGAGAGAGAGAGGGGACGGGAATATTAACCCCCCCAATAAAAGGAGGAGGAGGAGAAGCAACGTGCGATCCTCTATCTGTCGGCTGTAAATGTGTGAGAGGGGAAACTGAACCGCGCATGATCTTATCAACAACACCGAAGGAGCCACGCACTTTCAATGGGAGCCGAGTCGAGCCTCCGGGCTGGGAAGCAGAGATTTCTCTGAGGGGAGAGCTCCGAGCTTCTCCTCCGCTTTCCGTGACTTCTGTCCGGAACTGTGAAACTTTACCTCTGACCATGAAGGAGGAGACTTTAGGAGGAATCCCGGGACACAGTCGGGGGCTATGAACGCAGGTCTTCGGATTTCGGCTCGGTTTTTTCCTCTGTCCGGTTCACTTCTGCGGCTTTGGGTATGTTTGCGGGTTGCATCTGTGCGGCTTCCGCTCGGATCCTGACCCGTCTGTGTGCCCTGGTTCTGGTGGTCGCGGTGGGACTGGGCTCGGAGCTGCGGGTCCGGGTCCGGCTCGCCGACGGACTGGTGACCGAAGAGGTTCTGGAGGCGGACAGCGAGAGAGACTCCATTTATCTGGAGTTCAAGCAGGGAGACGGGACACTCATCACCTTTGTGGCGGACTTCAAACAGGTGAGAGGAGCTCGTGCGGATCACTCCACTGTTCTGAATGAATCTCATTGGATCCCAAACAAAGATCCATCACTGCACTAATGGTGCAAATCACTGTCAGGTCTTAATTTTCCATCAGAAATAGCTCCCTTACAACTGAATAAACGTTTGAATACTTTGTGTATTCAGTGGATATTGAGGTATATGTTTTGGTCACAACTGAAGTAGGTGAAAACCAGACTGCTCCTGGTTTTTCTTGGGTACCTCCTGTGAAAACCACAAGGGATCTCTCCTGACCCCCTCCCACCCCCCACCACCCTATCACCCTGGGAAATGCTCATTTCATTGAGAGACCATGGAGGAATTTCACTTAATTAGTTCCACCAGACAAAATTTAATTAAAGCTTTTGCATGATTCTTATCAAGACTTTTGGAAACAGTAGTCAATTTTCAGTCTTCATACAGTTTCACTAATCTCTTTAACTTTCCCTTTTTATTTGTTTTCTGATGAGCTATACCCAAAATCCCTATAGTAAGACTGAAATCAATTTGAAATAATGGTCTCTTGGTCCAACCTAAACTGTTACCCCAATTCAATTATAGAGGGTCACAATTGTGGAGCTTTAAAGAAGTGGCCCCTCACACTTTAAACTCCTCACTGTGACTTGTGCATCCTCTCAAGCAGAAGGTTTCATTCATCTCTTTCCATCACAGTATGAGTTTCACTGAACTCAAGACAGCTGTTGCTCCTTAGATGTGGACGCCCACAGACCCCAATGGCCCCAAAATCCCTGCTGCCTGTTGATCCAGTTCAGAGCTGATCATAAGTGGCCATATTTAGCATTCTTCTAAAAGTAGACAAGCAGATCAAGTGTCCAACCCTGAGCAGAAATACAGTCATGATACTTTTTAGGGTGATTCTGTTTAACTTTTTACAGTGACTTCTCAGGGACGTATGAATTAAGTCCTGGAAGGAATACTACAATCTGTTTTCATCAGGAGTGCAGGGAGCAAGGCATGCGTCTGTGATGGTTGCTGTCACGCAGAAGCTGACAAGCTGGCGAGATGTGAAGGGGGAGATTTACCAGGATTAAGTGGGCATGTCTGACCTTTTTGATCTGCACGTCTGGTTCACTAACCAAAACAGCTAATTTAGAGTTGAAAGAGAAGAGGCCGTCGCCCCCAATCATTGGTGACACTCCAGTAGAAAGAGATGTACAATGATCCGTGGTCGAGGAGCCTTTTCTCGCTTGCATAGACACCTCATGTTGCTCCTCCTCTGTATAAATGCTAGCATGTATGTATGTACACCCTTATACGTCTGCACATATGGTTTTGTTTATTCGAATAAAGCCAAGAGAACCTCTCAGATCACTTTACTTTTCCGCTGCTTGATTTATCTGTTCCAGTTGAAACCTGGCCTCCTTTGAATCCCCCTCCCTCCCTCTTTCTGTCTCTCTTGGTCTTTCTCCTCCTGTCCCCCTCTCTGTCTCCTGCTCGATCCTCGTTTCTCCTGCATGTGGTTTTCATTGAGCTCTTGTGCAGTATCTCCAGGATTTATGGAAACTTGGATGAGCTGTCACTTCCAGCTGCTATGAGTGTACAGTTCAAATGAACGCGTGTGGGAAGGGAAGTGTTTTAACAGGAATGTTAAACACTGAGTTATCACAGTCCTAAACAGTCAAAGGTGGATTTAGTACTGTGCAGGTTGATGTGCTCCCAACTGGAATATTGCTGTTTTCCTTTACGATCACGTGAAGGTAATGTTACAAATAAGTTTATTTGTATTAAACCCACCTGACTTGTTTGAGGCATGGTGTAAGTTTGATCCCACATCTTTTCCTATGTATTGAAGTGTCTTTTGACAAGATGCTGAAACCCAAGTTGCTCCTAATGGTGTGTAAATACCTTTTATGATAATTGCCAATAATACATGAGGATCATATGTGATGGTGTGAGTGAGTAGCTGAATGGGACTGTTTCATTTAAAATGCAGTAAGTTTTATAAGCAAAACCCTCTTAACCACTTTAAGCGGATCATCAGACGGCAGCCTCTTGATCTGTTTCTTGAGTGAATACGTGGCAACAAAGTGATGGTACATGTTATAGCCATTAGACAGTGGTGGAAGGGTCTGGTGGATGTGAGTAGGAAGTTTAGTCAATCTTATCCAAGCAATGAATCACTGCGAGTATCAGCTCTACAGTGATTCCAGGATGGCTGGGTTTGCTCTGGAGGCATGTAGACATATGGAAAAGATGATGTGGTTTAGGTTGCTTGTGACACCTCACTGCCGTGTTGAGTAAATCCCAATGTGTGCGTCATGTCATCTGTTAAACCGAAACCACTGAAGATGTGTAATATGAAGCTTTTTGTAGAATAAGTGGATCGTCGGAGGGAGGCGATTATCCAATGCTTCTCCTGTAATTGCAATCATGGTTTTCTCAATTGAGTCACAGCGTTCACGGTGCATTAGAGAAACTTATGTGAAATAGTAGCAATCTGTCTGTAGCTCTGTATTATCTTGATGACCTACTTAATATCTTTTGCAACAGGAGACAAATGTGAGTTGTAGCTGTGAATTGAAAATTACTGTAGAGTCACCTGTTCGCTGCCGATTTAGTCCATATCTATTATTCTAGCACAGTATTAATGCATCAATGTGCAAAGTGAAAGATGCTTTTGTGACAGGGGTTTATCAGTTTGTGCTCTTTGTGCTTCAAGTCTAGTGGCTCATATCAGTGCAGGAATGTCAGTGGCTTCACCCGCGGGGAAACTCCAGCATGTTGTGATAAAATGCATACAGTAAAATTGTGGAAAGGTTGTTATATTTCTTTAGAGAATTGCTTTTTAATAGATCACAGTGAAGTTACATGCAGCGCTCCCCCTTCATAACAACTTTTTTCAGCCTTTTTCATGATATTCCTTTTTTCTCAACGGTTTAGATGGACTCCCTCCTGTGTGCAGCCATGAAATGTTGCGTTTACATTTAAGAAAACCAACAGATGCAGAGAACAGTCTTGACGTTATCTTACACTATCACGTTAAATGGATCCAGACTTTGTAAACAATGGCAACGTCGTGTGAATGAACAGTCAGCCATTTCATTAGGTCGCACATCATTTCATTTTCCCAGACTGTATTGTTCTTTAGCCATGGATAAAATCACTTTCAGATTAGCAAAGTGTAGAGTTGTGATTTCCACAGTTTTTTTGTGACACACCCATCCATACACTTGCACAAAGTATGAATTGAAGTGTGTATGTCAAACAAGGATTGAAAGCTTTGGGTGGGTTCCTCTGGGACCTTCTTTCAGAAGGCGCTCATTCATGTTTTCCCAGAACCTTCATTGAAATACAGTTGGTTTAGACCGTAGCGTAGCCTGTACTCACTGTTAAGCTAACTGTCACTCTTCGGAGGGATGCCTGCGTGCAAATCTATTTAGCTCCTTTGTTGTTGGCAAAAATCCTGCTGTTTGTGAAGAAGCCAGTTTTACTTTTCTTTTCAGGTGCTGGAAGTGAGTTGCATGTTGGTACAGTAACCACATTTTACACCTTGCTTTATCTTTCGTTTGGCTGCCACACCTTGCCTCTTACGCAATCTTGAAACGACATCCTGCTTTGTCACTTGCACAAACTTGTAAAGTCCATTTTTATAGGTAAGTGTCATTTCTGCCAAGAAAACTTTTTTGTTTTTCCTTGTTTTTCGTTTTTGGTATCATTCTCAGTAAATCATCCGCAACAAAACGGTGAAAGGTTACAATGAGTCATCTGTGATTTACAGTCAACTGTCTGATTAATGCTTCCTGGGAAGAGTCAAAAAGAAAAAAAATATACAACAGCAACAACAGTGATTTACAACGGTGTTTCCCAACCTGAGGTCCAGGAATCCCTTGTAGAGGAGTCAGCGATCACTAGAGGGGAAAGTTTTTTGGCTGTTGGTGAGAGTCCGTGTGTCCACTAGAGTTTGACCTCATTTTAATGTTTTGTCAGATCAGCTGTCTGAGAGGGGGGGCTCTTCTTGGAGACCATCTGCTGGGCCGGTGTCTGGGCGGGGGGTGGGTTTAAGAAGACCTCCATCTTTACCTGCTTTCTCTATTTGTGTTTTGGTTCTTTTTGTGTGAAAGGTAAACCAAAGAAAAAAGTTTCTTACTTACTGTGTAGTGAAATATAATGACTGATTTTCAGAACCTGCACTTGTCTAGATTCATGCTTTTTCTCTTCAAAATATCTTTTCATGCATGAAAGTTGAAATTTTGAACTTGTGCACTTGAGTCTTTCTCCTGGGTCCCATTTGTTCTCTGCTGTCTCTTGATCATAAGATAATTCATTGTGTTGTGGAGGTGGTGGTGTGGCCCCACATGCTCTCCCTTTTGGCCTTTCATGGCCCCTCTGGCCTTGTTGGTGTCTTTATCCTTCATCCCCCTCCCACCAGCAGGCCAGATGTTCATCTATAATGCAGCTGATAAAGGAAAAAAAGCTTTCTATCCCCACAGGCTCTCTCGCATGCTTTTTTGGAGACAGACGGCAGGGAGAAAGGGATACATATCATCTGTCCAATAAGATTTTTCTCCAGTGATCAGGGGCAGCAGACAGCATTGGGCTTTGGAAGCAGCCTTCAGCGGACAAAAAGACAGAACTACCTCACTGGTTTGAGATTTGCATTTGATCGCAACAGCAAACGTTTTACCATTCCAAACCTTCTTGTCCTGAAACATCCCCTCCGTCCAAGTCATGGATAAGCGGTTTTTGTCCGCCTGACCTGGAGAGTGTCAGGCTAATTTATTGTGTTTTACTTGGGTGACGGTTGAGTCAGAGTAAAAGCTAAAGCTATAAGGGTCCACACCTGGGAAAGTATTACGTCACCACTAAACTTGTCAAATAAACTGGTTTTCACTTTTTTGTGACCAGAAAACATAGTTTCTGCTGTCACAGATATGAGAAGAGTAAAGGAAAGTGGTGCAGTAATGGGAGTTATATTATTGTTTCGAATGAATTAGAAAATTTTATTATTTTATTAGAAAATGTTTTTTTCAAGTAATATGCTTGAGCTATTTTTCTTTCTGTAGTTACCCTCCCAAAAATTTTTCCTTTTTGCCTTTGTGACAGATAAATGCAATAATCCCAATATTTTTTTTTTAATTCTGGCCATGAAATAGCTGTTTTTATGTCTCTTGTAACAGGATATGAAAAATGTGGAACAACAGCTAGTGGCTGAATGGGACTGAAGCCATCCTCATTGTTTACTCCTTATCTATCTGCCTCATTTCCTTCTCTGTTAGCACTCACTGTTTACCTCCCTCTCATTTCCTGAATGCAAAGTCTCCGTAAACAGTTTGAGTACCTGCTTAACTGTATCCAGATTCTGTGTGGATGAATAGTTCCCTCGTTGTGGTCTGCACTCGTTTCGTGCAGGTTCGACGTCCGCTAAAATCCAGAGTTCAGGCTGCTGGTATTTCTGAGCTCACGTGTACCACTGAAATTGTAATACTCCCTCCAGTTGGAAAACCAAGCCAACCTTCATTGTTATTGGCAAAATAGCCACAGGGCACACCTTTCTTACCATGGCCTCCAGTGTTTTGATTGTCCATTCAGTGCTTGTTTACTAATTGGTCGGCTCTTTGGACAGCCAGGTGTGACCGGCCCCGAATGTGACTCTACATTCTTGCCTTTGCGGTGCCTGTAATTAACCTCAGCTTAAGCATTTCTTTGCTTGGCGGCTTTTCTCCTGCTCCTTTTGTGTGTGTGTGTGTGTGTGTGTGTGTGTGTGTGTGTGTGTGTGTGTGTGTGTGTGCATGTATGTCTCTCCCTGTGTCCCCCCCAAATGATCTTTAATCCCTGCCTACACCTGTGCTTTTGACTGGCTCCACTCACACACAAGGGCAAAGTACCCTCCTCAACAGCAAATATGGAAAAATCCATGTATTTTCAAGGATGATCACAGCCACTGAAAGAGACTTGCAGTTTTGAAAGTAAAAATATTTTCCCAAATCGAATAGAAACGTTGCAATTTTGAAGATGTGTGATTCAGATTTTTTTCTTCCTGCAACTTTTATGTTGGGACTGCTGATTTATGATGCGATGTGAGCCAAGTAACATTTAAGTGTCAGTTTGAGAGATGAAAATGGTATTGCAGTAATTTTTTTTTTTTTTGATCCAGCCCAGCTGTTCAATTCAAAGAGATAAATTCACCCTCACAGACCCACAATGATCCCAAATGTCCGATGAGAGCGTGTGTGAGCAGCGGTCCTCCCCGGGTCAGCCATTCGCCTTATCAACAGACAGGGTCTTAGAGGGGATTTGAAAACAGGAAGGACACCCTCTGGACAGGGCACAGCCACTGCCATTCTGTTTGCATTTGTGTAGTTGTCCCCGTGTGCACGTGCATTTTTGTGTTTGAATATCCAACTTTGCTTGCAAGTGTGAAATGCTACATTTAACATACCTTCTTTAAGCCAACGGCTGAGGTCAGCCCGCAGTCAGTGGCCAGTATTTGACCACTCCGTGGTTCATTTTAACCCTCTCACTAGTCTCACTTTTTCCCCTAATAAGGCTTTGAGTATCTGGCAGTTCTTCATCATTTATGTGTTTTAGACTGTGCATGCTACAACCCTGCCACATGCTGGTAATTGGACAATTACACTGCACACATATTGGAAGCCACTTTAATGAGTTAGTAATTCGCATTTGGGCACAGTGACATTTTTTTCGAGACACCGCTTGGAGATAATATGAGTAGTGTGTATGATAAGTATGTATGCACATTTCTTTCAGTGGTGGCAGGACTGAAGAACTTGTTTTGTGCAGATAAGATCTGCTTCACAACATTAGTGAGATGCTTACAGCATAATTCTACTCATTAGCTGGAAATGTATGCAAGACTAAAATGGACTTGTAGCAGTGGTTTGTCGATCGATTGTTTTAGTGCTAATTGATGTGGCTTGAGTTTGTTTTTGTGAGTCGCCTGTATGTAGTCACCACATCTTTATGTTGATACAGTTATTCGCTACCCTGCTTGTATTCAGAAATACTCCCGCAGACACCACATCTTGACTTGTCTGCAATGACTTAACCCTTGCTTAACCCTTGCTGTGCTTTTCACATTGTAATCGACCTATGTCTGACCTTTTCAAGAGAGGTGGGGTAACACCGGCTGACCTTTTCAAATACAAATCAGCGTGGATGTAAACCCTGGTGGAACCTCTGCTTGAAGGGAGAATGTGCTGCCACAAAGTGAGATGTGCATTTTGTGTTGTGGCCATTTCACGGGGGGCATTTGGAGTGCTCTCTTTGCTTCAGAACCCTCGTAAAAATATCTCGACTTTTGCTCCAGCGTTGCGCCTCACACAGCTCCTGTTTTCACAGCCAGTAAACGAAGTATACACTCTGTGAAAAGGCTGTGTTTGGCTAGCTGGGTTACAGTGGCTGAGAATGTTCACTGTAAATGGCATCCTTTGAGTATCTGAATGGGCTTTTGTGCACCTCTTAAATAATCCAACCCACCAAAGGTAACCACCAATGAAAGAGCCCCCCACTCGCTCGCCTGTTTAGCAGGTCTCAGTTTGACCCACTAGTCAGCTTGCATGAATACAGACTTGTTTGGCTCGGTGCCAGCGGTAGTTTGTCTGCAAATGCACCAAGTCTGGGGTGTACAGGATCGATGTTAAGGAATCTGCACTTGTGTGGATTATTTATAGCCGCGCTGACATTTACGCTGCCCCGGTCGAGGAAAAACTCAAGGCTGCCCTGTCCTTTGATTACAGCATTGCTCATCATTGTCAAAACAGGGGAAATGTTCTTTTCTTTTTTTAATGTCCATACCTGGTGATTTTCTCTAATCCTAGTCCTCAGACCTTTAATTTATGTCAGTCTATGGAAACGCACTATGGGGGTGACTCATTTTCCTGATGCAGATGTCAGCTTTGTGTGAAAACTTTCAGTTGGCCTTACTTTTCATTTTCAGGTTTAAGCCGGTCTATGTGGATGTAGTGTACTGAGTAACACTAGCAGTTTCCTGTTCAGATACACATAGATAATTTTAGATAAGACAATGAACTTGGTTTTGCTGCAGTTCATAACCAGTTCTTCTTACTGCTGCCACAGAACTGAGGAAGTGGGAAGTGAGAATAATCTCACTTCAGCATCTGAGGTACTACAGAATTTTACTTTTCTACCTTCATAGAGCTCCCAGATAGTAATATAACATCACTCAATCCAAGAGTGTTTGTGCATCTACATTAGAAAACATTTTTCCTAATGATATACTACGTTATAAAGTTTATTACAGTCAAGTCGTTTACATATGTTGCCTCGTCCAGGTTTTAGCTTTGTACAAGTGATTAAAATGTTATGTCGTTGAGGTGTAGATTTTTCCCAAAGTGAACTTCTTGGCTGTGTCTTGTTGTCTTTCTGACTTTCCAGGTTCCCAGCTGCAATGAATGCACCACAATTCCCAGCTTTTAAGTCACCACTGTCAGGGCAGCTGTTGTTTGATAAGGCCGACCGCATGAACTCTCCTCAATGTTTGTCTTTTGCTTCTCATCTTTACAGCAGGTGCAATTATCCTGATGTTTAGGCACACCGCAGCATGTTTGACTCGTTTGCTCTGTTTTCTTTTATCCTTTATTCAGTGAATCTGCACAAATGAGAGAGTACGTACATGTGCCACTGCTGGTTTTCCAGGCAGGCACATGTGTGTCTGGTCTTGTCCAAACAGTTGAGTCCAACAGCTTCTGTCTGGATGAAGATGTGGCGATGAGGTAATTGTTGGTACAGTTGACCTTTTGAAGTGGGAATGACTTTTTCAGCACTACATAAACTGCAAAGACACCAAAACTGGTTCGTTGGTGCCTTTTTAAAGGCGGACTCTTTCATTTTGGAGAATTCTTGTTTGTATTTGAGGTCAATAGACTTGGCATGTGTTAGTTTTGAAAGCTTTATCCCTGAAGTTCATAGAAAACAGCTAGATTGCATGCTACTACCCCGACGGATGTGAATATAGAGTTATCACAATGCTGAGGAATTGCTGTAAAACTAACTTGCAAAGAGAGGAAGTCTCAAAGAGCTCGCTCAAATGGACAAAACGTATTCGCTTCCTTTGCGTGTTGTCCTGTAAATAAACAGTAAACAGCCCTGCGAATTAAAGCAATGTGTATTTAAACATATTGAATGTCGTATGTATGTCAGATGTGCTGAAATCATGGATTCACGGTGGGCTGCAAATCAGCAGCAGTCCTGCTGTCATCTGCATGTCCCAGCCCCTGCTGTTTATGGATGTATGCAGTGTCGGGACACTCGAATCACATGCACAGAGGACGAGCACGTCCTGTGCAACCATCTGTTTCTGATTGGTTACAATTTTTTATTTATTTTTTTTAACTGACATACTTCGTTAAAGCCACTTGGCTTTCATACTTTACAGATCTATGACTGTATGTGTACACTGGATTCAATCAAATCAGAATGCATATGCAAAGCTGTTACATACTGATACAGTAACTCTGTCCGTGATTAGAGAATGTGTCAGACATTTTTTATAGTTTTACCAAGAATTCCCTCCATATTCATGTATTCATATTTGTCGAGCAGTCGTCGGATAAATTAGACATCCAGCATTCCCTTCACTATTTATTTTTTTCCCCAGTTTTTCCCTGAATTGAGCATAAATTAAAGTTGTTGCCCCAGTGAGTGCTGTGTGTTGCTCTGCCCCTTTCCCTTTTGGCCTGAATCCAAGCGCGGGGCAGCAGAAGTCGACGTTCATTAATCAGGACTCATAATGACACGAGAGGAGGAGGAGAACCCGGCGTCTACGCTCACTTCCAAAGCGGCGCAGTTGGTGGAGTTACCCTGCTACTTCTCTGTAATTACCCAGAGAACCCTGAGGCAAATCCATGTGGCTCACAGGAATGCCTTCCCTCCTCTCGCTCCCTGCCTAAACACACATGTACATACACACGGCGTCGCAGCCGTAGCGCCATGTGTCTGCAGTATGGGAGGTCTTGAAGCTGTGGCCTCCATACTCCCTGCACTGGAGGGCAAATGGCACTGTTGCCCATCTCCCTCTTCCTTATATTTCATTCAGTTCACTCCTGCTCCTTCTGATCTTGACACTCTCTTTAATCATCCCCGCTGTTTTCTTCTTATTGCCGCAGCATGAGAGCGGCTGAAGTATCTCTTCTCCGCCGCCTATACTTCCACACTTCTTTGGGTCTGTGCTTTCTGAAAGCCCAAGCAGCTCACAGACGTTTAATCAATATTTGCTCAGTGATTTTCCTTCCAGAGGTTAAACAGCGTTGCATGATTGTCTTGTGTAATACTCATGCTTGTATTGTAGGCCTGCCAGAAACCCTTTTCTCCCGCTAAAGTGGTCATTAGAGTGAGGAACCCCGTGATCATGCAAAGTAGTCCATAAAGAACTTACAGAGCGTAAACACTTGTGAGGCAGGATGTGCTGCTTTCTGGCCAGCGTGTACCCTTAAGTTTCCATGCATGCCTGCAGGAAGTGGGACGGAGCGGCTTAAAGGAGAACTCAGTGGGGTTATCGCTGTGCTGTTTATCTGTCCCGGGACTGCTCCTGCAGGGAGTACAAGCCTTCAAACTGCTACTCCTCTCCAGCCTGTTTGCTTCAGACGGGTGTGTGAAAAGCGGAGGAGGGGTGTTTGGGACTGTGTGTCTGTGTGTGTTGAATCTGCAGCCAAGGAGGGGGGGGTGGGTGTCTGATGAATAGGAGGACAGGTCTGCTGTTCTGCTCTCCCCACTATGGTGGTTTCCCATCATGCTTTGCATTCCCCCTCATGGAACTCTTTATGGCCTTGAGTTTGGTGCCAGATCTCGCATACACTTGCCAAAAGCAGCACTTTTTTCCTCTTTTTTTTTTTTTTTGTGAATTCTTATTATCGGCATTTTCCTACTCGTGGAGTCCCTCATTAGAGCACGTTAATGTGTTTCTGACTTTTACTGCATGTGAGATATCCTGATGCTGCTTTCTATTTGCCTCCAGCCTACAGTTTTCAGAGTTGAGAAGTGGGCGCCCACTTTTATGTCGGTATCCCAACCACAAACTCAAGGCACCTTGGAAGTTTGTTTTCAAGATGGCTGACCCCAGTGGAATACAGTGTTTTGATGTTTTATCATCACACAAAACTTTCCTCCACATTTCTATGACTTGTACACATTTTGGAAAGCGACGTCGTCATTATTTTTTATTGACACTCGACGATGTTGTCTTCCACAATCTTATTTTCGTTCCAAGATTGAAATTCTGAACAGTGGAGGCTCAGCCAAAGCAACATAATAAGCCTGTCGAGCACAATACCCTAAAATCAATCCTTTTTATGACTGGGAAACCTCGATCTATTTAGAATGAATGGGTGTAGAGTTGTTAAATACAAATGTGTGATGAGTGAGTGCTTCTCCCCTCTTTTCCAAGATAACTTCAGTTTCCAATAGCTGACAGTTATTATTGCTACTATTGTGTGTTTTTTTTTCATGATGCCAAATAATCCCTGTTAGGAATGTGTGATGAGCTGGTAAATCTTGTTTGTGATTGAAGGTCATAACACGGAAGTCATGAGGAGAATAAACACATAAAGCTGGATGGCTGTAATTTCTGAATAGTTAAGATATAATAAAAGGTCTAGGAGTTCGGGTTATATGCCAAATCCCGTCAGCAATGACAAGACAGGAAAATAAGTGTTTGTTTGACAGTACAAGTAACCAGAGTGAGATTGGAGCAAGTTTGCCGGAGCCTACAGACAATAAAAAGCATCAACAAACTATCAAATGAGGTTTTATGGGTGTAGTGACTGTAAACGCCTCTTTACTTGCAGTTGACGTGACTGCAAATAAAGTCAATGACAGTAGAATGGACCTCTTTGAAGTCCTCATATTGAATTTCTCAAAGTAGTGCATCAAGTTCTCAATCAGAGAGAGTATTTATTCTAACCTGTGTGAGCCAGCTTGTATAAACTAAGTTATTTTGACTGCGCCTTCCGCACCGCTTCACTGCCCTGTGGGAGTTGTCTGCTTCGTCCGTGCCACCGACTCATCCCTGGTTTTATTGCAGGATGTGAAGATATTCCGGGCGCTGATCCTGGGCGAGCTGGAGAGAGGGCAGAACCAGTACCAGGCCCTGTGCTTCATCTCTCGCCTCAACCGCAATGAGATCATCCCCAGCGAGTCCATGGCCCGACTCAGACAGGTATGACACAGCAAAGGCCTCGCGGTCCACCGTTTCCCTTCACATGCTCGAGAGAATCTGAGGATCAATGCTCTGTGTGGTCCTCTGTGCCGCCTCCTCAGAAAAATCCACAAGCAATCCGCCTGGCGGAGGAGCGGAGGGGGCTGGAGCAGCTGACCATGAGCGCGGCGGTCAATCTGACTCGGGCCTGGCAGCTCAGCTCGCACATCCACAACATGTGCAGCGAGGCCCGGGAGGCCATCTACACCAGAGAGGCAGACGTCAAACACTGGCTGGACAAAGGTCAGCATTCACCTGATGGCTCTGACGCTGGTTTGATGTGGCAGTACAGTGCTAGAGTGGTTAATGCATGTTCTCCCAGTGTGTGTGTGTGTGTGTGTGTTGTCTCCGTCTCACTGGGGACTTTTGTGTGCGTCTGTAACCGTCTGTAAAATTGTCCATCACTGTGGTTTTCTAAGCTTGTCTGTCTTTCGCACACTTTTCTGGAATTGACACGGTCTTTCCACTGTTGACGTTCCCTTCTGTGTTATCTCACATGCTTATTTAAAGGGGTCAAATGGGGTCTGCAACCTTTATGCCCAAAAGAACAGTTTTTTTTTCACCAAATAAAATGATCTGGAGCCACAAAGTGTTAATAATTAAAAAAAAATAAAAAAAAATGACCGACTGAAACCCGGGTTGCGTTTATTTGGTTTCATAGCTGCAATTTGGATACATTTGACAAAAACTATTTTCTTAAATAAATATTTTTTGCTTATGTAGCCAATTTTTAGCAATTTTGCCCTTGTTTGTAATGTTTTTTTTTTTTTTTTTTTAACCTTCTAAAATATTTATAGCTGGTGTGCATTTCCTAATGTCACAACAGTTTTAGCAGTATTTAGCAATTTAAACATTTTCAATTTCAACTGTTATTTTCTTCTTTTTTTGGCAAACTATTAGAAGTTTCATCCATTTTCAACATTGCTCACTTCTTTAGCTACTTTGACACTGGAGATGAGACCATTTTTGGAAAATAGTGTTATGGAAACTAAATAAAAATAAAAATGTAAGCAAAAAATTTTTATTTCCATAGAATTTTTGGAGCAACAAGCTGATTTTAGAACTGTATGAAGTTGCGAGTAAAATGAAGTCACGAGAAAAACAAATACTTGAATGGATTTTTCACATATGTGTAATCAACTACAGCAGCTTTCTACTTCTGGCTTTTGTTGAATATTACTTTGTATTTGTGTCTCCTCTTTTACGGTCCAAAGTGTCTCTGTACAGTGCACCTCTGAACTCACACTTCTTATCTCAGAAACGGTCTGTCTCCCCTGCTTGTATCACCTAAACACCTCTTTCCACCACATTTTAGCGATATGGCCCCTCAAGTATTTTCCTCTGTTTGAGCTGATAAGCTCCTGTGACTGCTCATGCTATTTATTTCCCCCTTCTTCTTCAACTTACTGCAATCCTCTTTGCATTCTTTACATGCATTTTTTTTTTTTTTGATGTGCGGAGGGAATTTTTAATAAATATTGTGGCGCTTGATGGTTTTTTTCCTCTGCTGCAGAATAAATGTTCAGCCAATGAGGAATTTTCCTTGCTTTTAGTACACTAACATTAGCATCATCTGCTTAAAACTCATGCACAGTACTGTATCTAGATTTAATACAATGAGGACTTATTTATCCAGCTCCAGTTGCAGCAGGATCCAGGTTCTTGATGACAATGACGTCCCAATTATCCCGGCTGAGGAGAATCCATCAGACAGCACGATTGTCCACTGACAGCTTAGTTATAAGGAAAACAATGTTGATGGTCATGGTTCACCATGCGCCGTTATCTGCACAGGGAATCATGGTAGCATCTCCTTAACATGACAAAGCTCCCCTTTTACTGCCCCATCTCCGCCGCACTTGAGCCACTTTGTGTCCCTTCTCCAGCTCAATGCGATATTTGAGTGGAATCAGAAAGAGAGTAATTCACGCTTCGGTGTGATAGCTTGATTTAGTTTTGAATTGCAAACCGCTTAGATAATGATGCTTCTGTTCTGTCCGTGCTGCAGGAGTGGATGGTTCCATATTCGAAGTCCTGCCCCAAACAACCGAGGTGCCCAGCTTTCAGGCCTGCCATTCAACTAAGGACTTGTGGCAGCCCTGCCTCTGCACGTACAGCCTGCGCCTGGAGTGGTACCCCTGTCTGCTCAAATACTGCCGCAGCCGGGACACGACGGGAAAAGGCTCCACCTACAAGTGCGGGATAAAGAGCTGCAGCAAGGGCTACCACTTCACCTACTACGTTCCCCAGAAACAGCTCTGTCTATGGGACGAGGAGACCTAGCGTTTAGTCCCGGATGGCTTAGAAAAGAGAAACCCAGCCTGTGTCCCCAGCCAAGCCAGTGCCTCTCCACCCAGCTCGTCGAGGTAAACACTGGACCTCAGTTTAGATGATGCTCGGTGGAGCTTCATACGGTGGGGAGTGCTGAAAAGATATAATTCAGGTTCCAAGTGAGACCAAAATCTCTTGTGTTAGGATGGATGCAGTGGAGACACTGACTCTAAAATCTGTCAACAAGCTGTCACATTTGTGCCTTGTGTTTTTAATGTTTAATTTTTTTTGGGGTGGGACTATTACAACAATTGACAACAAGAATAACTGACTGAAACAAGCTGCAGCATGCAGAAAGCTGGACCATGCTATTCTGGTCGTTTCAACACCAGCAGAGGAACGAGAGTGTCCCAATCTCAGCCAGCGGAGTTCAACAAAGAAGGAAAATATGGAAGATGGATTCATCTTTCTTCTAAAGCTCTGTGAAAAACTCTACCAACAGCTCCATGCCGGTTTATAACCATGTAAACAGGCTGACAAAGAAGTCCTCCAGTGCTGTCTTTATTTATTTTGGTTGCAAGATGAAATTATGGAGGACTATTTTTGTAACTTTATAAGGAATACCTTAACTTTTGTCTCGTTTGAGCGTTTAACAAGCTCCTAAGCTCGCCTCTTTTTAACCACAGGTGTTCAGAAACAACTTCTTGTTGGGTTTTTGGACTGTAGCTTAAATGGGTTAATTTTTGTACTTGGGAGTACAGTTTTAACTCTGGTCCACCTGGTCAGTATCCATGAGAGATGCCTCTCTCACCCAGCACTCATGTGTTTGTGTACGAATTGTCAAGTCAACCAAAGTCATAAGGAAAACTATTAAAAGAAGGGCTTATATTTCACTTTATAGGAACAAGCTCCCTTTTCCATGTTGAGATGCACTAAAGCTGCAGTGTAGATGTTCTGTTAATATATGCTGCCATCTTCTGGTTAACCAGTGTTTTAGCGTCTTGTGTTTTCTGTTTAAAAACCACACTGTCAGATCCCTAATATCTGCCTGGTCATCTCAACACTTTATAATTTATGCATCTCAGAGTCCTCGTCTCATTTAAGACTGTAATCGTTGAACTTGCGGGACCAAATCTGGACGCAGTGGATCTTAAGACTGTCTTACCTCCAGCTTCGTCCTCGGTCTTCACTGCCATATCAGATGTTAATTGTGTCGAGAGGGTCAGGGAAGGGCTTGGTTTGTGTCCTGCTAACTAAAGAACCAAATGAGTGAAACATTTGTATTTGTGGCCTTCTCTGGTTATTAAAGTGCCTTAACATTTCCACTGTAATTTTTTGGTATGTAATTGTAGATTAAGTTGAGACATATTTTTTCTATGAAAGAGTTTGTTGTAAAAAGAAAATGAAGCAATTAGGTAACGTACCATTAAGAGCTGTTTTACATTGTTCCAATAAAGTCTCTTTTTGCACTGCATTGTGCTAATATTCAGGGTTTGTTGAGTTGATTTCATGATCTGAATTAAACAATGCATGAAAAGATTTGTTGGAATAATTTGTTGCATGACTGATGTTATGTCAAGAGGATTGGTTTGGCTCTAATTTAAATATTTAACATAAATACAAACCTTTTTTTCTGGAGTAAGAGCAATAGACCTTGAATTATATAGTTAAACAATGTAAGGAGTGGAAAGTAAAGACATTTGTGTTCAAATGTAGGAATTGAAAGTAAAACCTATAGTATAGATGGATACCTTTAATCTGTATATGTTTATTTCCATACTTTAATAAACACTTTTTATTTTAACTATGAGACCTGGGCATCTGAAGGCTAACCCTTAGCTCTGCAAATCCTCCATCAAATGAAAATGTTATCTTTGGCTTCATTATATTATGGATTGTGTCTAGCACCTTGGCTAGCAAAGCTAGCAGTTGTTCCCCTGTAAGATTGGTGTTTAATGCTGCAAAAAAAAGGCTGTTAATGAAAAAATACAGTAGTTTTTATTAATTTACTAAACTCAAAAGTTAAACATCGAATCATGAATTCCAGACAAAGACTGGAACTCTGTGACAGAAAGCAACAGTAGCTTGTAAAAAGTGTTTAAAATCTTTTTTTTTCTTCTTTTTTTAACAAGAGGATTGTTTTTGAGCCAAACTCAAGTCAACTCGAATCTTCCTGCATAATGTTGCCCTCTGCTGGATGCGAGGATGTCATTTCCACTCTTGGCCACAGGGTGTCGCCATCGTGCAGGGGAAACGAGACGCTCCCAGTTCATCATGAGGGATGAGAGAAAAGCATGCTTTTCTTCTTTCATATTTAATAACCTGGCATCTATTACTGCGGGTTGGAATAGGACAAACAGTCGGGATCACAGGCATAATTCTTCTCCTGGCTCGCCTCTGCATGTGTTTGCTCTGCGTCTGAGAAGCTACAATTTGTTATGAGAGGATGCTGGGGGAGGCTGCTGCTCACAGAACGGGAAACACATACTGTAGCTAAGTGCGCTGCAAGATAGTATTTTGGGAATTAATACGCCGGGAAGACACGGACAGACACGCCGGGTGTGAGCGGAGACACGGCCACATGTGTCCCATCAAGGTAATGAGCGTGTGAGAGGCTCTTCAGGGGCTTTTGTTATCCCGGTGCCGCTAGCTCAGTGCCCGGTTAGCCTGCTCGGTGATCCGGCTAACAGGGTAGTTAGCCTGTTGTTCCAGCCTCAGCATCCCGGCGATGGGAGCCAGCAGCCGGGATCCTCTCCTGCTCCTGCTCCTGCTCCTGCCGGAAAACACGGTGGGACCACACAAACACTGTCTCAACAGATAATCCAGGTAGATTTCAGCTGTTTCAGTTTTAAATGTCTTCCCACTGCAGCACTGTGCCCCACAGCTGGTTTAATTGGTTTGGCCCATTTATGGAATGAGAATTAACTTTTTGAATACAGTTGCTTCAAATATTAGATTAATGATTTCTAGCTGTTAAGTTATCTCTTGTTATTTTGATGGCAAAAAACTTGATTTTACACCATTCGTCGAGCTGAATTCTACCTACATTCTGGACAAAGTGGACATATCGAGGGTGTCAAACTCATTTTAGTATTATAGTGTCATAATAACCTTTATGTTTATACTGTGATGTTTTGATTAGTTGTGGCAAAGACTGTACTTTTTGCAAAACAAGTGTTTTCTGCCAACTCTGAATAATTAGGCCCAAAAATTATTGCAATGCAATCTCAAAATAAAGACCATTTTAATGATGCAGAACACAGTGACATGTCCCCAAAGATTCTTACTTGTACAGCGTTTTGCATGCATCTTTTCTTTTTCCCCTTGCAAAGACTATTTCTATTTTTCATGACAGGATCACCAATATCTCAGTTCTGGTACTGAACCGTCCATCCACCCATCCATTGCTGGAGCCAGTTCCAGCTAAACTGTATGGATGGGGCCAGGATGCACCCTGAACAGATCACCAGTCCATCACACATTAGCTACAGTTACTACTTACTGGACTTCTTCCAAAAAGTAACTCAGTTAGTAGCTAAGTTACAATATTTTAAGTGTAACTAATTACTAGGCAAAGTAACTATACATCACTAAAAAAAAAAAACTTGTTTAAAGGTGCATTAAAGGTGCATTAAGGAGTTTTACAACCTTAAACATACTTATTTTCTTATTGCTCCACTGTAAATTTCTGTTTAAGACAGCAATGCTGCAACAAAGTTACCCTGCTCTGTCACAGGCTTTAAGGGTCACATCATTTCCAATCCTCTTTACAAAATTCTATGGATTTCTCACAAGTTTTCATTTATATATTAGTTGCTGGATCTATCTTGTACTGAATTTTAAGGCTACTGAGACCTAAATATTACTGTTGTATACACTACACCAGCACAATAAAGTGTAAATCTTACCTTAAGTACAGCCTGACGCTCACCATAGTGGGCAATGGCTGTGCTTTGACAGCTGAGTTTTCATTTATCCCAGCTATCTAAAAAAAACAGATATTGACCGAAGTGTAGAATAACTATAGCACTTATTTGGCATGCTTGTGTCAACTGCAATGAAAGCAGGGCTGCAACAACACATTTTTCTGTTAATCTATTTTTTTCCCGGCACAATTTCACATTGACAAAGGCAAAAAATAATTTTAAGTCAACATAGACATGAAACCAAAAAGAGCTGCAAACCTCACAATTATATTGCACATTTCATACACAAAATATTTGTGCTACACACAGGAAAAAAAATAACAAAAACATAACGTTTTTTCCCACAGTGGTGGTAATGACAGTGGTGACAAGTGGTGGCTTTCACATTTCCCACCCAAATCTCCTATAAAACGCTTTCTCGTCCTTCTGCACGTTCGCCTTCTTGTTCTCCATGTCGTTCGCTACCGTCTCGCTCTTCACCGGTATCAAAACAAACGCTGTATTTTTACAACCAATCATACTGTCAATCATAATGTGATATGTCATTAAACCCAATCAGATTTGATTTATAATTGTAGATTGCATTTCTACATTTGTAAAAGAATAATGAAACACAATAGATGTCGGTATTTCCATTTAAAAGCAGCCTTTGAATGACCAGCTCTCTTTATGGCTGTATGTCTGCTATGCCATGTGATGCACTTTGCACCAATAGGATGTTTTCTTTCTGTAGACAAAATTTCTGCGCTGTCAGCTCAGCTGGACTCCGGAGGAGGAAAAAACAGCAGAAACCGGTGAATTACACTAAATCATATTATTGTCAGTAAGGGCAACGGTGTTGTTACGCTGGAAAAAGTAATGAGATAACACGTTGCTAAAAACAGTAACACTGAAGTTACTCCCTTCATTGCCAGTTACCCTCACTCACATGTTTTTGAACTATGGGAGGAAACTGGAGTACACACATGGAGAAAACATGCAAATCATTAAAGTAATCTATGGTCCAATTTACGCAACATTTTCAAGTAAAAATGAAAAAAAAAAAACCCTAAAAAAAACTTGACAACAGTGGGGCTTAGGCAGTGAAAACACCACTTTTTGAAAACAGCTCCCAAGGTCGAACTTTTTGAAAATGCACTGACTCCATCTCTGTGTAAATGTTGAGTTGTGACGATTGTCTTGTGTTGCTGTAATCTTTAATTTTAACCACTAGGTGGCCCCTCTAACCACAAGATTGTTTGTATGTATAAAGTTGTGGCTCTCTCGCTTTGTTCAATTGATTTGTAAAAGTGTCAGTCTGCCCTTCATAACGCCGGTGTCGTGCCAAAACTTGATTTTTGCCATAAAGTGATTTCCGGTCCACGGAATCAGCTTTTGGCAAGCAAAATAATCGGATTTTGACATTGTAATGTCTCTTTACTAATTTTTTAAGTGGTATGAAGTATTGGTTGTGCTCAAATGTTGTAAATCTGACTCTGCTGTGTTAAATTAAATCATTTCGAGGCAAAATATCGATCTATATACAATACCGGAGGCATAAATCAGTTCTTGGCAAGCAAAATAAGCTGATTTTGACATTGTAATGTCCATTAACTCTATTTTCAAATCGTAGAACGCACTGCTTGGGATCAAATTACTCATTTGAGCAATCTAGCAATTTTGGTGCAAAAAAAAAAAAAGAAAGAAAATGTGTTGCCTCCGTGACCTATCTTTATTAGCATAACTACAAGCCAGGTTAAAATCGGCAACTAGCTTACCGGTATTTAACAGCGATATAAGGCAACTAGACGTATAGAAGGCTATCAAACTCAAACACAAATAAACATCGTTTGATGATCAGAAACAAACTTGTTTGGGCCCGATTAAGACTGCCGCAGAGCCACAGAAGCTGCGCTTTTCAGCTGTCCGCCGACCGGAAATCACTTTTTGGCAGGCAATCACTTTTTGGCACGACACCGGCTGATCCTACTTTAAATTTCGTGTGTGTCCAAAAAAAAAAAAAAACAATTCATTAATTCACATTTGCCTTCTTTCTGATGTTCCATTAGTATTAAAGGTGCCGTAGTCAGGATTACCTAAGCAAGATGGCGATTTGACCCATCTAAGATGGCGATTTGAAACTCGGAGTCGTGCACACCTCGGGGTGCCGGGCGGGGCCGGCAGTGTCACGGCCGCCTGCGCTGGTGGGTTGATTCACCTGTGACCTTTCCACAGCGGGCCTGGGGTCAAAGCCATTTTTTTTAAGAATTCCAGTAGAAACAGACAGTGTCCTCCGTGGTGTTTTGATGATGTTATGTCCGACGAGGCAGGTAAATATGCGGGCCTGGACTTCTTCATGCGTGTTCACGAGAAGCAGAGCTTTGAAGCGCCGCCCCTCGACCAATCATGGTTAGAGCCTCAGGGGCTCTTCTGATTGGTCAAAAATACCTGGAGCGGTCGAGATTCCTTTTCAGCTCAGAACAGAGACAGATGGAAACGCTGTGCCCTCGCGGTAGTGCAATTATACTACACTCCTAAAGGATTACCAATGGATACTCTAACATTTAATCCAAAGAAAACACAGAAAAATTAGTACTGACTAGCAAAATCCTGCCTATGGCACCTTTAAGTTGTTGCAGTTTATCAAGCGGTAACTTGTGCGTGGCTGTAATTGTTTGTCTACCTGTAATTCCAGCTTCATGGTAATGTTTATCTTCTAACATGTGAGATGTTACTGATGAGTATACAGTTCACTTCTGGAGTATTAGATGTTCGTTACACAGCCAACATTATATTTTAGATCATTTGTCTAAGATAACAGGAGAACGCTATCTGCTGACTGATGTATGATCATTCAGCTAAACACTAAGTATTATTTGTGCTAGTCTGTTATGTCTGTTTCAATGCCATGTGTAGCATATAACAATGGCCTCATGTGGTTCATTTCAGAACCACCCATGTAGACGAGCACATATCCTTTCTTTAATAAAGTGCAGCAGAAGCCAGCCTGCTAAGGTAGCCTGTGTGAGAAGAATTCATTCACAACAATGAACTCAGTGTGTGCTCTTCATCTCAATCATATGTGGAGACAGTTTTATTTCTTATAGACGGCCGATACTGAGTGGGGCAAAACGACAAAGCAAAACAATTTGAAGGAGCTTCAATGTTTTCAATGTTTCCTCCATGCTTATGTAGTTGGTTTTATCACATAAAACAGCACCTACTGGTGGCCAAACAGGAAAACTACATCATTTTCAGCATTTCTACTATTGTGTGTAAATAAATTGACATTGTTTCCAGGATTTTGCTACATAAATGTAAAAATTTTCTGAAAAGAAAGTGCAAATATGCTGTGTTTTCATTTGAAGAGTTGTTGTGTATGTAGTCAGAGCTTAAGATCTGACGTAGACACAAAAGGATTCATAATTTTAAGCTGTAACCCCAAACTTGTAGTGTTATTATTAGCAATGTCATTCAATTCTTTGGACTGCTTGGTTTGCAAAGCATAGGTTGAAATCACCCCTGTTTCCTGGAGAAAATGACAGTGGTTCTCATGATACATATTCATTTATCACAGAAGTATTGATACGGAGACATGTGCACATATTGCAAAAGCCTGTCTTGATAAATTATGTTTCCATGCATTCATGCTCTGCAAATTGAAATGAGAGAATTTTAAATATGAATGAAAAGTGCTCCTTTATTTGCAATTGCTTCACTAAATGTGTGTGATTTATTAGTTTGACAATTTAAATGACATTTCTAATTATTAGACACCTAGTAGTCACAGATGCACAAAAATGAGACAAAAATGAAACAAAAAAAATAGAGCGAATAAGCAAGACAGTCCACCATTGAATTACTGAACTCAACTTTATTTCTGAAGCGCTTTCAAAACAACTGCTGCTGGCACAAAGTGCTGTGCATAGTCATAAAAACATAAAGTGGAATTTCAATACAATAAGAACAAGAAAAACAATTTAAAAAAAATAATACAGAGTGTCAGACTGAGTTAAAAGCCAAGGAATAAAAATGTGTGTTAAAATCTCTAGACAGCCTGTCTGACACACAGGAGCAGCTCATTCCACAGCTGAAGGGCCACAACAGGTTTTACTGCCAAGTACAATTTCACCATACAAAGAACTTGTTTTGATGGGTTGGTGCAACAATAGAACATAGAAATTTAAAGGACACAAATATAACATATAAAAGTACCAAATGAAGAAAAAAAGACTTTTTTTTCACAGAGTGGACAGATTCATGCTTTCACTCAATATAACGCTCGATTTTACCTGTATGGGAGGAAAATTGAATTAGCACAAAACCCACAAAAGGCATGTTCAAAGCACTCAAACAATAATAATTGGTTGTTTTTAAAACTCACAAAAGCAAGATAAACTTCAATAATCTTATATCAAAACCCAAATTTTCTTGTAAACTGTTATAATTTCAATTTCAAAATATTTAACCCTCGTACTGGTTTTATTTTGTAGGGTGCATCAAGACGTAACTTTACAGATTTCAGATCCCTATAAATAAACAGCCAAGAGCAACTGGATGTCTGACGTCACCTGTGTATAATGTTCTATATTCTCCCATCTTCAGCCGTTCCAGTCCATGTTTCTGGGCAGCGCTTAATGTGGAACTTGCCTGGAGTAATTTAACCCGCAACCACACATTTTACACGGTTTTGACAGTGATTATGAAGACCAAGTGTATCCTGCAGTAAACATATTGAGGGGAGCTTTTCCTCCTCCATGTGAACTTCCCGAGGCCCAGTGACCTCTCATCCACTTGTGAAACCAGCCTGAGGTCTTGGAAAATCAAGTGTACATCTTGTTCCAGTCCTTTGAGGGTGGGCCTGTCTGTCTGCGCTGTCTGCACGGTCTCACCTCCTTGTACAAACGTCACAGCAGAAGAAGAGACGTCCCCCTCACCCCACCGGACCCTCCTTCAGCCCACTATAGTACTATTATAGTTCGAGCAAAGGCTAATTGTTGGCCTCTTACAAAGGGAGCACAGTGCAAGTCTTCGGATGGTAATTCTGTCTCTTTCTACTGTAAGCGATATCACAGAGCAGTTTTCTCTCACCGTGTCGTGGATCTAAAGTCATCTTTGATGACTGCCCAGAAGGTGATCGAGCTGCGTTCGTTTCACCGAGTGCCGGTTGTGCTTTTGTCTCGTCTTCAGAGGGGAAGATGGCGCTGCTCGTGGTTTGTGCGCTCCTGTGCCTGTGCTGCTGGGTGTCCTTCTACTTCACTCTGTGCTACGTGAACGGGTCCAGGAGCTACGAGTGGAACTGCCGCCTGGTCACGCTGGTGCACGGCATCCTGGCAGTCTGCATCACAGCATATATAGGCTATGTGGACGGACCCTGGCCCTTCACCTATCCAGGTAGGAAACACTATGTCGCAAATATTTATGTCTTTTTTAGGTGTAGGATGAGATTAATCTAGTAGGAAACTAAGCATGATGTCTAAACTACTACAAAATAAAATGCACTAAAAGATTCACATCATGCACATGGACAGAGGCGTATTACAGAAGTGACAAATAATAGATTTCTGTTCAGATTTAGGATTGAATAAATGTCTTAACATGCAAGGATGTGTTGGTCAACGCTGAGTCAATCAAATATACACAGATGATGTCCTCCGTCTGTTGCTCGGCTGTCCTGGCTTAACCTCCGAGTGGCAGACAGCCATGGAGAAGATTACCGATCGCCTGAGTGTGGATGTCAGGCTGACCCCCGCATTATGGCTCTTGAATCGTCTCAGATTACATCTGGAGTGTGTGTGTGTAAATAAGAAAAAGTCTAGTTTTTAAAGGTTGGACTCAACTCAAGGAGACTCTGAATCACCGGGCTACAGAAAATCACCTGATCTACTGCCTCTCCTGAACTGCTGTTACGTAATTCAAATGTAAGACGGACATTTACACAGAAATCCTGGATTATTTTTAACATGATGCAGAGATCAGTGACTTTTCATCCGGGATTAAGCTTGTCAATTATCCTTGAAATAACCTTTTAGTGCATCTAGTTTGACTAACGGTTGAAAGCGATGGGAGGGGGAAGGGCAAAACTGGATATAAACGAGCTAAAACGTTCACATTCTAGCAGGTATTTACTACATGCCCAGTCACAGTGACTGGACTGATGGTATGTTGTTGTATTGCCTACTATATATCTCCTACAGTGTAAATGTGGCGGATAGAGGAATAATTGGGGGAAAAAAAAATGTTAATGTTAACACACCTGTTTTGACGATGATTATAATCTTTGTTTTTAGTCCATCAACGGCATCTTTCCTCTTCAAAATCCTCTCTGTTTCCGTGTTTGAACGGCAGGTACTCCCAACACCCCCCTGCAGATCAGCGCCATGATGCTGAGCCTGGGCTACTTCATCTTTGACATGGCCTGGTGCGTGTACTTCCGCACAGAGGGGCCCGTTATGCTGGCCCACCACACCATGAGCATCCTGGGAATCCTGCTGACCCTGTGGCTGGGGGAGTCTGGCATCGAGTCGTGCGCCGTGCTCTTTGGCAGCGAAATCACCAACCCTCTCCTGCAGACGCGCTGGTTCCTCAAGCAGACGGGACGCTACGGCACCCGGCTGGGAGACGTGGTGGACGTCGTCTTCGTGCTGCTGTTTGTGCTGATGCGAATCTTCGTGGGAGGCACAATGCTGTACTGTGAGCTGATCTCCCCGAGACCCAGATTCTTCATCAAGTGCGGGGGAGTGGCCATGTACGCGCTATCCTGGGTCTTCATGGTGGACATTGTTCGATTTGCCAGGCGGAAAAGGAAGAGCTGGCAGAAACAGCAGAGAGACTACCAAGACTCTGTGGCAGTTAACGGCCATGACGGAAAGAAGGACTGATTTTTGAGTCGTTTGTACTTTATCTGTTTTGTACTTTGGATGCTTAATGTTGCAAATTGCGCTCTGTGATTTCAGAGGAATATTTGATTCTCTACAGTGAACACGATGTGCATTGTGCACATCACTGTTGCAGACAGTTATACTGTCACAAAGGTGCACAGCATGGAAAGGAACATATTGTATGAAGCGATCAAACGTTTATCACAGTTTTACAAAAAAAGAAAAGGAGTGGATTTGATCAAAAAAATTCAGCCATTATTTTCAATATTGTTTATCATAGATCAAGAGATAAAAGAACACTTAACCCATAGACACAGGATGATACTGATACGATCCCACCTCTGTCGGTAATGACATTAGTGAAACTACTGACTTGCAATTTATTCAGAAATTTACACATAAACTTCTTCAAATGTTTGGAGAAATGATGCCAGAATTTGGCTTTTTCAAAATGTAACTGCTTGCCGCAGGATCTGGATCTGCTCTTGATTCTGGAGGTGTTTCACCTCTTAATTCCTGAAGCTTGGATTAGAGGTAAAACATCTGCACGTCCTGAAACTGCGGTTAAAAAAAGAAAAAAAAAAAACTAATGCAAAACAAAAATTGTGATTACCTTGACCTGGATGAATTCTCTAAAATTTCAAACTTAAACCACAGTGACAGGATGTGTACTAGAAATACTCACTATTTAAGTTCTATACCGGTGATGAAACCTTGAATTGTATTCAGATTTTTATTTATTTATTTATTAATCCTTTCAACTGAGGAAATGATGTTTCACCCCTTATTCAAAAGGCTGTGAGTATTCCCAAATATTTTACTTGACATAAATGACCCATTGAGACTGGACACAAACCTGGAAAGAATCTTTTTTCATTTTATAGGATTTTGGAATTATTTGTGTCCCTCTCTCTGCCAGACATATTTGATATGGAGAGAATTCTTTAAATACTTCTACACTGACAATGTTATTAGCTTGCACTACATTTAGATTTTTAGGGATGAAAACAGCTTCAGATTTTGGATGGAATGATGCCCATATTTGACATAGAACACTCCTAAAATATTTTTATTTTTAACAGAGAAACACTGGACGAAAAAATAAAAAATAAAAAAAACTTTTTTTTTTAATTTATGGGGCCTTTTGATGAAGCTGTGCTATGACATCTGCCTGTGTATTTTGACAGAGATTTAGCAGGTGTTGCAGCTGCTCTTGTTACAATATTATTGCCTAAAACTTGCAGCTAACGGAGGACACAGAGGTGGTTTCTGTCACTGAAAACCAAAGCACTTTGTATAAACACATTAGTTTATTTGCAGTGAACTATGGCAGAGGAAACTTCTCTATTAGGGAACATGTTTAAAATGTGATGCCTGTTGTCCCTGTGACAGTTTTTGAAGGTGCAGATTGAAGCAGTGTCGACTCATTACTGCTTCTTGTGGAGCTCTGTGGTATTGCGTCCCTGGATTCACTTCTTGTCGATCAATGCACAGACAGGTTTTGTCTTAGAATTTTACGTCCCGCACCTGTAAGCCATACCAGAACACTAATATTTTTTTTTCTGTAGTCTTTAATGTGAGGCTTTGATCATTTTGAAAGATGTACTCAGGGAAAGGAAGTAATATCAAAGCGTGAGTTTTCGAAAAAATGTGTGTGATGTTTAAAGTGAATCCTCTGGAGATGCCTGTGTCTGAAATCCTAATTGAAACGTGTCTCAACAAGCCTTTAATTTGAATCTTTTATGTGACACAGGAGGAGTTCTCCACTAATGATACGATTAACTTCCACTTCATTTGGATTTTTATGTATGAATCAAATGCGTTCGTTATCTGGTGTTTGTTGGGTATGATTTGTCTGTATCGACTGTGAGTTTAGCCCTGATGATTAATCTTTCGGGCAGACGATCAGTACTCTGAAGCAATTGCTCCCACTTAATTTGATCTGCAGATTCTTCGGTAAATGTTTCATCCAGACAAAGATCTTTTGAGACTTTATCAACATTTGACAATTAAATTAGCTGCGAGCCATCTGATTGTTCCCATCTTTTTTTCTGGCTCCTGCTTCAGCAAATATGTGCTGAATTGTAGACAGCAGGAACCAGCTGGTTCAACTGGAAATCATTTGTAACCAGCCTGCCTTGAAAAGTTCACTGGCTCAGGTTAGAGACCTGAATAGTTTGCACAGACTTGATTTTACCCAACCACTTGAATGCAAAAATGGTAAATTGATCAATGTGAGAGCCGCTGTACAAATGTGAAACTACATTTTGCTTATGCTAAACACCATGTCAAATTACCGGTTCCAGGTAGCCTGTTTGATTGGGACGAATATACCTAATATTTAAGTCTCTTTTTTCCTAATTGACCTGACCTTGTCTGAGGAAGGTAATACCTTTTTTCATGGTGTACACACTGTTGTTTGCCTTAACCTTTGAGCCAAGCGCCTGCTGCTATGAGTCATTTCCAGGCTGAAGGCAGGTGATGTCTTCTCGGTATCCAAGACATTGACTATTCCGTTCTACTCCCAAACTACCAGGTTTTATGTTTGTGTTTCAACCTCGTGTTTGTTTTATGTTTGCACAAGTTGTTTGTTTTTTGTGTATTTGAGTAGATTTCAATTATGTGTTGAGACATGGATATATTAACCGGTTTGCGTATAATTCTCATTTTTAGTTCGACAGTTTCTCACATATATAAGTCTGTTTCCCTGACTTCAATTTCATGGAAATCCTAATTACATTCAAGGAAAGACAGATTTAACTGGTGTGTGCCTTAGTTACCTGAATGTACTTTCTTAATCTATGTCTGTTTTCGATCTATGACCGTACTGTAAATCTCCCAATGAGAGAGCCAATGTACTGAGCGACTGGCTTCAGTCTGGAGTGTCATGCTTCATCTTCGTAATGTGTGTGTAAAGTAAAATAAATGATATATATGTTGTTTTTGTCAGTATATCATGAGCTACGGTTGTTGTTTTTTTTAACCAAAGATATAAAACACTGAATAAACCAGACCGAGTCATTATTACATTGAAACTGAAGTTACCTCAAATGTCCACATGATGGCGTCATATCAATAATGTATGAATGGTCATTGAGTAAACATAAGAAAGATCCTGTCAGGACCAAAGTGAAGACTTCATAATGAAAAAACTAGAGCACATTTTGCAGGGTTTTCAACTGACTGCTTTTATAATCAAGTAATTCAATGCATTTACTCTTTGATTTGGTGAGAACTGTAGATTCAATGTATTATATTCAATTCAATAATATGACATTTGTAGTAAAGAAGTACATAAGATAGACGAATTGTGGAGAGAATACAGTTTATTTCAGTTTCAAAGCTGGTGGCTTAATTTGTTTTCACTGTGTGTAGTTCACATTAGTAGGCATACTGAAAAAGTACTAATTGATTCGTCTCAATCAGACAAAACACGGAATGAAATACTTATCAAAATCATAACGTGCTGCTTACTGAATAGGAGACTTACCCACATTGAGCAGAATTAATTAGAAGTTATGGCTCAGCCCCTCCTCCACCTCAGACTGTAATGCGGCCCCCTCAGAATATCAATCGCCTACTTTCTCTATTTGATTCACTGCTTACTGGATATGTTGTGTATCTTGTCTTGCTTGGACATTGAATAAAAAACATGAATACAGTAGGCACGTGAGTCTCAAAACATTTTAATATCATTGCAAATGTAATAGTATTGTCAATTAATTTACTCTTTTAACATGTTTGACCATTATTTCAGTTTCATTTGTGATATTTTTGGCATCCAGCTGAAAAGAACATAAAACGTTTCATTTTATGGGAGCAATTTTCATGACTTATGATTACTATGATCGAGAAAAAAGTTTTAGTTTCAATGAAATAAAATATTTCTTATTGTTTTGATTAAATAATGGGTAAACCTTTCCCCATGTTTCATTTTTAGAGATGCCCCCATGTTGTATGATAATAACTCATTTTAATGTACTGGTTGGGACATGCAGCCACTGTATAATTTTCATTAGCAATACAAAGGATTGAGAAAGGTTTGGCAGAATATCATTGAATTTCCTAAATGAATTGGAGCAGATGAACCCCGACATTGCATGGAAAACAATTTGATATTATTTTAAGGTAGTTGTTTGAAAGTTAAATTACATAAACACACATCTACAGTCTTTACAGACTACTGCTGGAGTCAGTAAACATTGATGAATACAAATCCAACAGCAACCAGATAGATCTGAGTATTGTTTACATATTTGTGTATTTTCTCTGTAATATTTAATCATTTCAGTCAGATTTTCACTGGCTGAGTTGAGGACATTTAATTAAAATGAAAGTCTCCTTCAATACATTACTGGACTCTGAGGCGTTAATGAGCCGTGTAATTACTGTTTTTGACCTGAGCCAACAACAGGCAGCCAAACAAAAGCACATAATATTAATATAATAATAACGATGGTGTCTGAGCCTAAGGGAAAATTACCTCCCCATTGACAAGGTGCATGTATAGCTTTCTTCTCTATGGAAAGGCCACAACTGAAGAAGACCTCAACAACAAGAGAGCTGTAACTATTGATTATCTCTATGAGGACACAATTGTTTGGTCAATAAACACTCGTAAACGATTTAAAAAATGCTGTAGCTAATTTTTTGCACTAAAACAATGCAGTATTTAAAGCCATTCAGTACAGTGATAATTACTAGGAGCGATAAAGGAGTTCCTCAACTCTGGGAAACTGAAGCACCAAAGCTTTGGAAGGCACTGTAAATAAAATGATTGACTACTCAACACTTAAGTGATTAATCGACTTAACCTCACCATATTTTCCTCTCTGGGTCGACCATGTCTTACAGCTGAACAACCCATTTTTGATTTATGAATTTGCATGTGGAGTCAGATCAAGAATTCAAATTAAATAAGATCTCATTACAAAACCATTTAGGGTGGCACAGTGATAAGTGTTCTTGCCTCACAGCAAGAATACCCTGGGTTCAAAGACCAGATGGGAGGATTAGGAGCCTTTCTGTGTAGAGTTTGCATGTTCTCCTCATGACCGCATGGGTTCTCTCCAGGTATTCTGACTTCCTCCCACAGTCCAAAAACATGCCAGTGATATCAATTGGCAACCCTGAATTGACACTAAAATCATTAGAGGTGCCTATACCATTGTTAGTGTTTAGCCAGACCAGTCTGTGCTTTATGGTGCATGTGATGCATTCAATAATTCACCTTTTATTCCATCAAACTATCAGTCCATCACAGGGCAAACCCAGAGACAAACTGTCTCACTATTTTTACAAGCAATTACACAGTCAGCAATTAGCCTTATGTGCATATTTTTAAAAAGTGGACAGACTACATCTCCCTCAGTCCAAAAAATAAATAAATAAATAAATTAAATAAAATAAAATAAAACTCTGACTTCGAAGGTGCTACATATAGAAATACAGGTATGATGATTATCATTATCAGCTGAGGAAACTATAAATTTTGCAACATTACTACAAAAAGTTTAAATCTTACATCTCCATATTATTTCTAATTCGTTAAAATGATGCACATTTCTGTTATAATTTTTTTTATTTTGTATATCTATATCTGTATATATCTATACATTTATTTCTAGATAGACAGATAGCTAGATTGACTGACTGATCAACAGTATCAACATAACAGCATACATTTTAATTAAATAGAAATAAATAAACGTAAAACAAACGTGAATAAGTAGCAAAACGTGACGAAAGGCAGGTAAATAAGAGTAAAACGATACAAAATAAAGCTATATGTGCTGTAACAGTGAGACTGCTGTGTGACACGGTGTATTTTTGAGGTTTTTGGCTGCTGTGTGACATTATGCTGAAACTAGATGTTCCCATCTCCCGGCGGAAGTGGTTAGTGGAAGCGCTCTTGGACTCCACTGCTAGCTGGCTAGGGCGTTGCTAGCGGCAGAAAGTGGGGTTTTTGCTATCTTTCCACAAGTTATATTCCCGAGCGAACAGCGTCCTGCGTGGGGTGGGGAAAGGGAAAAACCTCGTTTGCTCTCCGTCTGAAGTTTTCCACCCTCTCCGGGGTGTTTAGTCGTTGTTCGCGGCAGAGTGGCTGATACTTTCTGTCCCGTTAGCTGGCCGCGGAGCTAGCTGCTTTCCATCCACGGGAATTCTGCCGAGAAACGACTGAATTCTGGAAACATGGAGTCAAGGAGCGCCGCGCTGTGCTAACCGAGCCGCTCCGCTGGATTCCCTCCCTCCCCCCCTCAAGGAGACTTTTTTTTGTGAAGGACATAACGCGGAGACACATCACAAGCCTGTCAACATTCACGAGGTGTTGTGTATATATATATTTGGGTGGTCGGCCGGCTCATTGTTGTGAACGGGAGTTTGCTTAGTTTGCACACGAAGCAAAGTTTTCTGCTGAAAGAGCTCATCTGTTTTGTTAGCTGGTAGCTGGTTCGATTCTACGCCTGCCAGCTTGCCGTGAGAAAGGATTTTCCTGAGAGAAACCCTCCCGTGTGGGATTTTTTTTTTCTTTTTACTTATTTTATCTCACACCCGTCTCAGCGACTTTGTTTTCGAGTGTATGGTCTTGCACCGGCGGAACATTAGCCGCAGTTGTTTTGCTAATTTCGTATCACGGCTCGTTGGAAACTCGGTTTCGAGCGATTCTCATGGTCACGGGAGAGACGTTCCCGCAGCTACAGACAGGCTTTTCTGGGAGCTGGGACCACCAAATGGGACTGCAGGAATTTCCAGCATCTCCACAGAGCATTTAGGCACCGCACCGAGGCCACTCGGCCGAGCAAGGGTGGTGGCAGACGGGACTCCATCGCAGGGCCAGCGTGTCTTTTACATCGGAATACGGATTGTTTACACATTTCATATCGGCGGAAACCTGCGGACGTGGATGCAAAGGAGTCACACAAGGAGTCCCTACATGCACGACAACTTGTGCCAGCTGGAGCAGTGTATTTATTGTTGTTGCCATAATATTGTTAATAGCCGGGGCTGGATGTAATCTGACTGGACAGCTTCATACTACCGAGGCCCCGATTCATTTGTAAAGTCTGCACTGTGTTTCCGTGCTGCTATTTGATTTTAACAAGGACACATAGTGCAGGTAGGATTTTTCCTTGCTTCATCCAGTGTTTGCAACAACACAACACTGTCCTTCGAGTTGATTCAAAAGCACCGTGCTCAAAATCCTACTAAAGACGAATGCCAGGCAAAGACGCTCCAGGAAACTGCCTCACCACACTCTGGAAAATGTTAATAGGATATAATTTGCTGCAAATCTAGAACAGGAAGCCCAATGAGTGACACACAGTCCAGCTTCACTGACAGGTACAGTATGCACTCACCTTTATATCCTTAAACTGTGTGACTCTGTTGTGGTGATACAAAAACCACAGTCTCTTTAACCATGTCTTGTATTTTCCAAGTAAAATGCTTCTTTGTATTGATGTGCTGGGTAATAACTGTGTTATACAGTTACTAAGTAAGGACATTAGATCTTGATGGAAACTCTGCTGATCTCAGCATGGGTAATGGAGTTCTCTGCAGACCGTAAAGTACTACTTGTCCAGGGAATGAGAAGGCCTGCTGCTGTGAGTGTGCCAGGGAACAGTCATCCATGATCCCTGTACACCTTTCAACATCACTATTACCCCTAAGCCTTTAAAGCTAACCTTCTCCTACACCTATTAAAACAATCTCTGGATTTAGACAAAACCTTAGCTCCGTGAAGTAATCACCTTATCTATGGTAGCTGTCAACTTAGTTTGAACCAGAGGGCTAATTCATGTGTCATAGCCTGAAGAATAGACTAAATTAGCTGATAAAGATCAATTCATAGTGGAGCTGCAATGATGGATCAATTGACCAAAAATTATTCAACCAATATTTTGCTCCTGTTTTTCTACCTTTATCACTTCAGAGTCATGTTTAGTCTTTCTTAATGATGAACTGAATGTCTTCTTTTAACTCTTGGACATTACATTTGACTTTTCCAAGCTTTGTAAAACAGCAGTTGTCATTTTCAGCGTTTTGTGATACTTCAAACATCATGAAGTGACCAACAGATTCATCAACAACGAAGTTGAAGATCTTGTTCATGCTAACTTGACTCAGGAGGCACAGTATACAAAACGACTGTCTGGCTGACATCATCACAGGAATGAATTCCTCTGTGATATTTGTACCTGGGGAATAAAGAGGTTTCTATTCTCAATCAGATGCACTCTGGCAGTGAAGCAGAGGGGAAGCTGCAGCATTGCATCAAGCTTTCCCACCTGAATCCCACATACCTGTGAGAACAGAGAAGGCCGATACGCTGGAATGTGCTTGGTAGACTCAGAATAGAGGGGAGCTTATTGCACAGGTTGGGATATGAAATATCCTCATGGCAAGAGCTAGAGGCTAAAGCCCAACCCCATTTTTACATGACCCCCCTCCCCCACTGCAATGATGGCAGCAGTAGCTGGCACCAACTGCTATTGTGGTGCTTTTTAGTCTGCGTGTGTGTGTCAGATAGCATTATCATGACAGTGCTGGCACCATTTAATAAACGTCTATTAGATCTTGTGATTGTTGTGATATTTCAGCTAGCTATTATCAAGTCTTTAGCAAAACTAAAACGGATTAATTAAAAAAACAAATAATACTTCTTGCAACATGTAGCATCCTGTTCTCTGGTGGATGCGTTCACATACATTGCAACCTCAAATATCTTGCACGTAATAGACTTCCAGCACACATTTCCTGTATGTTCATACCCTTTTTAGTGGAGTATTTTGGTCTTGAGAATGAGGTTGTTCCTGTATTTTCTTTTCTCGATCTTAATGGCCTTAAATTTTTAACTGTTAATCTGCCAGTCTGACTTGGTGCAGGTTGTTAGAATAAACCTCAACAAATGAAATGCAAAATAGTGATTGAGCAGACTACAGGTCGACTTGTGCATATAAGCCGTTGTGTACCTTGTGCAAAAATTATAGTTGTCCTACATCTGAATTATAGTTTAGGATGCAGCAGCTCGTGAGAGTGATCTCCTCTATGGTCAGTGGTAATGACTTTATTGATCAGCAGCGTTATGTGTCTCCGCCTCTCTCCTTGGGTCTATCTGCGTTTTCCTGTCCTTGCTTTCTCGGCTTTCCCATGTGGTGTTGTGCTTTTTTTTCCTCACCCCGTTGGCCTTGGATTGGGGGAGTATACATCCAGCATCTATTGGGGTTGGGCTGCCAGCCGGTGGATCAGTTTAGTGTGCGGTTAGCCCTTTGTCATAGAGTTCTGCTGATCTCCACGTTTTTCCCACCACCCCCCCACCCTGAGGCCCTCCCGGGAAGTGGTGCTGGTGACATCACTAATAGTAAACAATAGGTTTTAGGAGGGGGGGGCAGCAACCATAGCTGCGTGTGGTATGTTTCTCCCACAGGTCTGTCAGTGTCGATCAGGTGTTTTCAGCTCAGGGCTGGTTGGAGTGTGTCTCTGTTATTGTATTGTGGGAGGGAAAGTGTGGATTTACGTCAGTAATGGGGGTTGCCCCCGTCAAGTTTGGCAGGCATTGATTTGTTATCATTGATTAGAAGGTAAATGATGGTGGTGATTTAGCAGATATTTGTTTAGACATTAAGCTGTCAGTGATAATGTGAGAATGCCAATAGCAGTGTAACTGAGGCCAGAGTGATGTCTTCAGGTTGTTTTCCTTTTTTATTTTTTTTTTTGTCCAGTCATCAGCTAAAAACTGTAGAATGTTAATTTTGTTATCGAGAATACAGAGGAAGCATATTTGATGTTGTAAATTAGGTAAAGGCTAATCATTTGTCAGAATTGTTATAAATTACTGTCATGCGTTTGACCAATAAAGTAATTATGTCAACAGTAGCTGGATATTATCAGGGTTGTAGAGTTTATGTTCAGCACTACTGCAGTGGAGTTTGTTTCCTCATGATAAATGTCCTCAAGAGTAGTTCTGACAGCTCGGTCTGCTTGTATGCGTCTCCTCTATTTGGCATCCCTCCCTGATAATGCAGCATGCGTCTCCTCCATCTAGTCAGTGCTGATATGGAGGAAGCTGTGTCAGCTGCTCTTACTGTGCATTAAAATTAGTTTGCAGAGGTCATTCAGAGCTCTGATCAGAAGAGCAGTGGATCCCACTCAGCATGCACAGGATGACACTATTTACACACCAATACGGTTTCTGCAAGTAACAATGGATGCGTTTTGATACTAACTCGGCAACCAGTATTTCATCTGGCATGATTGCCTAAAAGCTACCAAATAGACTTTCACATTTACCGAGAGTAGTCGTGTATTCCGGTTTAGTACAGACATGGCTAAAACTAGTGGTGGAGTAAAAAGGTATGGAGATTTTGATATGTAAACCAATGATTTAATGATGAAAACAAACACAAGCCGCAGCCTTATTTGTGTGCCTCTGATTCCTTGAGGGATAGGAAAGGTGTAACAACTTGAAGATAACTTCTACACAGTCAAGCGCAGATACAATATTCTGTAAAGGATTTGCTTCAGCTCTGTGTGTCAGCATGTGGTACTTTAATTTTTCTTAAAAAACAAAATCTCAAGTCACTACTGGAACATAAAATTCTAGTATGTATGTGGTTGACTTTGCTCAAACAAGAGAAAACATGATCTCGTCACAATTAAAAAATAAATGTAAGTATACTTTGTGCTTTAGTAGGTGTAAAAGGTACATTTTAGATGACCTGCCTTTTCAGGGCATGAGTCATTAAAAGATATACATCTTTTTATATCCTATTAAATGTTTTTCTGAATGCATCCTTTGAGAGCTCAATCTGTAAATGAGGTGTGCCATTAAGCACAAATGTGTTTATATCATGGTGTAGGAGAAAATAAACCAAAAACAAACTCCACACCTCCAGAGAGCTACTAATGCAGTTTCATGATAATTTGAAATTGTTACCATGGTTATTTATTTAATTCTTTATTTATTTCAGTAAAAGTTGAGTGATTAACCCTTCCCCTCGAAAGGTGGGGAAAAAAAGGCATAATTCTCAGTGTTTCCATACAGCTGTAATGTTTTCAGTTGATCTTGCTGGTTAAAATTTGGTTACTATCATTCGGAGTGGCTGCCAAACTCCTAAAATATTATATGGCGTTTCAACATATGTATTGATGGAGAAGCACATTGAAGCGGATCATTTGGAAAACATGAATGGAGATGTTGGAAGCTCATCTGTATTCCCCCTTACCAACAATTTATTTTAATCCAGCATTGTTAAGTCAGCTGCAGGACTGACAATGTGATGTTCCCATGATCATCATAATATCTAATTTGCATCAAGATCTCATGTATAGTTTTGGTGCACTTCAAGCCTTTATTGATTTTTCTAAAGAGTGAAAATGATTCATCTGCATGTGTTTTCAGTATTTTATATATTACAGTGACCCACAGCCACCAGTTAGACTGAAAACTAGTTAATCCGCAGCACGGATGCTCTTAATAGTCCTCCATAATCACTCCCGCATTGAATTGTCCAATATATGGTGTTGCGTGAGTCCTGTTGCTTATACTCCATCTGCTTTTAAATGCATTCTGCTGGGCAGTCTGGTTATCAGTGTTGCATTAAACGCATCGCTCCTCAGATTGGATTTGTTATTGATGGCATGTCCACATTTTAGCGGCCTGGTGTTATCAGTGCAGCAAGACAGCAGCAGTGCTACTTTGTTTTTGTTGAGGCTTTTGGAAAGCTGAACGAGGAGTTTTACGTGTTTGTATTCTATCTTTTTGAAACACTGCCGAACCAGATCCCCGCACCAGTGCACAAGGCGGGTTCTTTGTTTTGCTTATTTATAGAATGTAAATAAAGCCCTCTGGAGAAAAGGGTCACACCTGGATGTCACTTTGGCAGGCACACAACAGATCCCACCATACTGAGTTCACTCCTGCCACTCTTCTTTCACTCCCCCTGAATTACACGCATCTTTAATTTCAGATTTCGAATCAATCACTTTTTTTGTTGTCACCGTGTGCATCAAGGTCGAGTTTGTTTACAATACTGCATTGCACGATATTGAAATGGTTAGATTATTTATAATCTCACTCTTGGTTGTCAATTTAAGCCTGACTGAAAAGAAAGACATTGAGTAGAAGAATGGATAGGCATGGCAGAGAGGAGAGAAACTAGCTTTGCCTGGGGGTTTGTGATGCTGTGGAGTGGGTGGAGCCTGGGCACAGGGCTGGGGCTCAGAGTGCTGGGGGAGTTGGGGTCTATCACCCAGCCCCGTGATGTTGATGCTTGTAGACACCCTTTGCGGTCCTGGCCTGTTAGGCTGAAGGGCTTTAAGGCCATAACATTATTTTCACTCCACAAAAGATAGGATCACAACAGTGGGGGATTAAAAGGGGACAAGAAAAGAGAGCCGTTAAGTCCTCACGTGTACATTAAAGGGAGTTTGGTGGTGTTGAACTGGGCTCGTGCCTTCAGGCTAACTGCAGCAGTTTGTACAATCAAGATGTGATTGGATATACAGATATTAACATTCATGCTGAGCTGATTATGTAAATTTGATGCATATAATTACCACTACATGTAGCTGGTCACACATGCCTTCTCAGGAGGAAATAATAGATTTCTGTGCCATGCTCACAGTCCTATTCCCAGGGACTGAGGATGCTCTAATTGAGCGTTGTCTGCGAGCGCTTCGAGAGACTATTGTAGAGGGAATGAACCAACCTGCTGCTGCTCTGTGATTAATCTTCCATTGCGTGTTTCTGCTGATTCAGGGGTGACTAGACAGACTAACGCACCCCAGTTTTTTCTTGACAAGAGCAAAGTGTCAGAACACAAGTTCTCTTATCTACCTGTAGAGCCACTACTTTCTAATAGGCTGCCAACTCCTTTAAAAGTAATAGGAAAATCCAATAAAAAGGATGAGCAGGGTTGTACTGCAAAATATTATACGGTTTCCATGAGAATCTTTTGTGTATATTCTTGTTGGCCAGTGAAGGCCATAATCATTCTCTGTTTCCCTTAGCGACTGACTACTCAGTGTATTAGGTTTCAACTTGCATTCATCAGTCTAAGTTGTTTTAGTACAGTGTTTAAAAAAAAAAAAAAAAAAGAACCAGATTTGTATTCACTGTATTGCTGTCGTGGTCACTCTTTCATTCACCCCCTACAGGGCCTAACCAGAGGATTATTTCATGTTTTCATGTATTTTTTATATTTGGAATAGATGTTGCATGAGTGCAGCTGCATCATTCATGCAGAGAAGCATTTGCTCTCTATGAGGTGGCATCAGTTGTTGTCAACACCAACCCTTCGCTTAGCTCTCCTGCATTCATGAGATTGTGCCGAGCCAGCAGCAGTGACAATCTGCATGTATCAGTAAATTAAAAAGCAATCTAATAATTAAAGAGAAATCAATTGTTTTATAGTAAACATTTAAATACTAAAATGTGGACAAAAATCCTCTGCTGAGACTTGTTCATAAGAGCGGGTAAAGCACATTAACAGTAGACTCACCGCACTTTGAGGAGACAGTTTCTGTGGTGCCCGGTGTCAAATAGAAAAGTCAACTTGATGCCAAAAAACTTTTGGTTGTGGCCTAAGTCTTCAAAAATGAAGAGCTCACAAGTAAAAACTAAATTTAGATCAGAGCACCATCCTTTTGACCACTACATGTACAACAATTTTGCAACAAAAAGGGAAATGTATTACTCTTACATTATAATATTTCCCCATTTACTATTGTTTACGTATATTTATTAGACTAATTTTTAGACTAATTTTTACTCCTTGGCTCTTAACCAAGCTTGAGACTCTGCTCCTGTTTTTTTTATTGTTGCCATTTTAATGCTTTTATTATTTTATTGCTCAAACCTTATGCTTTAGGTTTTTATGTCTGTGTGTAGCCTTTTGTCGCAGCTGCGGTTGTTTATTAAGTGTTTTATAAATGAATTTGCCTTGCGCTGAGTATGTATCCTCAGTATTATCACACTGACTCTTTGATGTTAAATGTTAAAATTATAATAACCTTCGGGTTATATTTGTGCAGTGTGGATTTGGGAACAGGAAGGCCGAAACAAGTTTGTCAAAAAGACAATTCCCCCAAAATTCAAGAAACAAGCATGCGCACTAAAGATCCCAACACTACCAGGCTGACCGATTTTTCTGGAGGGACACCCTGAGAACATTTTACAGCTTTGGAGAAAATGACGTGTCAGTAATGTGTTTTTACTCAAGGTTGCATCAGCGTTAGCACCAGCATGCAGCTCTATTTATTGAAAAAACCTTAGAGATCATTTCAGGTTAGTTCTTACTTATATTACACTTTTCAGGTGATTGTTGTCCCTTGTAACAAAGACATTCCCCTAATAATAAATCCAATTGACAACAACCAGACGAACTTTCAGAAAACAGCCAGAAAAAGTAACTTGCCTTATCAAGTCAAGCCTTATCAAGATCTGAAGCATCTACTCAGTTCAGAGGATTTATCGATTGGGGAACTTGCCAGGTTTTTTGAGGTAGTCCTCATAGCTTGCACCAGTGTGAACGGTGAAGCATGTTGAACCACCTTCTTTTCTTTCCCAGTGCTCGAGGACAGCAGACAGCATAGCGTGAAGAAATGTCTATCCCCCGGCCCTCATGTCAGGAATCCTGATGAGGTTTATTGGGGCAGAAAGGGCACAGTTTTCCCCCTGAGGCTGTAGCTTGAGCTCCAAAGCTATTGGTCTTGTCTCTCTAACACACACCGCAACCCCCTCCCTTGTTCGGTCTCTGTCTCACACACTCACTTAATCCTTTCTTCCCTTAAATCCATACTTCAGTGTACTCAACACTGCATTGTCACACCACTGAGGTCACATATTGGGAGCGACATTGCTTTGTTGGATATGAAGCCAGTGTCATGCAGAGGGTGGTTTAAAAAAAGAAATGTAATTGCGTGGGTGTAGACGACTTTCTCAGTGGCAGGGAGTGGAAAAGAATGACGTCATGCAGTCTGTGTTTGTCTGTGCACCCACATTGTGTGACTCAGGTATATAGATTAGATAACCAGCAGTGTTTGTGCTCTCTCTCGCACCGACTGGCTGCAGGCCCTGAATCAGAGCGTATCATTACACCATTCACAGAGAAGCACAGGCTCATTTTAGAGATGTGCTATGAATGGCCGGCCGCTCGAGAAGCGGATAGTGCCAGCCGCATATGGTTCTTGGCGAGCCAGCGACGTGACTCAGCACAAAACCCAGCTGCGAGGAGATTGTGCCGTCACCGCAGACTCGCTCGTCAGTTCTGCCAAAGCTTGCAGCGTAATCTCAACATCTGAGGATGTGCTGTAGTTGTATTTCATCTCCTGGTATGGACACACCTCAGTCTGATCTTCCGCAGCCGACAGGCAACTCCTAAAAGAGTCCAATCCTCTGCTAGTTTCACACAGGCCTCGCCTCTCCCAACCCTAGCAACACCTGCGCTATGAACTGTACTGCTCTGCGCTCCAGTCGAGACTCCACATTACTGCAACTTCTCCTTTCGTACAAGTTACAACAGCAGCTCTGTATGAATGACGGGGAGACGCATTCTTTATTAAGCCTACTGTGTTTCCTAATATCAGGTGCATGCTTTTACCCTCATCAATAATCTGAAGTTGCTGTTGGTGCCTACTGGTTGCTTCTTAAAAGACATTTATTATTCTGACTGTACTTGGATCGGATCTAAAAGGAATTGAGTGAAACCTATAGTGCTTCCTCTCAATACAAGTCGTTTTAGTTCCTTATAAGCAGTTTCCCTTCCTCTTCACAGAAGTGACTGTGTCAGAGTCCTGCTCTCTCAGGGCTCTTCGTCTCTACCTCTGTCCCTTCTTTCTCTCTCTCTCTCTCTCTCTCTCTCTCCTGCCCCATGGTCTGGTCTGGTCTGGTCCCAGCCTTGCTCGCTGCCACTGCTGCTGCAGTTGGCCCAGCTCTGCCACAGTTTTCCATCAAAACACCAAACCTCAATGGAGCATTCAAGCCCAGGCCCGCTCCAGCGCTGCTCCTCCCTCCCATCCCACCCTGTTCTGACTCTGCCTTCTTTCTCTCTTTTTTCGCTTCTTGAACATTTAATGGCTTTATCCAGGAAGAGGTAATCGCTCAGACCTTTATAGCTGAATCTGAAGAATCGAATGAGCTTAACTTCTGATTCTCGAACACAGTTTTTTTTTTTTTTTTCTTTTGGTGGTAGAAGGAAAAAAGGTCCTTTTTTGGCATGTTGACTTTATAGTTTCTCCTGGCTGCACAAAATGTGTCATCTGGAGTGTTAAGATGTTTCAGCTGGAGCCACTGTTGAGCGGATTCAGTCATCACTCGAGAAGAAACACCGACTAGTTTTAACAGATTGTTGTTTGTATTGCCATGAAAACAAGTTTCTTTTAGCAGAATCAAAGTTTCAGCATGACTTTACGTGCTGTGTTGGAAGGCAGCTGTAAGGATTTACTCAGTTAAGCATGTTAGCAGCAGTTCTGTGTTTTCTATGTACTACAGACATTTCCATCACAAACTTATTTTTCTATTCTTATGTTGCTTGGTCTATATAATGACAAAAAGCAATGACATAGCTTACAACATGTGATATCTGACATAAACAGAAGGTTAGGCACTTAATTAATGCAGTTGTATTATTCATATGACATGTACCGGATTCTTATCATCCTGTGAATAATATGAGTCAAGTAGTTGTGCTTGTATTGAAGTGTGGCTCAGGTTTGCTGCTCACAGCTTTGCTGCTGATATAATGAAAGCCTTGTGATGGTTTACTTGACTTTTACAGTGGAGTTTTGTGAGTTGTGGCTGCGTGTAAGCGATGTATTTGAGTGGAAAATCAAGAGAAACGCTGGCCTTGAAATGAGACCCTTTAATATGCCCAGTCAGCCTTGCAGTCACCAGAGTCAAGATCCATCAAGATACAGGGCGACTGCACTGAACTATCTCAACTTGCTAAAGTCATAGCAACACTTTTTCTTTCTAGAGTCTATCTTCAGTCCAGAGTAAACAGTTTTTCTTCTATGCACGCTGACTGATGACTGCTGACGAGTCTCAGCTATCAGCCTACGCCAGTGTCGCTAATTAAAGTTGTTTAGCTTCACACATGACCAAGATAATTACTTCCCTCAGACAATGCTTCTAATGTCTGGCTAAGTGTGTGTCGTGCTGTTTGCTCGCAGTGCTCTAGTAAACACAAGTTAAGTATATGTATTGTAAATACACTTTTCATCATGCTTCCTAACAAATTACATAACTACAAGTACAAAATATGATTCCTCCAGTTCTTGTTTTCTGTTGTCAAAATAATGACATAGTGAGTCTGTCCAAATCAGAAGTGATATTGCCACTGGTAGCTCATGCGTTATGATTGTACTATTTTGCTAAAAATCAGTTTTAACTTGAGATATTTGATGTCCTGCAGCCCATTGCATTGTTGTTGGAAGTGGTCATTTATGAATTCTCCCCTGGGTTTTGTCCATTGCATTTTATAATCTCACTAAGTCAACACTGTCAGTGCCAGTTGTGGATTTTATTATGTTTGCTCATACAGTATTTATTGTGTCTGTCTTTGTGAAATATTTGTAAGTCTCTCTAATATTCAAACAAAACAGGTTGTTTTTTTTTTTTGTATTTATTTTGACCTTCCAGCATGAAGTAACATGTCAGCTTAATGCAAGTGTTTATTCCCTTTTCTTTGCGTCACGGTGTTACGCAGGAGAATACAAAATAAGAATTGATTGATTTCATGTCTTTTGCCGCAACATAAATCAGGCTTGATGACTGGCTGTCAGTGCTAACAACAGGTTTGACACCGCACAGTCTTGCTGTGTTCACGAGTTTGTGGCGTTTGTCCATAACTTGAAATATGGTTGATGTGGATTTTGTATGATTTCTTTCGAGTTCCTCTTTGCAGTCAAGAGCACTTTTGCTTCCACATTGAAAGTATTGGTCTGGTTCGATATTTTTGTAATTCTTGTCATTTTCATCTCACACGACAGTCACAAGAAGTCAGAAGGGATGTTAACTCTGAATGGAAGAAGAGAAACTTAATGATTTATTATTTTTAAAACATTTTGTTCTTGCGTTTTTTTCTATCTCATCATAAAATTGAATTTGTAATAAGTGGTTTGTGAAGAAAGATTGACTGTTGCTGCAAAAACGAACTACAAGCCTGTAGAAAAAGTGCTATCTCCATTTCCATGTTTATGTTTCTTAGTTACCATGTTTTGATTGCTTATTCCTCTTCTATTGTTGGTCGTGCATGTCAAATAACTGAAAGTGTTGACTTTTAGGGAAATGAAATGAATCGGCCAAAAAGGGCAGTTTGTGCACATGCAATCTGACGCCATATGTTTGGTAGAGGCAGCTGTCTTCCAGTTCCAATTTTGGCAGTTCGATCTCCCATCTTTCCTTGTCCACGCACTAAAGTCTCCTTTGGAAAGGCACTGAATCCCAAATTGCTTCCAAAGATGGTGCTTACTTTACAGCCCTGACTGTTTGTGAGAAAATGTGTAAATGTGACTAATCCTTTAAGGCACGTTTAGAAAGTAAAAATCTGTTCACTGTTACTCCGTCACACAGCTGACTTTTTTCACCTTGTTAAGCCTTTTTTGTAGTTTTTGAGGTGAGAAATAGCTGAAAACTTCGGTTATGAAGAAACAACTGCAGATTTCAGTCGTGGGTAGCTGTCGTTCAGTTCTAGTTGCTTGGACTAGTTTTAAAATTGAGTCCTGCTGTGTGGCATGGGTGCATGTTTTCAACATTTTCTCCCAGAAGCCTGGGAGCTCCAGGATATTTTCAGCTTGCTAGTCAGGAGCAGTACCTATAATTAAAGGGAAAAAAAGTATTCCACAGTGTATTTATTATAGCTTTAAAACCCATGCTATGTTTGATATTCTTTGCACTACAGAGATTCCTGCCACTTAGTATGGAAATGATATTTCTATCTCAATTTACAGCAGCGATGTCAAACATATGGCCCGAGGGCCAAAAACATCTGTCAGAGGGTCCAACCTCGCCTGTGGGATGACGCTGTCATATTTGGTTTTCTAAAAAGTGGATTAAATGTCAACATAATCTAAATGTACTGATGTATTTTTTTTTTTTTTGCATTGAATATATCGAGCCATGGTTATGATAGAATATTACTGATCCAGTCGACTGAGGCTGTGCGTGGCCAGTGAACTAAAGTGGGTTTGATAACCCTGCTCTGGAGTAAATGACTGTCTCAGCTGATTCTGCTGATTAAGTTGTAACAAAATTCAAATACTGTAAAGTGTGTGTATTTTAGGACTTGCAGTTGATTAGAAAAACTGAAAAATTTGCTTACTTTAAATAACTACCTCTACGACTTCTTTACACTGAAACTAAAGTAGCTATAATTTCACTGACTGGACCCAAGTGAGATTATGAGAGGCTGTATGTGGCACCTGAACTACAATGAGTTTGTCAGCCCTGATCTGCTGCGTCATTACCCTCTTAATAGTGAACATGGTTTATAATTTGAGTCTGCATTTAACCTTGTGTTCCAGTGAGAGGACTTCATCTGCCCTCAATAAGTATGCCCCCAGCAGGTTATTTAGAGTAAATTAATTGTATTTTTTTAAATGTCTGGGCGCTGCCATTGACATGATCTTGCATGATTTAATAATCAGCAGTCTTTTTCATTTGTTATTCTCCCAAGAAGCACTTAAAACCTTGAAAACATCATGCTAAGCGTTATTTCTGAAACGTGTAAGTGAATTTAAGCTCAGACGTTTCCAGACAGCTGACACATCATCCATGTAGCTCTGTCACGTTTTCATCTCCTCCTGTATGATCAACCAAGAACAACATCTGCTTGCTCAGTTTTGCCTTCTCCCAGCTTGTACATTCACATGTACCATTTCGGTGTGTTTATATGCCGACTTTTCCATGTCTCCAATTCAGAGGTTGCTTAGGGAGTGGGCTACTTAGTGCAATTTTTTTTTCCTTTTTTTTTTTTTTTTTTTTTTCTGCAGGAGGCTCTGGAACTTATTACAGTCTGAGGCATTTTCATAAACGGGCCATTCAGCTGCCCCTGCTTAGCTCTGAATGGGACACAGTGTCACAGGCAGAAAGAGAGTTAATGTGGACTAGTAAGTCGCGAGATCTCGTCATTACAGAGGACCGATGTTCTGAAGCCTGTAGTTGTTAGTTGTACTTTCCTTTGTTTAAAATGCTCTTCACATAAATGGAAGCGTGCAATTTACCCCCCTACGTGTATTATAATGTGCGCAATTATTTGTACCTCTTTAAGTAATTTACGAAGCAGATGCTGTTCACAATTCCAGTGCAAAACAAAGCTTTAAATTTTCAGTCTCCAGACTCCTGAAATAAAGAGATGTGGGCATGCCAATAATTGTGTGGGACCTTTTCCACTGAAATCTTTTCTCAGTCATCAAAGTAAAAAAAAAAATAAAACAATCTAAATTTAGTCTTTATGGTGCCTATACAATGTAACAATGTAAGTTGAAGCCCAGTGGAAGTAGCTTTTCATACTAAATGAATGGCAAAAGGCAAAACATGTCTCATTCTGTCCGGAGAAAAATGAGTGGTGCTGACTGTGCGAACCCCACCATGGACTCTAAATTAATGCTGAGCTGAGAGGGCCACCCAGACGACTGGCACAAACCCTCATAAGTATTTTAAAGTCTTTCCTTTCAGTGGAAAGTACATTAGCTATATGATTATTGTCACTCTTTAAATTGCTGTGCAGCATGTTGTTCTAGAGTCCCTCACTGGCTGACAAGGAACTTGAAGCATTAATAGTTGTTCTGTTTTTGTTAAGCACATTCATGACTTGTCTTTATTTCATACTGGAGTTAAAGTAGTTTGTTTTGTAAGAAAGATGCTGACATGCATTTTTTTTTCTTCGCCAGCGTTTAGAGTCAAATTGTCAAGGCTGCTTCTAAATGTAGGATTAATTTTAACTTGTATATAAAACAATCTCTGCAAACTGTCTTTGAGTGACGGAGCTAAGAAATGATAATTAACACCAAAGGCCGAACCTTAAATATTTCATCCTACTTGTCCGTTTGTTTTTGTGGGTCTCAGGAATATAAGTCACAACATTTACTGCCTTAAACATTTTTTTGACCTGGTACGAACACAGTCTTTGGATTATTTACCACTGCACCGCTCTATGGCAGGAATCAGTCTTCAAACTAAACAGGCCATGAGTGTGATTAGGGTGCCATTATTACAGTCAAGTTGTGATGTCTATGACACACACACACACACACACACACACACACACACACACACACACACACACACACACAGCTGACATCTTAGAGATGGCGGACATTTGACCTGGAAAAGGCTTTAATCTGCAAGTGAAGAAGTGATGTTTGATCAGGATTATCGTGTTTACCACAGTAAGAATCTGAGGAGAAGCTGTCGGCATGGCCTCCCCTCCCCACACTCTCACTTTATACCCAACAACTCAGCCTCTGCGAGCTATTTTAAGAGAGCTATACTAATAATTCATCTGTTTTGTCTTGCAGGTTTCCCAAGAAAGCAAACAGGTAAGAGTCTCTATCTTGCCTTGCTTTGTTGTAAAGACTGGTTTGTAATCTTTGCGTGAACATAGAAGTGCACACCACTTGTTTACACACACACACATACATCACACACAGCTCCAGATGAGGGAAATGAGGTAGAGTTTTACTAGACTGGGTGAACTGCAACACAGAGGTCTTCAGAATTTGGACCAAACATACCCCACCAACCCCCACTAAGGCAGCACACACACACACACACACACACACACACACACACACACACACACACACACACACACACACACACACACACACACACACTCTCTCTCACAGTGAGGGACAAAGGGGTCCCTCTTCTAAGGGCGGCCCATCACTGCCTTTCACTGTGAACAGAACAGTGGCCTTTCACAGTTGGGGCCAGTATAGGCAGAGGCAGCCGCACATCGCCTCCCAAGGTTCAAGCCGGAGTCTGGCCTTGTGGCATCTCCGCTGAGGAGCGCCCTTTCTCTGACTTTGCTCCCTGGGCACTCAGCAGAGCGGCTCTACATCCTCTCTGCTTGTCGCATTATACAGTAGACACACTCAACGTGATTCATACACTAGGAGTGTCCTTCTGACACATCATTCTCGGTGCTGACTTGAACAATTGTTGGTTCTTTCTGTTACTGTAGGTCCTTCTGAAGCCTCATTTGGCTGAAACTTGCATGCATTACAATTACTGCCTGTATAAAAGATGCATCTGAAAAAGGCTAGTGTTCGGACTTTACATCCCGGACACATAAATGTTATAAAAATGGCAAATTTCTTAATTATTAAAACATGGTATTTTATACAAATATTACAATTGTTCAATTAAAGGTCAACAATCTGTAGTGATGGTGATTTTGTACACCTTATCTCTGCTTGAGGAAATTTCCAATATTTTTATTTCATAAGAGAAAGTAAGACAGCGCCTCACAACTACTTGGAAATGCATAAAAAATGAAACATTTAAGAAACATTAGTATCGCTTTAAAATTATTCAAAACAAGGCTAAAGCAAGTCATTAAATAATTGAAAGCAAAGCAAAAAGGAATTGTTTTTAATAAAGTGAACAGAACAGTAAAAGCAATAGCCAGTGATGATGATGATAATGTTTTCATGCTGACTCTGCGACCTGCAAGAGGCGAACCTCTTGGTGGGTTGAGGGTGAGCGTGAAGCTGTTTCATTGACATGCAGAACAGGATTAGGATCAAGTCTGATTCTGATCAGCAGCTTGTCATTTCAACATTAATGTGAAATTTGTCAAACACTGTTGTGTCACAGGCTTTCAGTGTTTCAAAAATCTGTATCATGGGTTAATTTCATTGTCATAACACAAGTTGGGTCGGCTCCACTCATGAATTACAGTGCAGTTTTCAGCCTTGGTAGATATAATCTCACAGTTTGAGCCAACGTCAGATTTTCAGGAAGATTGTTCTGCAGGTGGTTTGCTGAGAGTTTGCAACTGTTTCATCTTGCTCGGTTTTGATGATTGGAAAGCTGAGTTAAGCCTATTGCAGATTTATCTGAGGAATCTGGGTACTTCAGAACACTTGAGGAAATCAGAAATATATTTTAAGTTTATCAATTGACAGAGTTGCTCAGTGGACTGACTGACTGAGAGGATTTTGGTAACAGCTTTCAGAATGAGCTGCTGAAGATAACTGCATGATCATGTTTTCTGTCACCTTCAGATATTGATCCTATAATTATTGCTAAGTATTTATAAAATATAATAACCCACTCCAGTAATTGTTTGTATGTAAATAAACTAGACTGACTCAACTGGCTCAGTTTTTCGGTGTCAATATCACAGATTTGAGGTGAGCACCCAGATTTGGTAAGAGGATTCACTATCTAGTGCTGAAGCCCCACATTGACAGCTGTCATGCCAAAGTACTTATTGCTGATAGAACGCGTGTCCCCGGGCGCAGGAGTGCACGAACAGCGGTTCGACACATACTTCAGGATGTCAGTGAGAGCCCTCTGGGAATATTGTCATTGCAGGAGGAGGCAGAAACACAAGCCAACAACACGTTTTGTCAAGTTTTTTTTTTTTTTTTTTTTTTTTTTTTTTTTTCCTTCTTCCTTGCGATGGCAAAAGCAACAATCCAACATGGAACAAAAGTGTGAAAGTCTTTAGATAAGAAGGCCTATTTCTCACAGATGTTCTGTTTTTTCTTTCTTCCAGAACCAGCAGCATTCTCAGTAAAGACCACCCGCCAGACAAGAAACCCAAAAGTGACAAAAGTTCACTTCCCTCCAATGAGTTTGACCCTACAGGTAATTTCTCAATTTTTATTTCCAAGTTCACTCTCCTGTTCTGCTTTTCTTCTTCTCCCTCATGCTGTCACACTCTGGACTTTTGTCCATCTCTTTGCATCACTGACTTTTTTTCCTGACTGTCCCTCTCATGCATTTCTGAATTTCTTTCTCTCTTAACACATAAATTGTTTTGTTACACCCGTGTGCTGATGACAGTTTGCTGAAGGCATGCTGGGATGGTGTCAGGTGATGTGTGGACATTGCGCTGCGTTTCGCACTTGATTGATGGACAACTGTCAACGACTCCTGCGCACCGATCTGCACATGTGGTCTCATCCAGATGTGTGAATCTTGCAATTGTAGTTGGATCACTTTTTTTTGAACAGAAGTCACAATTCGTATTCCTTTTTCGAATGCATTTTTCTTTATTGAATACTTCGGTATTACACTGCATTACAGTAAGTATTTGGCAGAAGTGTGTGCTGCATTACATGTCGTTGACTGTTAAGCTGATAAGCGCAGTAAGGTTTGATTAATGCACTGAAAACATTCAGCTATGCATATAATGTTCACATGGTTCTTGTAGTTTCACATAAATCTCTGGGTTTTGTATGCTCAAAGTGGTTGGGTGGTCTCATGCTCGCATGCATACTTGAAGGGCATGGAAAGCCTCTAAGCCTGCTACGCTCTCCAGTTTGCAGTTTATAGCATAGTAAGATGGTTTAGGTGCAGAAGCAGACTGATATGGTGACACTCCCTCTGGTATTTGTCAGCAATCAGGGCAGTGTGATTTCAGATATGACTGAAGCTTCTGTTTTCACAACAAAACCGAAAATCCTCTGCCCCACATGGCGGCTTATCTGTTCGTGGTGCAACAAAACACAGACAGGAGTGGTTACACAGGACATGCACTCTGCTGCCTGTCTGTGCTAACACCTTTCTTCAATGTTTTATGTGCATTTCTATGATTTATGCTCACTGTGTGCAGTAGTGCAATGACAAAGTGCCCAGCAGCTGCAAAATACTCTTTATTTATTGACATGTGCATCTCGAGGTTCCCTTTTAGAGTTCACATGTAGACATGAGTCATCTATGCGTCTTAGTTGTGAAATTGTGCATGTCTGCATGATGCTTCCAACTGCTTGTTCCTTTCATTCATCTCCAAGTTGCATGGACTGTTTTACCAACGCCTCTCTAGATTTTCTCCCGATTGCATGCTTTCTGTCATAATTTAAAAGTGGTTTGGGTTTGTTAGTGATTGGCACAGGCAGCTGAGAAGTAATAGACTTCAGAAGTAAACATTTCCAGACAAACTGAAGCATTGTAAAGTCGTTTACCACTTTATAAAAATTTAACATACACTGGATAGCTGACTGAAAAAAACAACGCTTCCTCTGTTATTGGGTTTTGGCTACTTTTAGATGCTTTTATTGTGTCATCTCCTTTGCCACAATGTATGCCACCACCCACCAGGGTGTATCATAAAAAGAGGCTGAATTACACCACTTATACATGCTATTGCAACAGCTGGTTCTTTAAACAATATAACATGAATCTGAATATACCAGGAACCTGTATAAAGGCTCTCTTTAAACGAATACTTATTTGTTTATGCAACATTATTTCTGATTGGATAGCCCATATTTTCACTTTCCAAGCTCCCATATTTTCTGGTGCATAGATGTGTTTAAAAAAAAAAAAGTGAAAATCTAATTAATTTCACTATATAGGTACTTGTCCAAACCATTTTTTTTTAAATTCAAGAACCTGTTTGTTCATTTAATTTTCCTCTCCCATGATTGTTTTCTCCCTCATGATTTTCTCTTTCCTTTTTTTTTTTTTTTTTTTTTTTTTTTTTTTTTGTGTGTGTGTTTCCTTTCCTTGTCTTGGTGTCGTCTGTTTGTGTCTGCGTGCCGCTGTGCTGCTGTCTGCGCTGTGTTCTGCCTGGTGGGGGCTGTGAGCAGAAGCTCTGGTGGTGCAGAAGAGTGGCAGCAGCAGTGTGCTAGCAGAGGGGAAGCCTGAGTCCTGTGGTAAGACGCTGAAGGATGACCCCGGTGTGACGGCGACGTCCATACACGCTTCCAACCCCCGTGTGAAATTGCCACTAGATTCGAAGCAGAATAACACCGAACGAGTTTGCATCATTTTTAAGAGCAACAAAAATTTTTTGTTTTCAGTGTCAGAGGTCGGAGAATAGGTGCCAGGAGATTAGCTGAACTGGGGAACGTCGGCTTGTAATTCACCTGTTTTGTAATCACAAAAGCGTTTGGAATACATTAGCTGATTAGTCAATGCACACAAGTTTATTTATTTATTTTTGATCAAAACCATTTTAATCAGCAGTTTGACATTTTGGTGTAAGTGCTGATGATTAGGGCAAAGCAAAGTATTTAAATGTCTGTCAGGCTGTGTTACATTTTCTGTCAGTTCTCTGAAATTTTAAAGACCAGATTGATCACCAGTCAAACAATTTAGCAATCAACAGATTGTAATGGTTATAATAATAATAATAATAGTCAGGAGCTACAGTTCTGATTACTTAGAATAAAGCTTGAAAGAATAAATTCACATTTCAGTGAGATATGTCACAAAAAAATCCGTCATGTCCAAATTATAAGTTAAGATGTACAGGTGCATCTAAAAGTATCAAATGACACAATGAAACTCAATTGTCTTGCCAGTTATTCCTTTATTCACAACGTCAGAATTAAAAAGTTTCTTTTTTTTTTTTTTTTACAATAAGGCAGGATAATTATGACCCAATTTTCAAGGCTAATAAGATAAAATTCTGAAGAATAAATCTGGAACGTCTGTATTTGAAAGATTTAGAAGTTTTCCAGTTTGAATTTAATAATGAGAGACAAAAAAAAAACACTTATTTTGATTCCATTCATCAAATGTTCTTTCATTTTCTTCTTCATGTAAGATTGAAAACACCAGCAAATTCTGTCAAGACTCTGTCATTTTTGGGGAATTTTTGATGTGCTGATATATTTCCTGCTCTGTGGCAAATAGATTTACGGTGCTTCAGTAATTAATTCTTGCTGCACAGCAGCAATGACTCAAATGTGAGCAGTGGCTTCTAATGCAGGGATTACTGAGAATATGAGACATTAGCAGCTGTACTGAGTACTAACATATAGATTTAGGATTACCGTAATGCACTTTCTCTATTTATTTCCCCCCATTACTTTGAGCCAGATCATATTATTTATGTGGATTTTCAATAAGGCGATATTTTGAAGTCAAGCTCACACATGATGTATTTACTGCTTACAGGGACTTACCCATGCTTAGTGTACAGCTAAAGCGCTCCACGAACAATGGATTTAGTGACTTGGCGTCAGAGTCCACATTAGAGAGGTCATTATGCAGCCTCATCGTCCCTGCGGTGTGAAGTCTAACCCTGATCATTCGCACTCTCCTGCCTTCTCCATGATCTGTGGCTCTCTTCCAGCTTTTCGCTTCAGTCGGCCATAATGAAACGAGCAGGTCTGCCCGAGACAACACAAAGTTTTTGACCCAAATTATTTTAGCAGGCCCCCGAGTTCACATGCTGTGAATATTCAAGACCAACTCTTAAGGATAATGTCTTTGTCTCTCTCTGTTTTTCAAGAGAAAGTAAATTTCTGCCAAGGAAGCACTTAATCAAGATGGGCAGTGTTATATTGTGTTGATCCCCATTGTGTTTGATCAGGTGTCAGTTTAAAGGTGAATAAATTCACTGATAAAAAAAAAATAAGTGCTTATCACAAACCAGCACTTGAAGCTGCCAAAACTCAGACTTTTACAGTGAAGGAAAGTAATCTGACCTTTGTTGTGCTATTCATATAACTTGATTTCCTTGTTTTTGTGATGGTGGTGCTGAAGGCATTCTGTCAGTATTAAAGGTCAGGTCATTCTTTGGAGTGCACTTCCTCGTGTTTGAGCAGAGGGTGCCGATTACAGATTGGTCAGAGCTCTGAATAATACATGAGCTGAGATGGATTAACCCGATCAGTGATCATGTCAGCACACCCACTCTCCAGTGTTTATCACCACCCACCAAAGATCTGTAAAACACTGTTGAACAGTGAACACAGTTGAGAGATCAACATCTAGAGGCAACTTCACACCAGCTCTTTAACCCCATATGGATGGCTTCATCTGCTTTCCTGACACCTCTGCCCCCTCCACACTTCACCCTTTGCTCCCCCCAAGCCCTATCCTTACCTTTTATTTACTGCCCTTCCCCCAGCCTGGGGCTTTTGGCTCCACTGACCTTGCTTCCATATATTAGTTGCGTTCCTTCCACTTTCAACCCGCCCTCTCCTCCCTTATCGATTGAGTCACCTCTCTAGTTGATGCTGCACTGACCATGAAATCCCCAGCACAGCGCTTCAAAGGTAACCTGGCTCAGTCTGGCTCATATTCAACAGAGATGCTCATGATTTGTTCACCGCTTTATTTGATAGCGTGAGAAGGTGTAAGTTGTTGTGATCTTCAGACACTTTATATTGTGTTTCCTTTAACGTGTACTGTCCTGTTGACTGAGTCAGATAGACATGTACGATAAACGCTAATCTCTTCCTTCCACGCAAATGAAAAATCAGATAAAGAACCTGAAATGTTAGGTTCCATCTGTTGACTTGTTAGACAACAAGCAGATGTCTGACTGATTTGCAGTTGTCGCCTCACACAGAAGCTCCATCTTTATTATTATTGTTATTATTATTATTATTATTATTATTCAAATTAACATCTTAAAACAGTCATTTTTTCTTTTTCCTGCATAGTTAACGAATCACGATGGGCTCCTACTGAATTCAGTAGCAAAAGTTTGAACGTGATGAATAAGATGTCAACGTAAATTTGCCGATAAAAGTAGCTGTTGTTACTTTAATTCGAGTAGCAGAGATAAAGTGACGCTGAGGTTAAAAAGTGAACAGCAGGTGGCGCTGCTGGTGGTGAAAGCTAGCTATGTATTGCTAGTAAAGCAGTCCGAGCATCTGCCTTTTTTAAAGGCATGTGAGCTAAATTTCTTTAATATTACTCTTGTGAATGTATCGGCACATTTGGACCATCAAATATGTGACATAATCAAGATATGTGTTGCGTCTAATTTCAGGAGATGTGAAAAAAAATCAAGATATATCACAATATATTTCATCATTATGCTGAAATCACGCTTGCATTGCTAAAGAATTGACAAGTCCTTTTGAGCTCTGTGAAATAGTCAAAATGTAAACTTTTTTTTAGAATGTATTTCTCGACACTTGAACAGAAGTGCAAATTCGGAGTTGTTGCTATTTAAAGTTATGATATCATATTAGTGGCCCAACCCAACTGGTTCACAATTTGCCTTTATGAGGCCTCTGAACTAGAATGCTCTAAACATTTGCAGGTAATTTCACTAGTTTCTGGCCAGTGGGCTTACAGCCCCGTGCACACTCATCCTGAAAACAGAACTCCGTCCCTGGAGCTGCGTTATCTGCATGTTTAAAGCGATGTGTCAGAACTTTCAGATATGTACAATGAAGGTCTTCTTAGTTGTTTACAAGAATATTGTCTTTAAAGCTGTCAGTTTAATAGAGCCAAAGGTTATTGTGTTCCATACGAGTCCCTTCACACTAAATGTTTAAAACTAATGATGAAGCTTACTTAGATTTTCCTGACCTCCCTAACTGAGGCAAACTTCCTTCAGCCTTTTGAAGAGGCTGTTATGTTTCTCACTGTCCTGTCTGTCTCCCTCGCAGGTCTGGTCCAGCGATGTGTGATCATCCAGAAAGATGAAAATGGCTTTGGGCTCACTGTCAGCGGCGACAACCCAGTGTTTGTGCAGCTTGTCAAAGAAGGTAAGGACGAGTGGCTCACACCTAAATGAAAGCAGAAAAAGTTGTTACTTCAAATACGTCTGGTGGTAGCCTTTGTAAAGAAATGCGCGCTCTGTTCATACACCCGGGTCTTAACGTGATATGAGTGATAATTAGGTACTCCAACCACCACGACCATTCAACTCGGATTTAGACCAGTGACATCATTGTCTGGGTTTTCTATTTCCTCTTCAGTAGTTTCGCTGCAGCTTCTGCTTTATCATGTGGTCTCCTAAAGAGGGGACTTAGACAGGATGTCACTGTTTCCCAGGCGTTTCTCACTGGCTATGGAGCATGATGCAAGTTATTATCAGGTCACAGAAAGCATTACACAGTCTGTACTTTGGTGGAAAGAAACAGAAGGAAAGGGCTTTACTTGTGCTCTGCAGTGTTTACTGGATCCTATATGTACGACTGTCACTGTCTCGAAACAAATGGTTTAATTTGGATGATTGCTACAGCTTTGTATGTTTTCACTTTGTTGTCAACTGAGAAGTGCGAAAAATGTGCCTGTGATATCTTTATGCAGTTCGTTTCTGTTCTAATTTCATGCAAACATTTTGCACATGAAGTTTATTGATACTTGTCAATCGTCTTCATAGATATGAAACCGAAGAACCAAAATCTGTTTTTTTAGTTTGCAAAATACCTAATCTTTGCACTGCTGACTGCAGAGTCAGACATAGCTGTCATAATAACCTGTCTCATGTCTAAATCCCTTTGTTTGGGGTGGAGCTGTGAAACAGGTCCTTCTTGTAATATAACCACTGTTATGGTCTTTCAAAATAGTCACTTTGCCACATCTGGTCTGTCGAGGCTATAAGGTGTATTCAGCCTGCAGAACTATCACCGGCAGCACCATGAAGTCATATGGTCTCCTTCTCGTTTACATTCAGTTTGTCACTCCTGTGTTTGCTTTATCTATTTCCGTGCCTTTTTAATGCTCTTCCTCCTGTTGTCTTTTCTAGATGGGGCTGCTCAGCGGGCCGGTGTTCAGACAGGAGACAGGATCATCAAGGTATTGTGTTCCTCTGCCTCCAGTGCCTTCACAATGGCTCATTTCCTTGTCTAGCCCCTTCTCCAAGGCCACTGGAAAGGCTCCAGGCTGCCACCTTCTGGTCACTCACTGTTTCTACTCTGTCTACACAACGTTTATATAAATGGCATGTCATTACCTGAAGAAATACCCAAAATGGGAGCATTATGACTTCTTTGTTTGTTTGTTTGTTTGTTTGTTTGTTTTGTGTTTTTGTATTTATTTTTATCCTGCTGTTTTTTTCTTGCAGGTTAACGGGACCCTTGTTACACATTCTAATCACATAGAGGTGGTGAAACTCATCAAATGTAAGTGTTTATTTTAGTGTGAGGCAATAGGAAAACAAACTCTTCTTATTTAAATGAGCCTCATAAATTCTACTGTCTTTTTTTTTTTTTTTTGTCTTAGCGGGCTCCTATGTGGCCCTCACAGTGTTGGGGCGTCCTCCGGGGCTCGCCCAGATCCCTTTGCCTGAAGCAGAGCCTGAAATGTTGGGCGTTAGCTTATCCTCACCAAACTCCCCAGCTACAGAACGCCCCTACAGTCCTCAGGACCGCCTCTCTGCTACACAGTCACCATGGGTACTACAGACATTAGAGCTTTCTCATCCTCTTTCCATTCCTTCATCTGTGAATTTCTAAATGCGCTGTCATTTTGTTGGTGGCTCCTCCTTTTTCACTGCTCGCATTTTGTCCCTCTGTGCTTACATATTTAATGATGCACATGGAGTACGAAGATGCAATGTCATCATGACATTTTGTCAGCTTTAATTTTTGTTTTCGCCCACAGGATGAAAATAGTATTGTCTGCAACCAGAAGGCTGACATCTTACAAAGGATGCTCTCAAAAGAGCAGCAGGAGCTGCAGGTTGGCACACAAATAACTATCATTTACTGTCTTCTGTTGTACTACTCTCTTCCTCATCAGTGCTGTATTTAGATAGCTTTAGTCCCTTTTTTCCACTTTACTGTATATTGAAATCCTGACATGTCTCATCTCTGTCAAAACCCATACAACTATCTACATGTCTTTTTTTGAATCACTTTTTCACATACAGGAATGGACAACATGTACATTGTGTTTTTGGATCCATATTGTTGAATGGGATTCTGTTGCTGTTCGTTCTGTTTAGGCAATGAAGGAGGAGTACAGCAGGAATCCCTCCCCCAAACTACTGAAAGACATCCAGGAAGCTAAAAAACACATTCCTCAGCTGCAGGGTCAGCTCTTCAAGGCCACAGGGACAACACAGGTACCGGCTAACTCACAAATTCACCCTGCAAAATGAGACGTCGCAGCACAGCGATGCACCAGCAACATCCAAAACACTCTTTGTGTTATTTTGTGTCGAGCATTTAGAGATGGTTCCAGACAAACATTAATCCTAATCTTATCAAGGGATTAGGCTTTCGCTGTGGGAAGCCACTCTTTTGTGTCTGTGTGACAGCTTATTTTATACACATTACTCACTGAGCTCTGTGTTATGTGTATCAACGCATTAGTCTGCTCCATGTGAATTTTAAAGCTGTTGTATTTTATGCGATTATGTTCTTGAAATACTCATACATTCTTAATTATATTTTTTTTTAACCCAATAGTGTTGCCTTTTTTTGTGTGTGTGGACTGTACAAGTGTTACGCACATATCACGGATTGTGATTGCGAATACCTCTTGCTCACATTTACTAACAAAGTGTGCGTTTGCATGAAATCTCCAGGATGCTGTTCTCGGTGGTGATGCAGATGATGGTAGCATGTTTGAGACAGAGCGCACACTGGCTTCTAAAGGGGACAACAGCTCAGACCTGTCCTGGAGCAGCACTCCTGTAAGTTCATACAGTATTGTACGTCAGTACGTCATGCTGAACCTTTCATTCAGAGATCAAGTCGGCATTGCAATGTACAAGAAACTATCAGTCTTGCTTAGATTTAGCCTTTCCCTGTAATTGGACATTGCCATGTGTATAACCTCTCTTATGCTTGAATTACTCTCCATTTATGGAGTGGAGTTTGAATCTGTGTTGATATCAGTATACACTGCTGATCTTTAAGTGCCTGTGATCAGTCCACAAAACAATAAACATGTCCCACTGCTAGTCGGCACCAGAGATAATAGTGAGTTAAATCAATTTGTGTTTTATTCACATGCAAGGCTACTTCGCTGCCAATCAGCCGCCTGCCACTAGTGAGAGCTCCAGGGCCATTAGACTGCGGCCCTGTCCTCCTCCACGCTGCAGTGGTCAGGTAGACTGCAGATATAAAACAGCAGGAAGTTGGAGATTAGTGCGGTTTATCATTACTTTCTTCTAGAAAATAAAATAAACCAGCTCATAGACTGTGTCAGGGGGAAAATGGTATTTAATCACCCTGCTGGAACGTTTCACAACTACGTGGACTCAAGATTCAGGATATTGATCTGCATGAAACAGTACTGCTGCTTCTTGCAGTGCCAGCTAACGACACTCATGCAAGTTGCTCATCATGTGCCTCCTGCTGTGATCGTGCTCGGTTTGAGAAGATAATACAGCTCATCATGGCATAACCTCACAGGATATATTTCCACTTAATTCTGTTGAAGTTAAAGTGAGTTAATTAATTGGTTCAGTGTTTCCAAAATGTTGATACCTTACTCAGTTTTTCCTTTTTTAGACTCGTGGAAGAGTTTTAATAAAAAATTAAAATACACACTACTCCAATAATTTCGAAGAGTACTGACTCCACAGTTTTCCAAAAGAAGCTCATTTGGAGACCCCCTGTTAGAGAGAGAGTCTGGCTGTAAGAATATTTATTAATGCATTTTTGTGTAATGGCTCTAAAATACATGAAAGTTACTCAGATTAAAAGAAATTATTAAAAATTATAAAGTAACTCAGCGACATACTTAAATTATTTCTTAGTTGTTTCGGAAAGGCTGAGGCTAATCAAACCCGAAATGTTTTGTATTTTCACGCCTGCAGCTATCTCGCACATTCGGGCCTGGATCTCCAGACAGCCTGTGTCAAAGGGAGTCATCCTTCCCCAGCCCAAAGAGCACACCAAGGAACAGCTACAACTCCTGCCACTCCCCAGAGACAGAGGACGTCACGGACCTGGTACCTGCTCGCTTTTGCCTCGCTCTAATTTACCTCAGTTTATCAAATACCTGCAATCACCTGCAAAAAAAAATAACAATTGAAAAAGATTTGACTACAGTGAATGATACAGTGAATTTATTGAATGTGATGCCTGGGGGAAGAAACAAGTAGCAGTGGTTAGGGGGAGAGGTTAGAGAAGCAAACTGGTCACCGGAAGGTCTCTGGGTAATCTCCCACATGAGATTCACAAGGAGTCTCAATCAATCACAAGAAGTCAGCGTTGCACTGCAGCAGCAGCACAATGCTTCAGCTGTACAGAGTTGAGACTCGCTGCGAATCAGGTGGATCAGATGCAGAACAATAAGCTCTCCAGAGGAATCAATAATGCTTTACATTATTATCAGTGAAAGTGAACCGGTTCATAGCAACATCACCTTTTCTTTACATGACATCAATTTGAAAAAATTGTTTGAGGTTGACGGGTTAAAGAATAGCTTCATTTTTTACTCATAAGATCCTAAATCATATTTAATTTGACCATCTAAGTAAATAATTATGAGTGTCAGTTTTTTTTTTTTCCACAGAAATCCATGGTTGTGATATCTGCAGTGAAGTATTTGTGCCCTTCTGAGGTAAATGCCTGAAGTGGTCTCATTTGTCTTGTCTTCAGGACTCTCTGTCTCCGACCACAGTCAGCAGTCCCTCCTCCTCTCGCCTTGTCTCGCAAATCATTGGCGCTGAAGACGACTATTTTGATTCGGATCAAGAGCAGGTATTTGTCTTCACAGGGTAATATTAGCATGTCTGTCATTCGTCACTGGCCTGCCAGATCACAACTGCAGAAAACAACGAAACCTTGTTTTCCAGGTAAAGAAATAAGAGATAACAGTCCTGTCCTGGTTGTTTTTTTCCAGACAAATGGCCAGTGTAACAGCTTTAACAGTATTGAGCAGCTCAAATCTCGCCCCGCCCACCTCGCTGCCTTTCTGCATCATGTCATATCTCAGTTCGACCCCGCTCCTGTGGTGAGACTCCTCGATTCATATCCTTTGCGTGGTCATTTCCCGTTTCATCTTGCAAGCCTGACTGTGTCCTAATATTGTGTCCTCAGCTGTGCTACCTCTATGCTGACCTCTACAAGCAGACCAACTCCAAAGAGACCAGACGGGTGTTCATGGACCTCCACTCCTTCTTCATTGACCGGGGAGCAGTATGTCACCACTTTTCATATTGTCTAGAAATGTGAACCTCTGTGGCAGTTTGAGCAACAAAGCTGTTGAATTAGACCACACGTTCAAGCCTTCACTCCCCATGTGCGTCCAATATATCAGACTTCTTGAAGTCCCATTTAATTACTTCAATCGTAAGTGGCCTTAATGTTATGATATGTCACATTATTGCATCGTTAATTTTCAAACAAAACATTACATGCTCATATGTTGTTATCCTCGCCTCAAGCTGCAGTCAGCCCTGATGAAATCTGTCCTTTTCACAAATGTTTCATTTTTGTTGCAGAATTTAAAAGTCCCTGTTCCTGAATCGGTGTCCTCTGATCTTGGTGAGTATTTCAGACCATCAATCTTTTTTGGTTTGATTGCCTGCCAAGTGCCATGCGAAGGTGGCTTTTTCTCTTTTTGCCACCTTTTGCACTTGTGCCGGCTCACTTCAGCCATTTGGTGATCCCTATTACCCCTGTAAGTTGATCACTCAGTCAGTCTTGCGCACTCTTGACCGCGGTGTTAGGAAATCAAACGCTCCGATGGTTTGGAAAGTATTGCTTCAAGTTAATAACACCCATCTAGTGTGCACATGCCGCAATCCCTTAATACCTGCTGAGTCATTGATGAGTTTGGGTGTGTGTTTGGATTTGCAGACCGGCGGCGGACGGAGCTGATCCCAGAGGAAATAAACAGACAACATGTTCAAACGCTGCAGGACTCTCTGCTTCCCGACATCCAGAAAAATCTTGAGGATTTCAGGTACACACACCAATTCCTTGATCGAGGTTTTAGTATGCGCACAAAGCTTGGGATCATGCTTGCTGTTATATCTGGTGTGTTGGTTACATGCAGGCAGAAGCGCAGTATGGGCCTCACCGTGGCTGAAGTAGAGCTTTCCAGGTTGGACCAGGAGAGAATCAGAGACCGTGTCACTCTGGAGCGAGAGCGATCGTACGCTGAAAACATCATCATCAAGATAGACGACGTCTTGTAAGGAGCCATTCAGATGCAGACAGAAGCTTTTTGCAGAGACAGATGATAGTTATCTTAAGATTTTAATACCATTCCCTCTTATTTCTGTTGCGCTCAGGTTAACTACTCAGACCACAGAGGAAGAGAAATGGTAAGAAAACTTATTTTATGAAGTGTTTTCCTGATTCCTGTGAGGAGAAACTCGACTTCAAACCACTTTCTTGAATTTAAATTTAAATCAGCAGTGCATCTCTATGTTGTCTTAAAGACCTGCAGTGTGGTCTGCCGTCTTCACCCCCTTTTCTTCTAGATTGGAATTTCTAAGCAGAGTAATAAGTATGCTAATAGTAGTGTTTCTTATTCTTTAAAGACTTTGATGTTTCAACCAGGAGTACATAACATCATGAGACACGTACTGAAGTCACCCTCGACTCAATCGACATCCCCCCACGGTTTACAAATTGAGCACTCGGGCAGTCTCTTAAAGAAAACATGTAATTTATGCAAGATGTTTACGTTAAATAATTCAAAAGTGCGACTGATTGAAACGGTCTCGTTTGAAATGCCATATGGTCGCAGCACAGCCCAGATGGTTTGTGTAGAAATTGTATGAGAACGACTGGTATGACATATGGTACGAGTCACAATTTGGTTACTTGTTTGCCTCAAATCTGAGCTCTGCCTCGTTTTGTTGGTCGTAATTCAGAAAGCAGCCAAACCCATGTGTTGTCATTTGTGCTTTCGTTTAGCACTACAATGCAGTATGTCATCTATACATACATGAAGCACCTTGGTGTGAGGGTCAAGGAACCTCGCAGTCTGGAAGCCAAACGAGTCCGAATCAGCTTCCTTCCCAAGATCAAGGTACCTCAAAGGCTGTTTTCTTCTTCAAGCCCTTCTCTCTCTCTCTCTCTCTCTTGCCCTCTCTCTCACCCTCATGAAACTTTATCTTTTGTTTTTAATGAATCACAGAAAAGCATCAAGACAGAAAAAGAAGGAGAGGAGAAAGTGAAAAAGCCCAGATTTCCGAGTATCCTTGGACCTCAGCGTCGACCCAGCCGCATTGAAGCAGCATCAGGCGAGTTTGGCAGTTTCACGTCAGGGGAAAAAAATAGCAGCACTGATCCTCGAGCTCTTTCAAATTTTTCACGCCACTTCTCTCCGTGTTCAGTGGGCAAAGCTCTGGACGGCCGACCCCGGCCTCAGAAACAGCTGTCTCAGCCCACACTCGGGGCGAGCGACCATATGGAGGCTGGTCGTCTGAGAGGCAGCCAGTCAAGCGAGGGCTCTGAACTCACACACTCCATGTCTGTCAACACCTCATCTCCAAACAGCGCCACCTACAGCTCAGACACCAGTCGAGACGCTGATATTGGTGAGTTTTCCACAAAGACGAGCAGGCAGACGTCTGGGTGAGGCAGATGTGGCAGAAGTACTCACATTTTTTATTGACGTAGATGTACAGGTACTTAATTAAAAAGATAAAACAAGCCAAGCCACAGTCCAGTTTTGAGAAACGCTTGCTTGGAAAGTGTTGTAATTTGATGGGGGTTTCGTTGATTCTGTTTTTAAAAAGCAGTCTGCAGAAGTGACTTTTGATTATTTGAAGACTCACGCAACTACTTGACCCCAGTTTTTTCTGTTTTTGTGATGACTTTTTATTTACTTGATAAGTGCCAAGTAATTACCAAATTAAGGAACAGGTTGATATTAAAGTCCCCTTTCTCCAGCTCGATTGTGTTCTCGAATGTGCATCTTAAACTTTTGGAATACTTTGAAGAAGTGTATTTTTCTCCATATTTCACAGTGAAAATTCTATAGTTTCAGTTTATCACAGAACTTGAAATATCTGAAGCTTTTTTGTTTTGTTTGTGCTCAGAACTTATGAAAATCAGTATTTCAAAATGTTGCTTTATGACAACAGATTGTTATTTTTACAACAGTTCAAATTTGCTTGGTTTCTGGGTTATTTTTGCTTTAATGTTATGAAAAACAAGAAACATTTCTGTTTTTACTGGCTTCAGTTTAGTTAGGTGTATAGAACTTTACAGTTGTCTCCTCTGGCCAGCCCAAAATCTGATAAGTCAGAGGCAGCTGACCTTTGTGGAGTATCGCATTTTTGTGGCTGTCGTCAGCCAAACCTGAACCTTCCCCGAGACTCAAAAGTGTTTTAATTGAAATGTAATATCATCCAGTTTGAACTATCCTCCTCCCCCTCCTCCGTCAGGTGGCACGCCGACTTCAGGCACCCCCAGACTGAGTGACGGCCTTCAGTCTGACCCTCTGGATGGGTTACCGTATCCTGCTTCGCACTTTGACCTTTATAGCCTGGACCAACTTCAAGAGGATGACAGAGAAAGCGACAGGTGCATTTCCAGTCACAGCCTCCGGGAGCACTTGTGATTCTCACATCAAGGTTTCTTGTTTTCATTATTGATTTGTTTCTCTTGGCATTTCTTGCAGAGCTCACGAGGGAACACCAAAGGCCATAAGAAGGTGAGGATGCTCTGCTCATTCTGACTTTCTTAACTCATATCGATCTTAGAAAGAGAGAGAGATGAGAAGAAGTGCTGATATCCTGTTGTGAATTTAATGAACCTGACACAAGGCTAACTTTGTTTTTCACTCGAGGCTGGAGGGAATGGGCGCTGCTGATGTCCATAGCGAGGACGACCAAGGGACAGACTCCGAGCACGATCCACCAAACTGGCAGCAGCTGGTGGGACGAGAGGTTTTAGCAGGTCTCAGACCTCATGAAATCAAGAGACAGGAAGTCATCAATGGTGAGAACCTGCTACTGAAGATTCCCTTGAAGTTATATTTATTCTGTCAAAGAACATAGCAGGTCCACGGCTTTAAAATCTGACTGCATTGGAGAATACAGAGTAATGGTCCAGAGAGAGATGCACAGAGCACACTATGGCCCCACCCAAACTGCAAATCATCTGCCACCCCTCAATTAAGATTTTTTCATTGTCTTCACAGAGCTGTTTTACACGGAGCGTACACATGTGCGAATGCTCCGAGTACTGGACCATCTTTTCTACCAGAGGCTCACTAAAGAGGGCATCCTGCCTGCTGCAGACATTAAGAACATCTTCACCAACCTGGAAGAGATTGTGCAGCTGCATGGTACGTGCACAGAAGCATTCTGTACATGACTGATTAAACTGAGGACGTCACAACATCAGATTTTTACTTGACGATTATAATGTGCCCTGTTTTGGTTCTTCTTAGCTGATAAATGAAACTTGATGTCTTTTTTTTTTTTTTTTTTTTGATAAGTGTGTTCAGTAGTTACTTCTGCTCAGTTAGCTCTGCAGGCAAATTGAAGGTGAAGAAATGGTGTCCTCCACTGGTAAAAATACATAAAGTAGACCTTACGCTGACACCAAGTTGCATGATTTGCGCAATTATCCATAAGAAAAATTCATCAATATTTCACATAGCAACAGGAATTTTGATGGAAGGGTATATGTTAGGAAATACAACCATCCAACCATCCAGCCACGATATGTTTTACTACATTCAACGCAGAGTCTCTCCAGCTGTCAAGGCTAGCCGTCAGTACAGGTTAAGTGGCCGACTGTGTTTTTGTTACATGCTGTTTCCGACTGCAGCGAGTCGGCCTCTTACTGAGGTGAAGCAGCGGGAAGAAACAAAGAGCTAAAAACCAAATAGAGCTGTGCTCGATCTTTCACATGAGATTATTATATCCGCATTTCAACTCAATGTTAGAAGGTGATGGGTATATCGCGCTAGCACTCGTCTGAATACTCGGGAAGCATAAACGAATCACAAAAGAAGGTACGTGTCAATTAAACTCAAGTTCAAAGTCAAGTCAAACTTTATCATTATATGGTTCCCCAGTTTGCCGTGTTGTATTATTGGTCTGGGTTATCTTACACATGCTGACTGTCCTTTGGTGCCTCTGCTTTGATTTTCAGTTTCAATACTTGAGCAAATGGTGGCGGTGCGGAAGAGAAATGAGTCTTCAGTAATTGATCAGATAGGAGATGACTTGCTCTCCTGGGTGAGTACAATTCTCAGGCCAAAATTGTATTTCCTCTTTCAGACAATTTCTTATATAGAATAAATTTCAAGATGACTGATGTGGATAGAGAAAAAAAAAAAAGCATATTGTGCTCAAAGGGATTCAACTGTTGCCTGAAATTGCTTTATAATGAGAAAAGAATGTTGATGTTGTTATGGAATTGCTATTCCCTGCACCAGTTCTGTTATTTTCCATGTCGTATGTATAAGAACTCAGCAGTGCAGTGTGTACATGACAGTGAAGGGATATTTGGTGGGGGTTTTTTTTTCGTTCATACTTTACATGAAATCCTGAAAGAGAAAAATTGATGCTGAAGAATGTCTCCCCCTCCTCGGTCACAAGAAATGTCATCTCAGTTTCAGCAAGATAGAGAAGTGGGGGCTCCTTCCTCAGTAAATGGTTATTTCATACAATGGCCTAGATTCGGATGACATCTCTGCTTCTCGGTATCACATTTGATGTGAGAAGTAGCCATATATCAGCTGGCAGCCGCGTCTAAATTCTCTCTGTGAAGAATAAGTAGGGTAAACGGTCCCCTGAGGGTCTGAGCATTGATCCAGTCTGCATTGAACCTTAAGCCGTGTCTGCTGTAAGTCCGGCCCCCTTTTCCCGGAGCCGCCCGCTCAGTTGCATTGGTTAAATACTGGCTATTTCCATGGCAACAACCCCTGACCCAGATCGGCTGACTTTCTGTCCATCTCCGTTCTGCCCTGTCTCGGTGGTTCCAGTTCAGCGGCGGAGAGGAGGAGAAGATCAAGCAGGCGGTCGGCACGTTCTGCAGCAACCAGCCTTTTGCTTTGGAGATCATCAAGACCAAGCAGAAGAAGGACTCCAGGTTCACATCATTCATCCAGGTACTCACAGTTCGCTCATGCAGCACAGAAGGACGAGCTCACCGAGGGTAATTTTTGAAAACCGCTCATGTTCTGGGTGTATTATGGTCTGAGCGAGGCTCAGAATGTCGCTACCAAAGTGTTAAATTGCCATGTCACAATTTATGCTGATTGAAAGAAGCATTTTAGTCGCGCCGTGTCTGTTTCAGCGCATTGAACTGTGATGCTGTTGCTTTGCAGGAGGCAGAGAGCAACAGACTGTGTCGCCGACTGCAGCTTAAGGACATCATTCCTGTAGAGATGCTGCGGCTCACAAAGTACCCCCTGCTACTCGACAACATCGTCAAGTACACAGGTGCTGTATTGTTGCCTTATAATCAGAGCTCTTTTCCCACAGGTGGCAGGGATTTGTTCGTCAACAACTCACTTTACATGCACACGGTTGTTCATGCCTGAATTATTTCATAAGCATGTGCTTGTGCTCTTAGATTGGAGACACTGAAATCTGTGAGGAGTAAAAAAAATCTGTTATTTTCTAGGTTAGTTTATTAGGTGTACTGAGATTCCATCCCAGGCTTCTGTGCACCAGTCTGACCGCATAAGAGAGCACATTAGAGAAACTCATTTTAATTCCGCCCTGCGTGCTGGGGAATCTTACAAAAGCATAAATAACTGATTAACTGCTGCTGTTCAATTTGCATAAATATATGTAACTTGTGTGAGATGCACTTAAATATTCTGCTGTTATGGGTACTCTGACCAAAATGCAACAAATGGCTGAAAGTCACAAATTGAATTAATTACTTTCAGCTGAACAGTCTTAATTTTCTGACCTGTTACACATGCTGTTTCTATCCACATAAAGTTGTTTTTATGGATGTTTTATGCCGTGATATTTCAGAATAACATAAATTGCCAACAAAACCGCAACAAACAGAAGATTTTATGTGACATTAAAAAGAGCGTGCCGTGACTTATGAAGTCCAGCAAACTTAGGCCGTGTTTTTGGAATGATACAAGCTAAATATTTATACAGAAATGTAAGAAAGCTTGATTTTTCTGACATTTCATCATGTTGAGCGTAACATCGATTTGGTCGTCCTCCCATTATTTTTAAACCAAAGCCACAGGAGTACTCCGGGCTTTGTCAGTAATGATCTAATTCCAAAAGTAATCATTCATGAGCTCGCAAGTTAGCAGCCGATAGTTACGACAATAGACAGTTTTCACAGCAGTTAGCGGTCTTCTTCTGTTTGATCTGTTTAACTTTTGGTTGTGTTCGTCCGATTTTCAAAACATCGATCTTTACGTCAACACATGCTTTTAGTCTTCGGTTCTCTACAGTCTGCACAAGGAAGTGGAGTTGATTTTTCCTCTCCCTAAAGAATAATCGTTAATTCACCACCACAAAAGACAAAGCACAAAAAATAAATGCATTTTTAAATATAAGTAAAACATGATGTCTCGGTCTTGAGGTGAGTACAGTCAAATTGGTTCCCACTCAAAATTGTTGAGCTCCAAGAATCGACGTCATGCTCAGTCTGAACGTACTGCGGTGGAGGTTTACCCAATCAGCTGCAGACAGACACAAAGAAGACATGTTTAGTCCTAATAAAGGGATTATTTCTTGATCGCTTTTGACGGTGGCATTGTACAAAAACAGGAGCATTATAACTGTCGCCTAAACCCATCCTAACAAGGTTCAGTAGATCTTTATCTCTAATGAAACAGCAAGTTAGAACATGAAGAATGACAGTGATGAAGGGAAGATGGTACACAAGATAGAAAACAAATGTCTGTTTTTCATTTACATGCAGTTGGCTGACAGGGCCGCAAGTGTTCAGTTTCATCAACATTAATCTTCTGATGTTATCTTAGAAGGAAATTCAAATTAACCAAAAGGGATCTTTAGCACCAGTTTTGCTCACACGATGTTCATGATTATAATTTTCTTTTTTTAAAGGTGTGATTATAGATTATTGATCTGAGGTGTGTCTTATTTGTTAATATTTGGTATTTTCACATTAAAGTACCACTAGATGGAGCTTGTGTTTGTACGACAGCTTCAGAATTGATGCCCCCTGCCTGCATGAAGGGTGTTAAACTGGAGTTCAGGGGACACACAGAGCTTAATTTGACACTGAGTTGTGAAATTATATGTGAGATTATAGCATATTAATCATCTTAATATTTACCTTGCATACAAATCTTTGAAAATTTTACATTTTTCCTTTTGTGAGCCAGTTCTCGCTGTTGTCACTGATCTTTCACCGCTCCACCAGCGTATACATTTTTGAAAGCAGTTATTGTTTTTCAATGCCTAAATTGATGTTTCCACCAGCTGTAGTGGAGAACAGCATTGCAAGGTTATTGTTTAGTCACTGAAAAATGAGATGGTGAAACTGAAATGCTGTGCTCCCAAGATAATGCAATAAGAACACCATAAATATTGAAGAATGCGCAAATTTTGGGGGTAACGTTTCGTCACCTCCGCTGTTTCCTTCTTCTTCTTCTTCTTCTTCTTCAATAATTGCTCTTCTGGGAAGAAAACATATACCTGTGTAAATGAGACTATACCTCTCCAGAAAGCATACAACGTAGCCACCGCAAGCTCCCCGAGTCCAGTCACAAATACTCAATTTGTCACTGACTCTTTGAAAAATGGCACTTCAGCCCTCTATTAAACCCATTCTGTTCAGAAATGCATGCAGCTTCAGAGTGTGCTGACTTGATAAGTGATGCTTTATTATATCTGCAGTCCAGTTCATCACACTGACAGGCTGGTTTTATAGCTGGTTGCACCGCTGAAAGTCAACAAAATAACCGTTCGGATTATCTTATCAAAAACTAATTCTCGTAGAGAAGTTTGGCTGCTTCACCTCGATGTTAGACCCTTTCCAGTACAACTTGGTTATAGTGTTCAGCCGGGCTCCTCTGTGATCCTCAGGTCAATTACATCCCATGAGGCAGTTAATTCAGGATGGAAATTAATTTAGTCGTGTTGCAAGTAACCATGGCAACACATAAAGGAAGGCATTAATACTTAATTTGCATTTAATAATGTGAGCGCAGTATAACTCAATAGATAAAAATGGAAATCAACGCTTGAGGAAGAAGGAGAGCGGATGAAAGTGAGCCAAACAAAGTCTTAAACAAGCCTGCGTGTGTGGCAACATGCCAGCTGTTAGTGAATTACACAGACAAATGGAGAGATTATGTTCTAATGGTCCCGGAGCCCGAGTGCACATTTTGGGAAAATTTCGCACCCATTATTTGGTCCATCATTTCAGCTCTGGCTGGAGTTTGACTTGCACTCCAAGAGAAAGCACTAATGATAAAGTCTAACCAGCTATTACGGGCCATAACGCCCCACCCCCCTCCGCGCTTTATCATAATTCTTGAGGCCGATGATGTGTTAATGGACAGAGGAGATGTCAATTTGTCGGACAGCTGCCCAGCAGAACCGAGCGGGCCTCACCACGGTCTGTTCTGGTGTCTTTTTCAGACAACACAGTGGAGAAAGACAAAGTCAAGCAGGCGGCAGACTGCTGCAGAAACATTCTCAGTCACGTCAACCAGGCTGTGAAGGAATCTGAGGACAAGCAGGTACGGGGGGAGTTTTCTATTTTATTTTATTTTTTTTAAATCTTTCTCATTTAAAGCCGGTCATCCTCAGTCCTTCTTTTCTCTCCTGCTCAGACACAATTTATTTTTTCACGACCTCCTTTGCTCCTCAGGCAGGGACTTCCTCTTAAAGAGCACTCACTTATCCCCTCTTTCTCTGCCTCTGCTTAACTCCTCCAGAGGTTGGAGGACTATCAGAGAAGATTGGACCTCTCCTCTCTAAAGCAGACGGACAACCCCATGATCCAGGAGCTAAAGGTGAGTTCTTTGCACAACCCTTTCAGCTCTACACACTCCTCAGGCATGCACCCTCATGCTCTGTTTAAAGAAAAGAGCACTTTCCTGAATTTGGCGTTTTTCTGTGTTTCTGTTCCACTTCCATCAGAATCTGGATCTAACCAAGAGATCAATGGTGCACGAAGGTCCGCTTTCATGGAAAGTGAACAAGGACAAAACTATTGGTTTGTGAAGTTTTCCCTCATAAGATTTTCTTGGCATTCGGCTCCTCTAACTCAGCCTCACTTGCTCATGCCGGCCCCCGCCTTCTCGTCCTTTCAGAGCTGTACACTCTGCTCCTGGAGGACATCCTGGTCCTGTTGCAGAAACAGGACGAGCGCCTCATCCTGAAGTGTCACAGCAAGAACTTGGCCGGCACTGCGGACACAAAGCACATCTTCAGCCCCATCATCAAGCTCAACACTGTGCTGGTGCGCTCTGTGGCCACAGGTCAGTTCAGACACGGTCCGATGAAAAATCAAGAAAAAAGGTCCACACATGTTAAAGCACATTACTTTTTACAACTGTTTCTTTCATGGTATGCTTCAGGGGGAATCGAAGACAGATTTTCACACTGTAAACATTTTTTTTTTAAATTCGATTTTAGCTTGGCTCAGGTCCATTTCCTGTAATGGGTTTTATCCGGTGTTTACACTGCGGTGTTTGAGAAGCGAGCGAGGAGCCGTAACTCGCCCCCAGTCGGCCATCAGATGAATCACAACAGTCGGGCCGAATTTTGCTGCTTGTTATAAATTTTCACGCTGCTGCAGAGGTGAAGCGGAGTAATCCATTCTCGCCGGACAAAGTGTTGATCAGCGTGAAAGCACCGTAACAAGGCTGTCTGCACACAATCCATACAGCAAGCTGCTTGCCTTAAGCCATCTTACCTTCATCGGTGTCCAGATGTTACTTTTATGAGATTAAGAGAATCAGAGGACAAAGGGAGCACATTTCAGTGGCATTTTGAGCTTTCTGCTATCAAACGGGTGCTAAAGAGAAATCTCTCTGGATCAAAATCAAAATGATTTGTGAGCCTCCCCTCTCTCCTGCCAGACAACAAGTCCTTCTTCGTTCTGTCCATGTCCGAGAACGGAGCTCAGATCTACGAGCTAATGGCCCCAACAGTCTCAGATCAGAGGACGTGAGTCCAAACGCCCTTCAGTCGATTCCTATCATTTTTACTGCTTCATTTGTTAAGTGGCCTAATAGCTCCTTTCTCCTCTCTACTTAAGGTGGCAGCGACTGATCACCCAGAGAGCCGATACCATGAAAGTGAAGCCTCACAGCGTCATACCGTTACCTCAGACTGAGTATGCTCCTTTACATATTTCCTGTGACGTTTTCTCAGTGTTGGGGCTTGTTACTAACCTGCAGTCCCACCCGTGCGACAGTGGAGACAGAGACGGCGTGGAGATGATCACAGCAGGTGTTTCCAGGCTGAGTCGAGACCCGGATCGCACGTCCACCGGAAGCACCCAGTCCACAGGTAACCGGAGCGGTCTCTCTCTCTCTCCGTCAGAATCCCCCTCCTGCCATATTGTTTAACCATCCCACCCCGAGCAGCCGTGGAGGAAATGCGTCTCTTCGTTAGACCTCGTCTGATAACCGCAATTGCCCCTCCTCAGATAAAGAGAGCAGTCCAGCCTCCAGAGGAGCGCTGCAGTCTTCAGTGCCTGGTGGTAATCCATTTGAAGAAGTGAAGGCCGAGGAAGAGGAGGAGGAGGAGGAAGGCTTCGTGGACCCGGAGCTTCCTTATCAAGCTGCCGAGGACATTCGAGGAGGAGACTCATTCAACGTGTTTCCCTCCAGGGCCGACGAGGCCCTGAAAACACGTAAGCTCACAGAAGCGGCCCGACACGCGTCGCCGCTTTCACAGCGAATTAACGTCTTCCTTTCCTCTCCCAGTGGCGGCGCTGAAGCAGGTGCTGGTGACCCAGCTGATGTCCCAGGAGGCGGCGGAACAGAGCAAGCGCTCCACGGGGGCCCGCCTCCTCAGGACCACCTCGCTGCGGACCCCCATCGACAGCCGGGCCCGGGTGATGGTCCACAACGGCTCCGAGAAGACCAGCTCCCAGACGGAGGACCTGACTCAGGACCTGGGCTCAGGAGACACCGGCTTCTTCGACTCCCCAGAGGATTATGGTGAGAGGAGACAACCGTACGGAGTCATGCTATACTGTATGTTGGTTTCATTTTGTTCTTTTATTCCAAAATTTATTTAAATTCTGTTTCAACACTATGCTGAACAGACATGACTACCGGTTTACTCTTCACGTTTTACTTTGAGCAGTTTGTCCTCACTCTCAAGCTTCCATTTCATCTCTTAAATTTCTTTTTTTTTAATTTTTGACATTCAACATGATGTCCCGAATACGTCTAAACACACTGTGACTTTATCCTCAACATTCAGATTTTCTCCCCCGATGTTTTAATCTTTACTGGTGACAGTAAATTTTTATACTCCGCTTCGCGCTTCCAACATTCTGATTTTATTCTCGTCATTTTGCCATTTATGATGTTTTGCCTTCGCTCTCCATATTTTTTGTCGTTTTTCATTCCTCTTGTAAATGTTGACGTTCTGTTTTAATTATCATCAGTTTGTCTTTTTTTTTTTTTTTTTTTTAACCTTCATCAGAACATTTAAATTTGACTGCCAGCATTTCGTCTTTGCTGTATGAACACATTTCCTCTCTCTCTGTTTCCAGTTGTCGCGGATGTTTGTCTGTTATACAGCAGTGATGACTGAGTGACTGCTTGTTCTCTTTCCAGCGGGATATCTGGTCCTGGAGGGCTACGGCGGTCCGGGCGAGAGCAGCACAGACGATGACATCTTGGCAGCGGCCACGGGGAAGCAGCTGAGCGCCTCCAAGGGCTGCGCCGCCGACTCGGGCATCAATCTGCGGTTCTCCTCCACCTCGCAGGCCGGCAGCCTCTCGTCTTTCAGCAGACAGGTCCTGTGCCATCTCCGCAGTCTTCAGGCCAACCTCAACTATCTGAAGGTATCCGTCTTTAGATCCCCTCGCTGGAGTAAACGCCGTCACGTGTCCGTGCGGGGATGATTCATAATGTTTCCTTTGCAGGACGTTGAGGCCAAGTACAATAATCTAATACGCCAAAGGCCGGAGAGGTCAGCAGCAGACGCGGAGGGAAACAAAGGTACGCCACTCCATGGGGTTTAAAACTTCGAAATGTTTCACTTCAGAAACACGATTCTCCATTTAACCCCCTCTCTTTAAATGACACGTGGTCAAAACACGTGGTTTATCTGCCTTCTGTGAGGTCTCAGTGAGAAGGACGAGCAAAACTTCACGCCCAGAAAAAACAATACAAATACATGTTTAAATGCCAGTGCTGTCTCTCACACGTCATACGTGATAAAATATACATGAGCTCATGATAAATATCAAAGTTTGGGTGCTGGCCTTTCAAAAGAAAGAATTTCACTCTAAAATTTAAAGTAATTGCCGTTGGGATGCATGAGCAATGCAAGCATCATCGATGCAGTGCTGATTTTATTGTTGCTCTCAAGAACTAATTTCAGTTAAAACTTTACATTTTGTGCTGCCGGGAAGGATGAGAAGAGCTGAAGCTCTCAGAAGAGTCGTGGATGTAAAGGTTTAGGTGTCACAGAAGAGATGGATTCAAACCAAAGAAGAAAGAAATATTCTTGTCACCCCTTTTAAAAGATGTGTGTTATACTTATTGTACTTTGAGTTGAAAAAAAGATCAAGTTTAAAAAAGGTGGGTTGAAAAGGTGAAAGGTGTGAGCCGTGGGTTATCAGAACTGTTACATTTATCATCTTCAGCATCATCAATGAGTCTCATCATCTCTGACCTCCGTTTCCGACCCTGCGTGTCGCTTTCCTCCCCAGAGAAGAGATAGTGGGAGAGTCTCCGGTCCCAAAGAGGACGCACCGAGCGGCAGTCTGCTCCTCCTCCTCCTGTCCTGGACTTTTTTCTGGACGTCCTATAAGCTTGTCCTCTCACTGCTGAGCCCCGCTGTCGTTACTTTTCCTCCACCGCCGTCGCCACAGACAACAAGAGACTTGAAGTGTGAGATGAAAACGTTTGGCGGGAGGAGCCGCCGCTGGGACGCCGCATCCGCTCCACCCTCCTCAGCACAAGGCAATCAGGGAAGTGGGATTGCCCCCAGAACCTCGCCCTCCGCCCCCTCCCTCCTCCTCCTCCTCCTCCATTTAACACTCCCACCCCCCTCCGAACTCCCTGCAAGAAAGAGAACTTATACCAAAATGTACAAAGATGTGTGTTTAGAATATATATATGAAACACAAAACAAGAAAAGGAAAATTTTAAGATAATGTATTAAGATTTTTTTTATCCCAAGATGTATTTATTTTCTTTCTTTTTCATTTTTTTTTTTTTAAGTGTTTCCCACATTGCTTGCATGCTTTTTTTTTTTCCTTCTTTGGCCATGGCGTTACCTTTTTTTGTTTTTGTTTTTTTTTTTTTGGCTGCTTGATTCACACGGGTTGAGTGTGAGCGTTGAGTGACCACGAGCATACGAGCACCCTGTGACGAAAAGGCAGGACTATACTCAGACTGATAGAGGCCAGAGTTGCACTGGTGGTGAATAGATCTCCTTGTGTTCAAAACCAACAAATAAAGAAACCTCTTGAGTTGTGTTCAAGTCTAGAATTTGCCATGAATTCTAGGTGTGGTGTAAACTAGAATGAAGAGTCGCTCGGCTCTGATCTGGTCCTGTTGCATTTCTGATCTGACTCCTTTTGTCCTCGTCCTGCTCTTCCTCGCTATGAGGGACTACTTTCTTTCTTCTTCTTCTTCTTCTTTTTTTTTTTTTTTTGCTTGTGACTCTCGCTCCCTCCCCTTTTCTCTCTCCTGTGAACATGTATGGGTGTCATCCCTCCGCTCCTCCCTCGCAGCCCAGTGGATTTCCATGCTTATTTATCCCCTCCTGCACTCTATATGCCATGCTTCCTGCTCTGCCTCTGGGTATCTGTCGTGCCCCCCCCCCCACCCTCCTCTCCTCTTCCAGGAGTGGTTATGGCCTTTCTGTGTCAGCTCCTGACAGAGACGCTGCTTCTTCTTCCCGCTACTGTCGGCGACGCTGATCCGGCCGCCGGATATTCTAATAATGTCATGAAGTTCAACATATACTGTACAATGATCAAGTTGGAAGGTTTATGCATAACTTTACAAAAATAAATGGTGCCATGACACATCCAAAAACGGAAATGCGCCTCTTCTTCTTGAGCCACGTTCAGCTCCAAGTAGTGATTTTCATTTGGTTGCAACATTTCTTGTGCTGGGTTGATGGTTTAAAGTGGAAATGTCTTATGAGTCTTCATATATAATCTGAAACAAAATGTGACCACCCCAGCAGGGTGTTAAACCGAAGGACTCAAGCATTTGACTTGTACAGTGCTCGTTGAGTGACGGGTACAGTAATGGAGAAAGCCATTCTGAAGATAAAGATCAAGGACAGGGGAGCATGACTTACAACACATCAGTCTTCAATAATTCTTAGATTTTTTCTTTTCTTCCTGCTGCTAAAAGGCTTTTTTTTTTATTAATTAGTGTGACAAAACTGCTCATTTGTCTTATTAATATCTAAACTTTAAAGAAGTAAGACACGAGGTGGGACCTGTCAGCCTGCGCGCCTCGTTTCCGTCTGAGTTATTGGTACCCCTGATGGGACGGGTCAGTGTTTCCTGCCGGCACGTTCAAAGCCTCCACGTCTAATGGCGGTAATGCATCTGTCCTACATGTCCTGTCCTCCTGTCCTGACATGCCTCTCACTGTATAAATCTGCCACACGTCTGGGCCGCTGTTATATTTCCTTTCAATGAGGCGTCACCTCGACACACACTCGGGTTACGGTGTGCGTTTGTATGTGTGTGTAAAACCGGCTCCTGAGGATTTATTCACTCTTCACAGAGCCTGTTTTCTGAAGGATGTCGCAGGTGATAATGGCAACATCACCTTCTACAGCAAGAGAGCCTCATAAAGCACAATATAGACATAGAAGGTGTTCAACACACAATAATGGTATTGGCGTTTCTGAGGTTATTTCTTTGTAAGAATGCTTCTTCACAATAAACTGTTTATTTTCTTTTAAATGGTACCTGTTTGTAATGGACATGCATTTGTGGGATTCTGGTCACCTCACAGGTCCAAATAGTTGCTGCTAAGGCTCCTCTTTGTTAAATTAACAAATCCAAGCTATTCCAGACTTTCAGTCATTCAAACCACCAAACGAAATTCAACTGAATGAACAAAAACGAGCCTCAAGGTCTGCTGCACATCCCACAAATGCATAGTCCTTACCAATACAGCAGCATCTGAAGAATACAGTTAATGACAGAAACTGTCTCCAGTGTTCTGGTGACGGAGGTCTGTCCGAGCCGTTACGTTGTTTCTACTCATCATCACTGCAGATGTTACACTGCTGGAAATGTAATCCAAACTCACCTTGGGAAAAATATTGCACTTCAGTCATGTCTGACTAACTGAACCTCAGCTGAACCTGATTAGTGCAGGAGGAGCTCATCCAGCGCTGTGCGTCCGTAGACTGCTAAACATTGGAGTTTTACCCTTCCTTGGGGATAATTGATCAAACACTAAAAAAACTGGAAAATCCATCCGTTCAGCTCTTGGATTTTAATGGGACGTATTGTCATTAGCAGGACTGCAGAAAATGTGAGACGTATTTGCATATTCATCTATTGATCTGAGCAGTTTTCCTGTCAAAGATCATTTTTTTCTCTGACCGTATATGAATCTTCCACTCGATCCATGCTTTCATGATCAGCACATTTACAGTTTGTCTCTGCAGCAGTTTGAGCTGTAACTGACTCTGCTGTTCCTTCTCCCTGAGAAATAACTCGATTTACCGATTGATCCCCTGTGAGTTTGCATGTTCTCCTTGTGCATGCCACTCGCATAGGGATATCTGAGAACTTCTGCAGCCACTTGTGTTAACAGTGACATTTTTAATGTGATTCCAGGAGTGTGTTTGTCTGTGCGCCTGATCAGATTTCACTGTAGTTGAGGTCCACTGAGTCAAAGACGGCTCCACTCTGAAGTTATAATGAAATCATCAAATTGGATTTGACTGTATTTATAATTCAGCTTAATGCCAGGGAGGGTGCTTCACTGTTGGGTTGAATTACAAGAAACCTCTGTAATTCCATAAATCTGCACTGTGGGAGTGACTCTTTGAGTCTCTATTTGCAATGTGGCTCCCAGAAAGCAGGAGTGTTGAGCATCAGTGCTGAAACTTTGAGTCTCACCTGTTGCTTTTGAGAGGCCGAATCTGAATGAAACGTGCGTTAAGCATCTTTTTTGCCCCGAGATGCTTCAAAACTGAAAGCGTAGTTGGAAATATGGGCAACACGGACACTTCAGAGCATTTTGATCTTATCCCTTTAGTCAAAATGCCAGGAAATTTCCCTTCTGACCTTAAGAGAGGGAAGTGTTTTTAGCGGTCGTTTGGCAGCAGTAAATGTCAGGAGAGGAGTTTGAAAGAAAACTGAGGGAGGTTTTAATGAAGGACACGGGGAGAAGGTGGTGCTCATTACCAGCAGGTGGCAAACTTCCACCATTAAACCTCATGTGGAGGAGACCCACCCTAAAACCTGCAGTGACATCAGTGTTTTAAATAACCCAGGATGCCCATTGATTTCCCGGCTATATGTGATTCCAGTGCCGTGACAAATAAACAAAGTAAAACGGCGCTTCCCGCCGGCCTCCGTAACGAGAGGAAGCTGCGGTCAAGAGGATCCTGCAGAGGGAGAGGCAGCTTTTATGGGGACTTTGTCCCATTTTACTGCTACCTGTAGTCCGAGAGTTGCATCTGCCGGTGATTGTGCATGTTGTGCCCTAAGTGGAAAGCACAGCGTGAATGACACTCTCCTTTTTCTCAAGGCATGCTGCAGTGAAACAGACGGGGGAGAGGGGGGTGTTATGGGAAGACAATGAAAGGGCAGACGAGGTAGAAACCTGGCAAAGCAGTTAAAAAGAGTAGCAGAGGCTGATGAATTAAGAGTAAAGGGTGGGGTGGAGGGGGGGGTGACACAAGGGACGGAGGTAGAATAGAAGGGTTGGTAATTGATTGTGTGGCGCCTCCACATGCGCCTGTCATCCAGCTAATTGGAGTGGTGAAGACAAAAGAAGAGAGAGGTGTCAGTCACGTCAGAGGCGTTCGGGAGGGCAGCCCCTGTCGGGCTCTGATGAGGCGACTCCCCCCCCATATCCGACACCGAGCCGCGAGCCGGCGGGGCACATGTGCATCCAAGCCTTGGAGAGCAGTCCCAGCGAGAGTGCGTATGTGCAACTGTTGTTTTCCTCTCCCTTTTCACCCACCAGGTCCTTGAAGTTGTGTCATCCTCTAAAAATAGAATTGTAAAAAAAGAGAAAAAAAAAACCTAACAGAAAACATTCATGTTTTCAGATCCTGATTTGCATAAATTTTTGGGAGCATATTCAACGCAGGGAAAAAAAGACTGAAGTTGAGGATTTGATGTGTTTACCTGATGCTCTGGATCACAAAGAGCTGTTGCGGATGATTATAGTGGAGCACATCATTAAGGTTGTTGCCATGGGGCTTAGTTCTAAGATAAGGATGCTTGACTAAACAACTCACCTGCGACAGGTCGGAAACACCTTTTATTTATTTTTTTTAAATCAAAAAAGAGACTTTTTCGTCCATTAAAAGCTTTTTCCATTAAAAGCTTTGTAATAATCATGCTGTCTGTATCTGTGTTTAAATTTGCTCAGAATTTCCTCCTGAACACGCTCACGACAGCTCCCCTCAACATCCATTTTTTCCAACTTAGGTTTGCAGAAGAGGCTGAAACCGATCACGTGTATGAATGAAGGCATGGTACATAGTTCAATATTCCATCATACAGCGCAGACACAGACAATACACACTCACAGTTACACAGAACATGTACAGTTACAATGCAACCTGCACAGAAAGACCCCCAAGCCTGAGACTTGATATTTTAAGGCAGAAGTGCTCACCGCTCCACAGGTATTCAGCTCCCTCTCTGATCCGTGCGTCTGTTTCTGCTGTACTTTGGCTTCTCTTTCAGCCAGTGGAAAGGGAGGGGTTTTTTTCTTCTGACTAGAGAAAGTTGTGATAACAGTGCAGGAGCAACACCTTTTCACCACATCAAGGAGAAACTTTTTAGTCTCCTTAACTCCTTTCAAGGCCATCTTTTGACTCATTGTTCCTGCAAGACACTTCTACTCCATCCACCTTCAAGGACGCTTTATCCCATCCAGGATCACAGGATGCAGGAGCTGACTGCAGGTTGATGCAAGGCACATGCTGGACAGGTGACCATTCCGTTCTCCAGAGGAAAACGACACACAGAAAGGCTTCCAGCTCGTCTCACACATGTACGGGTCAAAAACATGAATAAAACCTACGCTATATGCACACCTGGCCACCTGCTCATGCACATTTGAGTCCAACGTTGGGACATGAGCCACATCCAAAGCAGGAATCCATGTATTTGTATTTGATACCGAGCCTTCACTTCAGGAGGGCGGGATGTGCCATGTATTGATGTTTTCTGAATTGAGGAATTTAACAGCAGCAGTCGTACGTGCGCACGCCGAATCCTTTCAGTTCCTACAGTAACTGCGTCTACCTTCTGCTGCCTCTTCGGTTGCGTCAGCACTCGTAATTTGAACCCTTTTTGAAGTTGCAGTGATAAAAGACACATTTTCTTTGGGTTAGTATTATAATAGCGGTGAACTGAGAACAGCTTCAAGGACACCGGGTCTCGTTTATGAGATGAATGCACGCAGTGTGACGATGTTTTGATGTTATTTCTACAGCACAAAGACGTTTTCCCAGCAGTTCAATGACTCGTACATACAGCTGTGCTGCAGTGTTCTGATGGATATGTTTATCCAAGCTTAGAAAGAGTGGTTCCCCTGGACACATCTGTTTTGTGACTTGCAATGTTGTTGTTTTTTTTAAGCAACAAGTGACATCTTATTTAGGGAGGACTTACAAACATCAGAAGGAAAGAGGAAGCAGCATTTTTCACCACTTCCCCGACATGGCGCCTTCTTCCTTTCTGTCCCTTACAATGACTTTCATGTGCAGTGACTGGTTAAACACATAAATCGATAATGGACAGCCACTCGGGTGTGATTTGTGGGGAATGGAGGGATATACCTCTTGTCTGGTCAAAGTACTTCCCTTCCTGGTGAATTGCTCTGATTTCCTTCACAGTGAGGTAAGTCACGTGCAAATTCAGCAGGACACATTTTAAAAAAGACGTTTATAATCTAAGCAAAGGGCAGCTTGTGATTGCTCAGAGTACACTGTGTTTTGTTTTTTTTTTTCATTACAAATACAGCTTTTTTTCATCCACATTTCCACGGACAGCTTTATGATAATCAAACTGTGCATTGACCTGTGATGAAGCCCCTGGTAAACACCCACACATGCACATGTATGAATACATGTTTCTGTCCAAAAAGAGTTTCTCATCAATATGCTAATGCATCTACAAGTGTCTGAATCCCTATTGTGATGTCTCAGGTGTCATATATTTTATGCTCCTCTGGTGCCGCTCTATAGAGTTGCCCTGTTATTGTTGCTGCCAGTGATGTTTCCAGTGTCACTGCATGCCTTCCTACTTGAGAATTTCACTCAGCGATTCAGGCACAGAGTCGGCCTCCTCCTTTTCCTCCTCTCCTGCCTCCATTCGGCGTGCCTCACTTTACGGGTTTGGCGGAGTGTGCAGTTCATCAGTATTCATCTGTGTGTTTGCAGTGGGATGCACACATGCAGCATCCTGGGGGTCTTCTCCTCGCACCAATATACGCTCAATCACCAGTCTGAAGACTGCGAGAGGTCAAAGTGAGGATCAAGTCAGCAAAAATAATTACTTATATTCATCCATTGCATCGGCTGAGGTGCTTTTCCAGCAGAGGATCAGTGGGGGGCATTTTTTTTAATGCAATAAATCACCGTCTGCTTGCCTGGTGCTCATCATAGGCCATTATATTTCAAACTGCAGAGGACAAAAAGAGAAGCAAATGATGGAAACAACTACTACAACACATTCTTGTTTTGTTTTTAACTCAAAAAGTCTGACAGAGAGTTGAGTGTCTGTTTATTTCAGGGGGAGCGTGGGTGTTTGTAACTATAATCAATCTGTTTTCCCTGTGTATTATAAGGATTCAGACATTTCACTTTTCTGTATATTAATTCATTTTCTTAGATTAAATCTGCATTTTGAGAAATGGGAGCAGAAATCATTTTACAGGGAGTCTGTATAGATCTGAAACAGCTTCTCTGATGTGAGGAAATTTTCTTGATGAAACCCCGGAGACCTGTAGAAGTAAGAGGTTAAAAGTAGCAGCTCAGGGTGTGAGCAAACATGTCAGCTGTTCATCCATTTTCTATCAATCTGAGTTAGGATCACAGACGCTGGAGTCGATCGCAGCTGACGCAGGGTGTGCGAAAGGCGGGCGGGGTACACGTGTGACAGTTTGTCAGTCCATCACAGGGCAAACACAGAGAGACAGACAACCACACACACGCACAGATTCACACCGACCCGCAATTTAGAGACACTGACGTGTTCAGACTGTGGGGAAAAAAAACCCAGTAGATTATCAAGGACAAAGCCATATGCAACTTCTATGCAGAAAGACTCCCAAGCACATAATTGAACCAGTAATTTACACATAGATAAGAGCGTTAACCAGTGTCCATCCATTTACTACTGAGTGGGCTTTCTGAGGACTGTGGTAATTCCTACTCAGATTGTTTTGAATTGTGTGTTGAAGCCAGACTGAAAAGTCATTAATGCACTGGGAGAACAATCTAACCCTGGTTTTCACAATGCGAGGTGACAACGCCAACCATGGAACCATCAGATGTGACTTTAGACAAAGAAAACCTTAACAGAGCTTGGTCTGTGAGCATTCTGTAAATAATTCACGGACGACTGACTCCACTGCTCCAGGACGGCAGCATCTGTGTCCGGGAGGGAAACTGAAAGACGATTTTGACGGTATGAATCACCTGATTCTGAAAGGATCCGTACTTGTTGCCATCAAAACTGTACGAAATCAGAGCTCCGTCTTCAAGTCTGAAGTCCTGAAAAGTGGACATGTCCAGGCTGAAGAGGAGGTTTGATCACTGTATTCCAGTTCATATCAAGACTTTTACAATTAAGATTCAGTTCTGCAAACAGAAACAAGAAAATATTCATAAACTCAATTAAAAAAGAAAAGTTTTACTGTCAAAGTCTTTGCAGGTGTAGTTTAGTGGTCCAGTGTTGGATTTCCCAGCCTTTCCATGTGGGGTTTATATGTCCTTCCTCTCTCCTGGACTGGTCTGCTCTGGCTTCTCACCACGATCCAGCGACAGGCTTGTTTAATCAGTCAGTGGCTCTGAATTGTTTTTCTTTGTGTTTGCCCTTTGATACACTGGTGGCTTGTCCAGTATGTACAGTGTCTTTCGCCCAGTGTCAGCAGGGATGAGGTCCAGTTCTGCCAAACCTCGGTCAGGACAATGAGCTGTGGAAGATGGATGGATGGGTAGAGGAGGGAAAGTACCTGAAGAAAAGTCTCTGAAACGGCCTATTTCTAAAACACATCGTCTTTGTGTACAGTCTGTGTGTTGTACTGTCAGATGAATTTCACTATCATTTCAAAAGATTACCACAGTTTCATAACCTGTTTCCCAAATGGAGCCCCTGACCTTATAGGATTGATTTTCTCGCCGCTCCTCTCCCCCTCCATCGAGCAGAAGCCAATATCAGATGGATTGAAGTGACGATCAATGTGCTCTTCACAGTCTGGTTAATCCATAGCCTCTCTGGAGTAATCACTGTCCCGGGCACAACAATGAGCCAGGTGATACGTGGGGAGGATGTGTTAAGCCAAAGCTGAGGGATGGATGAAGTGAGTCCTTTAAACGGGAGCGGTATGCGAGGAAAGAGGCACAGAATCAGTCATGCCAAACAACAGAAAGGCTGCCCGAGCCTATTCAGTGGCTGTTGTGGGACACGTTTTAATCAACCCATCCATTAATGAATAGGCACCTGTGGCCTGACTTGGCGTTAAACCTGTCTAATTACGACACCACACTTTGATGGAGTATGTTGGTAAAAAGCTCCGGGCAGGCCAGCTGGCGTTGGGATCCCCAGTTCAGTCGACTGTGAAAGAGAAACCGGAGCTGGGGGGGGGGGGGGGGGGGGGGGGGGGGGGGGGCACTGAAGCACTGAGCTGTTGAGCTGTTGAGTTGTGGCCTGGGAGCCCACCCGGGCTCAGCACCCCTCACATTCACAGCACAGGCTGGTGGCACCGCTGGCAGGCCTGCCTGTGCAGAGTTTGGTAACTTGTACTTTTTGAGTTTTGCAGCTGCAGTCCCCCGCCATCTCCCAGTCCCCCAGTCCTGTTGGATGATTGGGAAGAGACGTTAGAGTTGTGTCCAACATCATGTAAACAGAAGAAGAAGAAGAAGAAGAAGAAGAAAAAAAAGTGAAGCAGAAATGAATCCAAGCGAGATGTTTAAAGCATCAGCGAGCTGACAGACATACGGCTGCAGTCAGCTGCTGCGTGTTGTCCTCTGGGCATGTGACGGCTCCTCAGCTACGATATGTGACAGCAATGAATGGAGCCTGCTGCATTCCTCCTGATGCTGGATCTGGTTGAGAGGACGAATTGATTAGGTATTTATCATCCCTAATTCATGGATGCCATGATCAGGACTCATAAGAAACAGACTAATTAAAAACAGAACAAAACCCAGAGAATGCATCTCTCTTTTTTTGACTACAATATCATGTTTATTTCATGTCTTGCCAAAACCTCCACAAGGGAATTGATGCTATTGTCAGGACTGTGTGGTGACTAGGGATGCAGGGATGATGCATTTTTGAAGAAAACCACTCAATTTAGCAATTTAGCAGAAAGCTGATTGCATATTTGAAATGTGGGCCAAATAAGAGTTAAAGACATGAAGTTGTTTCCTGATTTTAGATCAGGGGTTTTACTTCCTTATGATTTCCAGATTATGAAATATGTGATTGTGATTCACATTTAGTACAGAATTACTCTTCTCGTGCTTGTTAAATGCTTTACATTTGATCTGATATTTCCATTTGCAATAAAGCTGAAATTCTCATAATGAAATGTTTTTTTTTCTTTTTGCAATAATCATACAGAGAAAAGACTGTAAAGAGTAAAAACTGAAAAGAAAAACTAAAAGACTGACCGAACTGCATCGAACCCCTAGCTTGACAGCACCTCTCAAAGAAGGAGGCCTGCCCTACTGTTCAAAAGCCACTTGTTTCTATTATTTTAACTTTTTTAACCATTTTTAAAGTTAAAACACATATCAAGAACAGATAAGCCAATATTATCTTTAACAACGCCACCACTAAAGCTTCAACATGTCATTAGATTGAGTGGATTTATCTCCTCGGTGAGTCTTTTTCTCAGCAAGGTCTCAGAATTAATCACAGTATGAAATGAAAAACCGACCAACTTGAAGTGTAAGTCAATATAATTTACTCTGCAATTTGAAAGCGGTATCAACATGATCAGGAAGCAGAGTTAGCAGGCATCTTGGACATGATAAATGTGTGGGATCACAACTTTAGTGTCATTCAGCCACTTGTAAGCAATTTGCCAAATTGAATAAACTGTGTATAGCCTACTGGCTCAGTCTTGTCAGTTTGTCATAAAATTTCTTGTGTTCCATTCTGTTAGCGAAGCTTCATGTTATTCTTGCTTACTTTCAAGATTTATTTTGAAACCAGAGCTTCACCTTTACTTTTTTTTTTTTTTTTTGGATGACCTTGTGTGTTGCTTTTTTTTTTTTTTTTTTTTTTTGATGAAGAATAAAGTGGCTCAAACAGATTTTTTTTCTGTTTGGGTCTTCTGCTTGAGCCCCGATGGATCCGATCCCTGGTATTGATTAGTTGGTCGCCCTTGCACCACTTCCTAGAAACAATTTGAAGCAGCTGTTGGTATGATTACGTTTGATTAAAAACCATACCTAAAAGTAGAAAATTACATAACTGTTGCATAAGTTTGACACTTCTGAAAGCAGCGTGCAGCTTCCATATAAGCTCCCTTTTTTTAGTGTTGCAGGGAACAATCTCATAAGTGAGTCACAGCGTGACTCATGTAGAAATCATGACTCTTCCTTGTTTCTGTATTTTTTTTTTTTTTTTTTTTTTATTCATGGCGTGGACATAATTTCCTTAATTGTCTGATCATTCTTGGCAAGCGTGTGTGATGGTAAAAGGCTTTCACAATCTTCTTTCAATCCTCACATCTCTGATTACAACATGTCCTCTCACGAGGAGGCGCCGATACCTCAACACTGGGCCCGGGTTATGTTTTAAGCATGAGCATGAATTTTGCATGAGCTTTGAAGCTGAACAGGTTTGTTGTACATCGGTAATCTTTGTACACAGGAAGGTATTAAAAAAGGGACATCGATATAAACCAAAGGGAACAGATTGGATATTTTTAATGTTTAGGAAAACTACATGAGGTTAAGTTAAACTTAGGGGAAAAGGGAATATGAATGTACATCCAGGAAAACTCTTCAAACCACAATAGATGTTCCCCCATCTTTTGTTTTCATATTCTTCACTGATTTAATTTCTGGCTGTCACAAAAAAAATGAAAATAAAAAGGCATGCATCAGTGATTACTTTCATTTTTAGGAACAAAACCTATGTCTGAAAATCAGAATGAGTATTGAAGAGTTATGAGAGACTTGATCAACACTGTGCATCTGGAGACACGATTTGAGCCTGTGTTGTGTTTGTGTTTGTGTTTGTGTTTGTGGGTGCAGTGTGGCTGCGGTTCAGCGAGGGAAGCCTTGTGCCGCTTTGCCCGCCTTCTACAGCTCCAGCTGTATTTCAGCACTGGCTGAGCAGCTGTAGCGCGTGCCTGTCTGAAAGTCCTGAGTGGATGCTGAGAGACCAAGCTGGGGTCAGGTGATTTAATCTACCTGACATGCTCCCGCAGAGAGCTGATCGATAATGATCCTATGCCAACAACAGGGACGAATGCATCTACTTGAAGAGAAAAGATCCACAACTGAGCAAAGATGGAAAGAGAATAACAAAACCTGACTGGAATCAGAAAAAGACTCTTTTGGTTGATCGTGTGTTGCTATTCCCGCCACGGGCTGGAGTACCTAAACTAGTCATTTGGAACAGCCAAGAGGCTTTCCTGCTGTCCGCTTTAACTCATCTGACAGCTTCCTGCTGGCTTCTGAAAAGGGCATGAATTCAGTGGACACTAATAATCCCCGGTAAGGCCTGAAGGTGAGCTGTCTCTCAAGACCTACTGGAGCAGAAGTTCAGCCAGAGGTTCTGCGGAGAATGACTCCAGTCAAGAGCCCCGCTAATCCCGCTAAACCGGTTCACAAAGGCGATATTTGGCAGAGGCGAAGGGCGCCTATTAAGAGGTGGCCCAGAGAGCAGCTTCTTCTCCTCTCCATTAACATCTTCACCTTGGAAATTGGATAAAAGATGCTTTTGCCACTCAGAATAGCTCTTACAGCATATGGGCTTTTGTCAAGTGTTGAGGTATTTTGACCTTTTGGAAGGATACCCTTCATTTTCTCATTTCCAGGAAGATGTGCGTGCTCTTGAGAGACAGCATCTAGATAATAGACGATCCTGAATGGTCGTCTTATTTGCCCCTGTTTATGGAGGTCACACACTGACAGTCAGAGTGCCGGTGGCTGTGATCGAGACGCCTGATTACAGAAATGCAGACTGATAATGTAAAGGCTGTTCTACAGGCGGGGGAAATTGAGATCCGAATTTTTTTTTTTAACTCCTAATAACGTCAGAGCAGGTGATTGACATCCAGAAAAGATTATTCCTGACTGAAGAGAGTGAAGATAAGAGGGAGAGAGCGACATTTATCTGTTAACCTTTAGGTGAGTCTTTCCAAAATCAGACTGTCTTTCCTCATCTTCTTTCTAGGTCAAAGACACTTATTTAAGTCATACACCGATGGGCTGAGACATTATGACCCCTCTCAAATGAAGTGTTCGTTACCTCAGTGGTGCACATCAGGGATATATCGGCCAAAAAGTTGTTTCTTGTACTCAGTGTGATGGATACAGCAAGAATAGGCAGAAGGAGAGACCTGAGCAGTTCTGACAAGGGCCGAATTGATTCACCTAGACAAGTGGGTCAGAGCGTCTATAAAATGGAGAGGATTGTGCGGGGGCTCCCGGCCAGCAGTGGTCCGACGAGGAACGAATCATAAACCTGCAGCATTATGTTGGGGAATGTGCTGGAACAACCCTGATCCGTGGTGGCTCCAACTAACAACTTGGAGGACTTAAAGGATCTGCTCCTCACGTCTGGCCAAATACCACACGGCTTGATTGGTACGCACTCCTCAGAAAAGACCAACAAATAATTGGGCGGTCGTGGTCATAAAGTTTTGCCTCATCGGTACATGCCGATGAGTTGTTCAAACATTCTGACGCTAGGAAAAGCAATGCACGGTGTTGTAGTCATAGATGGGAAGCTCTCTACAATGGCTGCGGTATTTTTCCAGATATCCAAGTTTGATCTCGCAGCAGCGCCTTGATGAGTTCTTCAGGGCGATGTATAAATTTGAGTCTTGCCTCCCACTTTCTACGCAGATGCATCGAAAACAGTGATTTGAGCATATCCTCAAATTGTTACTGTCACTTAAACGCTCCCACCTGTCCATATTGCTCATTTCTGCTGCCTTGGAATGAGTTAGAGAAACACTTAACTGCCCATTCTCCTTAGCTGAGTGCAATATAGCTCTTCTGTGTGTCTGGGTAATGGTTTGCTGCGAGTGACGAAATTGTCCAAACAAACCACGTAACCCCAGGTTTGGCTCATCGCGCCCAGCAGCACATTTTCTGCAGACAGACACATCGTTGAGCAGGCTCTTCACATTCGGGCAACTTGTAATTGTGGGATGTCTTTCAGAACTGTCGCCTGGACTTGGAGTTTCGGTCGGCCCAGCTTTGGCGTGAACGTGGGACAGGACTTCTTGGTTTGCTGCTCCAACTCGACTCTTCCTGACTGCTTTATCCCCTATTAACCACTCTCTCTCTCTCTTTTTCCCTCATCCCTCATGTTATGTCTTCCTATCTCTCTCTGGACATTGGAGGGAAGCCAGAGCCATTAGCTTGCTGTCAGTCCGAGGCAGGAGGAGGATCTATACCGTTAGCTGATGCAAAATGAACAACACCTCTTGGTCGCGCGGCGTTCGCTGAGGGGCCTTCGGGGACGTGGAGAAGCGGTGCGGTGGACAGACGCGGGGTGTCTGAGCACACACATGCGAGCCCTAAAGCCACACAGCGTGACACCGTACAGCAGTGGTGCACGGGTGCAGCGGTGGTCTGACTCACAGCTGATGAATATTTACCAGCTGGCTGTGCCATGTCTGAACCTGCACAGGCTCACCGCGGAAACGGAGGTGTTGAACCGCTGAAACTTGTAAATCAGTCTTTAATGCAGGCAGCTGTCAAGGTGTAAGGTGAACTGTGCAATGCATGTGTGGACAAGGACCGGTGCGTGTTGACAGCTTTACATCCGTTTGTGCGCGTCTCCATATGTGTGTGGCACCAGGAACATGTTGTGTCTTGTCTATTCCCAGAAGACTCGGGCAAGGTGTCGTGTAATCCAATCACCCTTCATGACCTGAAAATAACCACTGATCGTCCGTGCCGTCTGATGCTGGATAGTAGATCATATAACATATAAGATATATAGTATAGAAGCCATGTCTTGCATTGTATTGTCAGTCATTTCGACCCTCTAACTCTCCTGTCATCAGTGATGTCCCATCCTGCTCCTGAAAGTCTACTGACCTTCTGTTTGTCAGGATTTCTGCAAAGTTTCTAAGAGTTTATGAAGATAAATTCAAGATTTTGACACAACTGCATCAAATATTAGCTGTGTATCAGTGACGTAAATGACAAACAACTGAACGGAATTCCCAACTCAGAGGATTATTTTGTATATCCATGAGCCTGTTTCAAATATCAGTCTGCCTTCAGTAGTCGTGTGCAGCTGTCTGAATGTTGCCTGTTTTGTCACAGCTGCTTTATGGCGGCAGCTCTTCATTGTCGTTAGCTCAGGAGTCTGTTTCCTTCGACACACAGCACACCTGAATGCAATGAATGTGTCATCATGAAGCTCAGCGGAAAGCCTGAAACAAGCCGCTCGTTACAATCAAACAGGAGGACGTGCAGGACGGCGCGGCGCTGACGGCTCAGCCGGAGCGTCACAGCAACATCATGCTGTTATGTGCACAATACAAAGAAGTCCTAATTGGAAAAGGAAGATGAAAGGAACTAACGAGTTCAAAACAACTGGTTACTTTTTATTCAACTGACTAATTAGTAAAACATATTCAGTAACTTGAGCAACGCTGTTGTGAGACAGTGAGATTAGATGCAGGAGGAAAGACTTTGATGTGATTTGAATGACGGGGAGAACTAGTGGCCACGTGGCTGATCGAGAGCCACATCGCTCTGACGACGGAGCAGATTTAGAGGAAATGTTTGATGATCGCAGTTCAAAGAGCAGAAACGGCGTGAAGGGCACTTCCTCAAGAAATATACATTTCACTTTCGCACTTTGATCCCACACTCCTACTTTTACCTGAAAACAAAACAAAACAGAGTCAGTATGTCTGCTTTGTTAGTGTTTTTAAACACAACTATCGATATTTCTTCTTAAGTGAAGGATGATTTTACTCCTACCTTCTCTTTGCTCTAATAATATTTTGCCTCTTTAACCTGTTAACCAGAGTGATATGAAATCATCACTAGCTGATTTTAAAACCTGACGTTTCATTAAAGCATGCATTTTACAGAATAAACACAGAACGTTATGCTCTGATTAAAATCACACAACTCCAATGCAGGAATTTTGGCACCCAGTACTCAACATGCAGAAAAGACTCTTCATGTCATGGGTGACAGTTAATTGACATGTTGATCGGGAGCATATCAGACTCTGCTGACTGATTGGTCTGGCATTTGAACCTTTGGTTCGTGAAATTATAGGTCAGTGAAACAGTTTTTCTTCCAGACCTGACATGTCTTTGCACTCGGAAGTGTTTTGATTTTGCATAACATCAGCAGAAGCATATTTGATAGCTTAGAGCAAACAGCACAGCGGTGTGAGACTTTCACAGTGCATTTGATGTCAGCTGCTGCTTCAAACGTTTCTCTGCAACCTCAAATATTTATTTTTAAAAATAGAAAAGTCAAAGTTTATTATCCCTCTGTGAGCCTGAGCGTCATAGGTGTGATTTGATGCTAGTTTTTGACTACAGTCAGACACAGTGAGCAAACAACCATAAAGTTTTTAACATTTAAGGTTCTCAAAATCCCCACTGGTGGAGAAAGAGTAACATTTTCCAGTGAGTAAGCAGAGCGCTCAGTGCAAAAATTAGAAAATCAATATATGTATCATTCATATAAAACAGTGTGGGAGGATGGATCCCTCTTTCACAAACATAATCACTTTCCCAAACTCTCTTATTTCTCATGCTTCGTTTCACACTGAGACATAATTTTCAGTTAAATGAATCGTTATGCTCTTCATATTGTATGAATTATTGTTAGCAGCTGTTGGGGAATGAAAGCGTGAATGAAATAACTTTTCTACTTCTTGTTAGACACTTTTAATTCAAAACATTTGGTAACTATATGTAATCTGCATCTATTGTAAGTGTTATACTTATCTAATTGTTGTAATTATTGTGCATTACGGTGAATTGAAATGTGCTAGATGCGTTTAAGTAACAGCTTTACCCTTCATGAACATTTATTTTCATCATGATTTCTGCTCAAATAGTTAAAAAACAAAAACAAAATGCTTCAGTCTCCAAGATATTACCTTCTGATCTGATCGCTTTCAAAAACTACAATTCATTGACTTAACATTGAGTAGAGAACAACCTAAACAACTTTAACTTTGTTACAATGACTGTATTTAGCTTGAGCTTCGCATTTCACCATAATAAGCAGTTTGAAAAGATCAGTCTTTCAAACCTCTACTTTTCCTCCGTTTTTCACACTGTGATGAATGAGCTCTAATTCTGGTTTGCAGAGATCAGTGCAGAGTTCACCCCGGGCCTCTCAGCGAAAAGGAACCTCTCAGGCTGACGACTGAATATGAGGGAGTCGATGCCAAAACAGCTGTCAATAGAATAAGGCTCTGAATGCTAAATGAGGGAATTTGCTGACAATCCATGTTCTGATTTGTCAGTGAATTTTACTCCACGTTATACTCCACCTTGCCAGCTTCCCTCAATCAATACACCAGCAGGCATGCACCCACTGCCTGACTTCAGCATAAATGTGTCATCCATTGTGAGTTGCACCACGCACCCTTGTTCGCATCGTATCGAGGTGACTGTACCCTTGTCCTGCCGTTTCAGCATCGGCTGCCTGATTCACCTCCGTCCCGCCCACACGGTGCTGCGGCTCGTTGGGGATTTAGGACTCTGTCAATAATGCCTATTGCAGTGTCAGTGCGCTGTCTAATTACAAAATGGCTCTCGCTCAGGTGTAGTTTGTTTGGCGTCGGACGCGGTCACGCAGGCATTAATCAAGGCGTACAGGGCTTGATTCTTACCAATGGCAGATGGCTGAGAAGACAGTGGCAGACTCTCAGATGGCACGGCTTGAATGCAACGTATTTATGAACACCTCTATTTTTACATGGCAGATTTTCCACCCTGCCTCGGCGGCTCGTTCGACTGCTCCCGCGCAACTCTGGGCGATACTCAGTAAAGCATATACAGTACCGTGCCTCAGCAAATACGCTGCAGCTGTCAATGTGCCAGTTCCACAAGTCAGATTCTCAGACACAGCGAAGACTCTTTTTTCCCCATGCCCCATTAACAATCCATTTCACACAAGGGGATGCACACGACTGTGACTGTGCCTGAAATGGGACATCAGATATGCCCGTTGAAATCCCCGGCACTCTTAAACTGCAACGCTGCACAGCAAATCAGTGCTGTTCACTGGTTATTTGGACATCTACTCCTATCTACAGCAGCACCGCTCTGAGCCTTGGAGAAAAAAACTCTGTGTATGGCTGCCTCCAGCGTTTGACTGTATCATTAATGTTCCTCCTGTTTCTTCTCATAACCTCTGGTATTGAAGTATGATGGACTTTGAATGATCTCTTAGGATTAAACAGTCTCAAACAGGGCCTGCTTCTGTCAAGTGGTGAATGAGAGGCAGAATAATAAGGTAATAAATAAGAATGGGAACTATGTCTAGGTTAGGTAGGGTCTGCAAGAGGTGCTCTGCCACCCTCGCCACCCGCTGCTCTCTCTGGCTGACCAACACAAATGGGATGGTGGAAACGACCTTCCTCGGCAAGTCTCTGCTTCAAGGGATTCATTCTGCACTTCATGGGAGATGTTTGTTTTCCAGGTGAAGCTGTCTGAAATTTGAAAATCTGTGCCTCTCTGACTCCTCGCTATGTTTTCAGGATGGTTTCTGAGTTCTGCAGTTATTTCTTTCGTCTTTCCGATTTTAATGTTGAAGTGATTGTAAGAATGCTGTGGGTAAGTGGATAGAGTGACTCGGTTCTCGAGCCACATGGCTGGCGGTTCAATCTCCCATCTCAAGGAATGTGACAGTATGACACACTTAGAAATTGCTCTAGCAGAAAAACACATTGTATGAGTGAAGTCCAATAAGCATTTATGGAATTTAGACAAGCAGTTGTAGTCGAGACATTAGAGGAGTGGATCTGGGCTTGGAACCTTGCAGGTTCAAATCTCACTGACTAGTCATCACTTTGAGTCCCTGAGCAAGACCTTTGACCCTGATGCTCCCTGACCACTAAATTCTCCAGACAGGCCAATAAAGGATTCTTTCCTTCTTCCCTTTTTTGGCTTCTTTGCTCCATTGTTTGACGTCAGTTTTTGTGTTGTGGTGATTTTGGTGAAATCTCTTATGGAGTTACTGAGGTGGACGGCTGAGCACTCATGGGTGAAGAGGGAGGATCAGCGGGGTCTGAGTACAAATCCTTGTAGCGTTACTGTGTTAGGGATGAGTGTGGATGATGTGGGAGGTTTAACCCTGTGTTCAAGAAGTCCAGCCGTGCTCTTCTCGTTTCCACCATGGTTAATGGGGGATGACATTGAAGGAGAAACTGAACTCCCCAAACAGCATTCTTACAATCGTGTTTCCTTTGTTCAAGAGCATCGATGGATGTAAAAAGAAAAAAGAAAAATAACAAAAGAATTTCATGTAACACATAAACGTGACATATGTTTGCTCCTTGAGTTAAAGGATTTTTTTAAGAATGGCAGTATTCGCAAACACTCAAGCGCACACAATGACAGCAGCCATGGAAAGCCTCACTTTTGGGAATAGCTTCAGCATTTTGCTCAAGGACACTTCAGCAACTGGAAATGGGAATCAGCAACGCGCAACCTGCTCGAACACCTGAGCCACAGCTGCCACTGATGGTACCGACTCTGATGTGCAAACTTGATTGTAAGATATTCTGAATATCCCACTAGAAACCAAGGAAAGAAAAACAGCTGCAATTCCATTAACTGAACAATATTTTCATACATTTGTAATTTTGTCATGCCTAACTTTTCAAGATGTTTAGCAATTGGAGATAACAATAATAAAAATGTTTCAAATTTAAATTCCTGGATAGATCTTTACATGTAAAATATTCAAATCTGTTAATACCATTGGTACCAATGATTACTTACAGAGCAGAAATTTGAAACAAACAAACAAACAAATCCCATAAATTGGGAATGGGGTCAAACCAGATCATTAAATTTGTTCTCGTCTTATGTGTTTTTGATCTTGGCCTCAAGTAATTGAAGGCAATCAAGATGTGCAATGGTGTCAAACAATTGCAGGCAAGGTATGTGGACAGATTAAAAAAAAGGTTTAACCAAAAATAGCGATTTGTTTTGGCACCCTGGAAATGCTTTGATGGAAATCAGTTCAAAGGAGAATAAAATGGTATTTAGCTGCTGCTGTTTCTAAATTATCCAATTCCATGAGCAACTTTTGAAATGAGGCAACAGGTGTTAAAGATCACAGGATCGGAGTGCAGTTTCCTCAGGGGGGAGTCCACTGCAGCAGGCTCAAAGCTGGTGGTCAGTTACATATTAATGTGCAACACTTCATGAAATCTGGCAAAAATTTCCAAGTATTTCAATTGATGATAATTCTAAAGTATTCCTGTGCCAAAGCTGAATAAAACTGATTTTAAATTATTGCCACATAGACCAGTGGAGGCAGAGTCAAAAGATGACCACTCTATCATCTGAGCTACTGTCACCCATATAATATAGTATAAAGGTTATAATTCAGTAGATTTATTAGATCTATCTATGTTAATCTCATAACTTATATTTTAAGGTGAGATTTCAATGGGTACATCAAAGTATATGGACTCACTTTACAGAATACAAGTGCTTGAAAAAAACACTGTTAATATTTGGAGGCAAAGTTACAGTATTAGCAATTAACAAAACAAGCTTCAACAAATGTTGATCTGGAATCGTATTTTTCTGATAACAAAAATAGACACAGTTGCCAGGATCTGCTGAGAAGAAATGTTAGAAATAAAAAAACAAATGTCACTACACTTTCCAAATAACGTAAATTTACAAATTAATTAAATAGTGTGACAGATAAGAGGTGTTTGTATGAAACGAAAGAATTATCCTGTCTTTAAGAAAGAAATCCTCTTTTTTTTCTCTATCCCAGTGAGCCACTAAATTATATCAGCAATGATTTCATGAAGAATCACAGCAACACAATATCGTTTTGTAAACGCAACATAAATGTGCTTACTTTCATTAGCCATATGACATTGGTGGTTGAAATAGAAGAATGTAACTCCCAATCTACAAGTTCTGCCTGCTGCATTTAGAAACCACTGTGAAAACCTGAAGCTGAAAACCGATGTTTAACACACCTAACATATATTGGTTTTATTGAACACACTTTTATCCAAATTTTACTTAAATAATAACCGCAAAGTGAATAACACATTAATATTAAATAAATGTAACTAAATACATCAATTAAAAGCTACATGACCCCTGAATCATTTACGACATTTCAGTTTAAAAAAAAAGAACAGATCAGGAAAAGAGAACGATTACTGTTCAAGTGTCAATGAAATATGAACCAAAGAGCTCATCACTTGAGTAATTTGTGCAAGTGTGATGTAAAAATCATTTCACAAATAACATACACACATATATTCACTTTGTTTTTTTTCATTTAATGTTGTTAAGAGATTTGCTGGCACGGTCTCATTTCAAGTGGGAAGTCTTGAGTTTCCACACACCGCAGGAGCTCTCAGGAACTATAAGGAGTGAATAAAGTCTGGGATGTGGACAGAGGCCTGACCTCTGGAACCTGCTCATATTGTTCCTCTGTTCAAGGCTACAGGAGTCAAACCAGCTGTGTGTCGTGGGTGAACTTTCCTGCAGCCGTCATAGTTTTTCACTTTTGCATTAAAGTTTCCGTCTCTGCTTTCCTCACTTGCAGGCTCACATCGGGAAACTATAATCTCATCAGGAACACACGCGGGGTTTTCATGCGTTTTCACCGATGAGTCGAGCGAGCAGGCCCTTGAAGCAACTTTTCCCTCGGACCCAATTTCATGAAGAATGTTTTGAAAGTCGCTGATGTCCTGCAGCCTTTTCGAGCTGAGTTTGCATGTTTGCATTGCATATTTATTCATGCCTCACTGTTGGAGCCAACTCCTCTTATTTGTTTATTTCCATTGGCTTTTTAAAATTCTGCCCCTAGATTATGTGGTATTTTGCAACTATTGTATTTTACATTAGCTTTTATTGCAGGTGAGATAACATTTTGCTGTCTTCTGGGAGAGTTTGTGCTTTTGTCCTCATGCTGGGGTCGATACTATGTTTTAAATGTGACTTTCTAAAACTCGTGTTAAATAAATTGTCCACCCGGAGTCAGAACCCACGTGTCTGTTTTATTGTATTAACAGCGTCTGTGGGGAGTCCGTGTCACCCTCAATTTAGTTTTTTTTCGGGGGATTCTAACCCCCCCAGGTGGCATGGTGTAACCTTGGGTCCCACTTCCCTCATTAGCTTGCATCCGTTACACATAAATCTCTGAGCCAACTGTCCCAAGTCTGCACTGCGTTGCTGGTCATGTGCGAGCAATGTTGACAGAAGAGGTGTGCATGGAATAGATGCATATGCCCGTCCTGCTGCATGTTTACATGTGCAAAGCACGCAGTGCCTCTTCTCCATTGTCACTGAGTGACAGTGTGTCTTTGATGGATCAACCTGCGATGATTGGATTTTGCCTTGGCGGGGACAAACTCCTGATCTGCAGGATAATAACAGTGATTTAGCGGGTACATTTAAGGGGAATAAAATAACCAAATACATATTCAGCATAGCTTTGTGTTTGTCCCACAGGGCTTATGAAAAATTAATGTCAACTCTCAGCCTGCATTACTAGACACAAATATCCCATTACTTTTTTTTTTTTTTTTCCATCCTGGCTACATATAATGGAATATACATGGAAAGATACCACTTCATTGAGTCTCACTTTAGGCCTGCTGATTTCCTTTTTTATATGACTAATAGATCATAAATTACTCAACAGCTAGCCAATCGCATGCTATGCAAATCACAACAGTGATAATGCACTTCAGGATGTGCAAGAATCTGCTGCTGTGTGTGTGTGTGTCACAGTGTCATTCTTCAAATCACTGGTATTCTTGAGGATGTATCTAAACATGCTTAAAGACGATACCTTGGGAGTGAACCACCTGGTGTAATTAAAATTGAAAAACATTCACAGTTACCGATTCTTGAGAAAGAATACATCCCCACACCCGTGATTTCCTTCCCCGTTCATTCTTTTGCCTCTCTGGAACACAGCAGTGGGATTGTGCTGGAGTGCTGCTTGTACACGAACAGCCTGCTCTTCGGCATTTCGCTGCAGCCTCGACACTACAGTGACAGTCTTTCATGATTGGTGGCTGCATTGAGGATTGGTTGGCAATGCTGAGGTGAAAATGTCAAGACATTATTCTCGGTTGTCCCCTCACAGCTCTCATGAGTAGTTACATCAACGGTGTGTGGCGTTTAGCCTGACTTTTAAAGTCCTCTGTTGCAGAAGCCCCATGAATCACCCGTGTGGTACAGGAATGGACGCCGTCCCGCTGCAGCTCACCGTCTCTCCCCCCGCTGCACAACAAACCACTCCAGTGATCACCCCAGGGTGTTATCATTACAGGAATTCTTTGAGGGAGAAAAATCCACAGCCAACAAGTAGTCAAAGGGCAGGACAGCAGCGGCAGTGTGACCTTACAGTTCACCCATTAAATCCCTACAGATCTTGACAGATGCAAAAGTGCAAGCAAACGCTGTGGGCTGTTTTCTGATTGACGATAAGGTCAGTGGGAACTCTTCTCAGGAGGTTACAGCGTCTGCATTTTCACCTGCTCCAAGAGAAGAACACCTTGTTGCTTCTCTTTCGGTGCCCTCCAAATGCTTCCAGCGCATCCGCGGCTGACGAAAGAAATTAAAACTGTGCCTAGACTGTAACCTGCCCTTGGGAGCTGTAAGCAGGATGGGACAAAAATATTTATGGTAAGCAGCATATAGCAATATCACCCATCCAAGTCAGAATTTGATCCCCACCCCTTTCAATATACAGGTATTAATCACACCTGAGAGCATCAGTCATTTCGAGGAAGGAGGAGGAAAGATTCTCGCAAATTTGAAAGTTGTGCCCATCTCTGTACACATTATACTGTAAAACTCACATAAAACACAAAACACATCCTGATAAGCTTCTCAAGAATGATTTTGAACAACCAACATATATGAAATGTAAAGACAGATTTATTTGAAACTATTCAGTACAGGCAAAAATTACATCACTTAATTATGTAGCATCCAGGGGAGACAAAACTCTCCTGCTACTTATTATACACAGAAATATCACGACTCTAATTTCTTCAGCGGACTCTGGTGGTGGTTCATTTAGCTCCACCCACTAATGGAACCCATTGGGAACACAGATTTAGCCACGCCCACTCTCCCTCCTCTGCACACCTGCCTTCAATCAAGCCAATCAAGCACCTGCCTGCCTGCTCACTGCTAACACTCCTGCTCTGCCTCCGTGTTCATCAAATGGTGAGTTTCCCACACCTGTTGTTCTTAAAGTTTCTGGGGAGAATTTGTTTTTTTTCCCCAGCAGCTGTTTCACCATGAAGGCCTAATTGGCCGCAGTCTCCTCTGAACAGTCGATGGAGAAACTTCGTGGCTCTAATCTGAGCTGCTGCTAACTTGACATTTCTGGGGATGAACTCTTCCCTCAGCAGCAGCAGGTGACTCTTGCTCTTCCTGGGTTGTGTAGGCCAGTCTGATGGGGTTTTTCTTGCAACTGCTCACTTGGCGACACATTCCAAGTTTTTGGAATTTTCCTGACTGACTGAGCTTCAGTTCTTAAAGCTGTGATATACCGCTGTTTCCCTTTACTTAGCCGATTAGCTAAGTAAAGCTATTAGCTATTAGCTAAGCTCTTTACTTAGCTGGGTCTTGCCGTAATTTGAACTCTAACATTTGTAAACTCCAGCTGCCAGGTGTGTGACTTCTGCACAACACAGCTGATGGTCCCAAGTCCATTAAGAAGGCAAGAAATTCCACAAATCAACCCTGATAGGTCTCACCTGTGAAGGAATCACGTGGGGTTTAAGATATATTGGAGCAAACGGTGTAATTGGGATCTGTGCTAATTGGCAGAAGGCTGGGCCTTTGGGAGACCAGAGTGGGGATTTAATTGCAAAAGTGCATGGTATAAATTAACTGTGAATGTGACAATGAGCCAGCTATTTATGCAGGACATTTCATTTCGATTTTTGTCCACCATGACTCAAGTTAACATGACAATGGTCGGTAATACAGCAATACATAAACATGCATAATTGGTGCAAGCTGATTTACATGATCATGCACACAGTGGTCACAGTAAGCAAAATCAATCTGGTCTTTGCCTTTGTGCTTTAAAGGGCAGGATCCTAATGAGTCTACATGTTCCTACTGTTAGTTTGGGGTCTGCACCTGTGGCTCTGGAGGGCCACCCATCTCTGTTGCGACTGTAATGTTCAGGAAATAAATGAAGAGGGAAAAAAAAGATGTAAAATTGTTCATCAGACCATCTTCGATGTTGAAATCATTTCAATAAATGGAGTGATTGAGTTTGTCAATAATACATTTCAAAAATAGCTTGATTTTAGTTGTTAATTTTCATAAATGCAACATAAACCAGCGTTTGTTGGCATTCTCATCAAAACCCCATGTTTTTAACTGTTATTGCGGCTCCAGCCTAGTTTTTTTTAAGTCGGGGGAAATGGCTATTTTGGCTCTCATCACCACAGATCACACATATTATTATGATTATAATTAGAATAAGTGCTTTCTAGAAGACCAACCTTCGCCACCCTACGGACTTTTCTCCTTCATATGTGCGTTTTTCTGCGGTGTGAAGCAGGTCTTCCGCTGCGTACTGACTGCTTCCACTTGTTCCTGGAGTTTCGCACCGAGAGTCCGAAGCGTCTCCGTTTTCACGTCCGGTCATCCTCCGTGTGAGGAAGGGACCAGAAGATCTCCCTTCAGTGTCGGAGGAGGAGAAAAGAGAGGGAGGGAGAGAGAGAGAGAGAGAAGACTTCGCCCGCGCCTCAGTCCTCTCGCATCTCTCCACCGGACCCGCAGTGGATACGGACGGCCGTGCAGGATCTACCGGCTTACGGCACAAGATGTGAAAAAAAAGGGGCGTTTTGGAGGTGAAACGGAGTGCGTCTCACAGGTCCTCTTGTTTTTCCTTTTTCCTTTTTTCCCCCTTTTCTTTCTTTCTGTTTTGGAGAGGCACCGCACAGAGCCGGATCCCCGCCTGGCGTCTCGCGCTCTGCGCTCTTCCCTCCGCGCTCAGAGCGATGCGGGATGCGCAGCATCACCGGCTCCGTTAGTCTCTCTGATCGAGCTCCCACTTCTGCAGGCCTGTCACATTTAAATGCTGTTACACTGAACTGGGGAGGGGAATTAAAACTCCCCACTGGGGAAGAGCAAAGGACTGCTTTTTTTTTTTTTTTTAATTTTGTATTTCTTTCTAAAGTGAAGAAGGATTTTTTTTTCCTCCAACTATTTGGGATGAGGATGTTTTCTCCTCAGTGCTGCCCCACGAAACGGGGAAAGGTTTGGTCATGTAGAGATCAGATCTAAGTGGACTGCTGTTGGTCTTATCGGGAACGCATTTGATCTATCCGGAGAGTCTGGGTGCTGGAGGAAGACGGAGCGGAGCGAGAGCCAGAGAACTACACGGAGGAGGGGGGGAAATTGAGTTACTCTGCAATTAGGCTTTTCCTGAAAATCGACGTTTTTTCCTGCGCGCACAGCCCGTGCCAAAGTGTCAGAGAATTTATACTTTACCCGGACAAGAAGCCGCAAGGTAAGGGCATGTTTTAAGAAAAATTAAATATTGCAAAAGAGGCTTTGAGAGAAGCGGCAGCGATCGATCAGATAATATAAAGATAGTGATGGATGTGTGCAGAAGTTGGAGCATCACATGTTCACTGTAAAGCGTTTGTTTCAGCTGCCTGATTCTGAGCGAAACCCAGATTTCCCTTCGTCTCTCTGCGTCTCCGCGCCAGTTGCGCTAGTAACTCTTGTGTCGCCTAATTGTTGCACGCTGGGCTGAATGGAAAGTGTCCTTGTGCAGCAGGGGACTGGAGAGCAAGGCTCCGCGTCTCAATAAGGACTCACAAATCACTGGCTGGTGGGAGGCAGAAGCCGAGGACGTCTCAGTCGTGACGGATGATAGCAGGTCTCATGGAGATAAAGTATTCCCTTTAAGTGGAGTGATTCAGATCAAGTGTAAATTCATTAAGGGAGGGTGATCGATAGCTGCTGTAGTTAAGTGGTGATTTATTTACCACTCCTCAAGGACTTGGAGTCAGTGTGGACTTTCACTGGTGGGGTACTTTAATTGTTGTGTGGAAACAGAAGAGTAAGGTGATGTGAAGATGATATTTATAGGGAGATGGGATGGTAGGAGGGACGCTCAGACTCATATTTGGCACCACCTTGTGGCTCAATTTTTATGCTTCTGCTCATGCATCCACAGGTTTTTTTATTTATAGAATGATGGGAGTAAACTCCCCCTTGCAGTTAATGTGCTGTGATGAAGTGAATTAAGATTCAACTTCACCCTGTCCCACTGAACTCAAATAGTCCTAATTACAAATAACTGTTTTAACATAATTACTTTCAAGACTGTACTGCATTTTCTTATTCCTTCATTTATCATTTCCCCTACATCTGTTGACAACAGAGGCTTTTTCAGATTTTGCTAAATCTTGATGGTAGTGACAAATATTCCCACCTTTTTATGTAAAATCTCTGATCTTAAATTAGCAGATATAGCTATGTTTACAGATTCCCATAAGGAGTACAAGTACACACAGCTTGGATGATTGAGTATCTTGTTAATGTGGTGTGTAATCTACTGTAAACACCATATGTGGCCGTGAGTTCTGTGTAATAAGGATGTCTGTTCTATGAGCGGCTGGCTCTCCCCACATGTTGCTCTCACTGAGGAGTATTCCATCATAATTTGCACTTTCGTGGGGTATTCATTTTTTGCTTTTGCTTACTCTACAGTAAAAATGAACTTATTTTTGGCATCCACATGGTAACCCACCTGTAAATGCAACCTTGGTGCCAGCAAAAGCTCACATTTCTGCACACTCAGGTGCTTTGTGTTGATCTCAAAATGAATAAATGCTGCATCCATAAACACAAACTGCTTTGCTGGGCTTCCGTTGTTCTTCGTCAGACATTTGTTTTGCAGAATCACCTCATCCACATTCATAAGTTTATCTGCAGCATGGCGATTCAGATTCACACAGTGTTCGGTGCCAAGCGCTCCAGCTGATGCTCCAAAGAAACACTTAAGTTTGACAGCGCTGTAATTGGTAATGTTGATAATGCTGGACAGACTCGGTGTGGTCTTGAACTGGGTGCATCACAACCTCTTGTTGTGTATGTCCTCATCTAGCAGCAGTTTTTCCCTCCAAAAAAAGAAGAGCTTTGAAAGCCAGAAAAACCAGCACGGAGGATTAGTCATCTGGATGTTGAAATTGGGAATAATTCACTGCTATATGCCAAGCGTGCTTATGAAAAAAATGTGCTGCCAGAGAGTTGTGTGATGACAGCTGAGATTGAAAATCCTTGATGATGTAGGCTAATAAATCCGTTCCATTTTCAGATATGTTCCACTTCTCATTTGGTTAGAAAAACTTTTTAGGGTCAGAAATTATTATTTTTTGCCATTTATTGTGTCGATTTTGATGACCTAGTCATTAAAAACAACAACAAAAAAAAAATAAAGAAAATGGAGAAAACCGCATGAGGTTGCAGCACAAACATCTAGGCATCTTTTTTTTTTTTTAATGTCGAGTAGATTAAGTACACAAGGGGCAGCTCAGTGGCGTATGTAGCACCATCGCGTCAAACCGAGAAGGCCGCCAGTCTGTGTTCGACAGTGTGGAGAACCTTTCTGTGTGCACGGGTTTTCTTTCAGAGCTCCAGTTTCCTCCGAGAGAGAGAGAGAGAGAAACTAATTTTAGGCTAATTGGCAAGTCTTCATCGCCCACAGGTGTGACTATGAGGATGTGGTGTAGTCCGTCTCTCTGGGGTTGTCTTGTGATGGACAGCTGACCTCTCCAGGGATTATTCTGCCTTTAATCATTGACATCCTGCAAACCCTGAGTTGGATAGTGCAGTGCTGAATTTAATTGAGTGCTTTGATTGTCGTACAATATACAGTGAAATGAGGCTGTAGATCACAAGTACGATTTTAAGAACAGCATCAAGGAGCTGGAGTTAAGATCGAACATGAAGTCACATTTCTAAACATTTTAGGCTGTCACTTTTCATCTAATTGACAGACTTTGGTGATATGAGGTTTTTGGATTAAAAGTAATTCCTGTTAGGAGTGTTGGTTAGGTTTTTTTGTTGCGATTTTTATTTTCCATAAAGCAGAACACACAAAATAAACCGTGTGTCCAAAAAGCTACACAGAACAAAACTTACACAACATCTCTTATGTGAGAATTGAAAAGATGGCATAATACAGGAAGTGGTGACTTACAGAGGAGTTTTTTTTTTTTTTTTAAAGATGACTTGAAATTGCTTGTTTTTGAAATGGGTGGGCTTATGTATGGATGGTGTTGTGTATTGAAATCATTGTGTGGATGGTTTTCAATCAGAAATGGGCCACTGATGAAGGGCCAGCCACTTAAACCAAACCACAGGCATTTAATGGTTATTACTTTTTAATGCAAAGAATCAATTCATCTCCCAGATTTTAATCAACATGCATTTGATATTTTTCCATAACCTCGGTGTCGAGTAATTTCAACCAGATGTGCCGGAAATAACCGTCATCCCATGGTTACCAGGGTACAATCTGTTCTGACTGACAGAACAGAATTCAGGATCATCACAACGTGGTGTCAGTTTGTTTGTTTGCATGAGCTCCAGTAAGAAGCATGAAAATCCAATGTTGTGGTTTCAACTATAGAGTTTTCTGAACTCACATATTTTATAAATAATTAGAAAATCAGTTTGGTTTCTTTCATGTGTTTTGTCTGGCCTGCTGCTGAAGAGGCAGTACTGATTTCTGGTTCATTTTGTCTTCTCATTGATTGAAATAGTTCAATGGATGGAGGGATGAATAAACCAGTAGGGGGAAATCCTAATGCTCCTTGTCTTCCACAACAGCAGTATTCAAAAGTTAAATAAAATTCTCAAAAGCTTGTTCGATCCTAGTTACAGCTTGTTAGAAGTCATTAATTTTAATGACTCGTGTTTGAATAATGAGATGTTACTCTTGCATAGTGAGACTGAAATGCTGCAGAACTGAGATTACATCCTAAAAATAACACCTGGAGAGAGTTTGAGATGAATTTGAGGCGAGACTCTGAAGTGTTGGTTTTGCACTTGCTGGGTTCAGGTAGTGACATTTAGATGCAATTATTTGATCTTGTCTTGAATACATTCAATTCCTGTGACAGACTGTAGAGCATGTTCAATTTGTTTCAATCAGAGGACAGTGAAGGAGATGAAGGAGCGGCAGTTGACCCCAGCTGTACCGAACTGCATCAGGCATCGCTGCTCCACCAGTCCACGTAGCAGAGCCATGGCTCAGGAGTGGCCAGCAGGTGAAGTCTCTGCCGCAGATGTTCACGCCACGGGACTTCCACAGGTCTGATTTCTATTTTTAGTGTCCCTGGAGAGGTTTGATGGTTCTGTTTTCATGCTGCACCTGGTGGACGTGCGAGCGCTGGCACGTTACACAATTTTATTTGGTCAGCTTCAATTTCTGTGCTTGTCTTTGAAATTCATGGCTCTGTTTCATGCTTCCTTTTTTTTTTGTTTTTGTTTTTTTTTTTTGTTTTGTTTTAGATAGGCGGGGTATTGCTGCCCATTTCACTCTCCGGCTGCTGTTTGTTTGTCTGTGAGCTCCGGAGTTCACCCGCTGCTGTGTTCTGGCCACAGAACAGTCCCAGTGTTTTGACAGAGCACGGTGGGCATTGTTGACAGCTGGTGGACCTTCAGCAGTTGTTGGGATTTAGGTTCAAACATGTGCGATTTTTTAGTTCATGTATTTTGGGCCTGCTTAAATCTGCTGCTGCTGCTTTGTTTGCAATGTGGATCTACAAATATTTTACAGGCGTTCTGTCATTATTTATGATGCAGTTGGAAATCACCTGCTCAACGAAAGTGTGGTGACCCGTGATATTCCTAAAATTTACAGCTGGGCTTTGGGCCAAATTGGGCTTATAGACAGCGACTCACTGACCTGTCTAGAATAAATGACTTGAAGATCATTCTTTATGTACTATATATATATATATATATATATGTGTGTATATATATGTATATATATATATATATATATATATATATATATATATATATATAATAGACACCAGTTGCTAGTCCTGTGAGAAATATCACTGAATGACAATAATCTCCGATACTTTCCAGTGTAATTCAGGTGTTTTCATATTGCTGCATCTTGTAAAGGGTACATGACTGCCAGCAAAACAAATAATAATTAAGGCACACACAGTGTTATGGATTCACACATCTGCATATTTTAGTCACAGTTATGAGAAATTACTACAATTGGATCGGTGAGCGGTCAGGAAGGTACATCACCCTGTCAGTTATTCATGATTTAGAATTTATGCTTTGGCTTTGATTTAAAAATGTGTAATTCATTTTAATTGATGGCTTACGCTTGAATCTATCCAGCATTTCACACTCGGAGTGTGAAAGTTCACATTCTGAGTCAATATGAGAGTGTCTGAATCCAGATTGCTTTCGTTTGCTGGCTCCTTAATACTTTAAATCTAAAGGAGAGAAGGCATTACAATATAATTTCCTGTGTCCTTGGGGCAAACAAACATTTTTTCTTCTATTGTTACATTTTAAAAACAAAACTGTGCACTCTTTTACTTTTAGAAATGGCTCAGCTTAAGGCTGTTCCAGACTCTGAAACTTTATCAATCTCAGAAAACAAAACTTGGATTTCATGAACTTTGTAACTTTTCACAATGTTGTTCTTGAGTGGAATCATCTACCCCATTGTGTACTCAGTATGTCCACATTATTAAAACCTTCTGGTCTGATCCATCTGTAGCGAGTGGAGCAGTGCTGAGGTGAACTGGAGAATCCTTCCTTCCACCTGCCGACCAAGGTTCTGGGTCCCTGCCCCCTATCCAAACAAGGAACCCCTACCCCATCCAAAACCCTTCTCACTGGACAACATTATTCCACATATTTGAAGCCATTAAATCCATCAGCATTATAGACTTGCTGTCACTGACAGCCAAAGTCACACATTGTGTATGCCACCTTTAGATCTGGACTGGGAGGATGAGGGTCGACTTGATCTAATCAGCTGCTCTGCATTGGAGCCAATTTAAACATTCTTATTTGATAGTTGATCATCAAATTGAGCTGGTCAAGTCAGCTGATTATAAATGTATTTTTTTTAATGGCTATCAGAAAGGGATCACCGTTTACGTCATGCCATAAACCGCCATGTGATAAAGCTACCAAAACAGCACCAGCATCGACACAGTGGCTGACTGCTAATCTGCAGTGGTGTGAAAAAAAATTCAATGTAGAAAAAGAAATCCAACAGCCACTTGCAGTCTCTACAATAGCAGAATACCAATGTTCCAAGACATGGAGGCATCTGGGCTTTGTTCAATACAGCATGTAAATATTAAACAAGCAATACAGTATCGAGGGTTCACTAATGGCGCTCTCACGCCAGCTGTGTTTAACAGACTAAATGCAGAATGCATTGCATATCCAATATTCTGAGCAGAAAAGCCTCCAATGAGTGAGGCAGGTGAAATGCAGCCGCGCTGCTCTCTGCATGCAGAGTACAGTGTAAACATCCACACTCCTTTAGGCTGTGGTTCTTTGTTAGATGGGCCACCCAAGCATCTATGGTATGCATGTCAAGAAAAAAAAGAAATAAACAAAACCTCTCTGCATGTGATCTGGATGATGGTATATTGAATGTATGGAGAAAGAATGTATGATTCAGAAGAATCATCCACTGATGTTGTCGATCGACAGGTACATGTGCAGAAAATCTGAAATCACACTGTGCATGGAACGCACATCTCATAAAATTTGACTGAGAAACAGTTTTTTTTTTTAACTGCACTCTGGAATCTGTTCATAAGTGCCATCTTTTGTGACTACCAACTAGGGCTGGGTACCGTTAGATAATTTTTGGGTATAAATACTTTTTCGATACCTCACGTACGGGAGTGTTTCCTGAACGGTACTTTTTTCGGTACCTGCCTTCACGGAGCACCGACGACGCCATGACCGCATTTGCACTTCATGCCTCTCGGTGTGCTGTTTGCATGTTCAGACACCACAAAGGAAGAAAGGTGCTGCAGCCGCTGCAGGCTCTCTCTGCATGTTGTTAGAAAAAAGAGTGTGAGCCGATAAGACGTGGTAAAATGTTAAATGATGCGATGCACCGTTTTTTCAGTGAGAAGAACTTAGCGATCGTTTCCGCGCATGTTTATTGACCGCGCAGCTACTTTAAGAACCGAAACTGATACCCATACGGACATCTCTTGTTTGGTACCAGTATATATCGAAGCTTTTCGGTCGGTACCACTGAGGTACCGTTAAACGGTACCCAGCCCTACTACCAACACAACAAAAATTTAAACTGTTGTGTAAACATGGTGGTATGTTGGAGATAATCTCTCATATTGACTCACTCTGAGTGTGAAACACTGGAGAGATGTAAACACCGGTTGCCAATTAAGACGAATAACAAATCTTTAAATCAAAGACAAAGCATAAATATGATTTCTGACTGAACCGCACCAAACTTGTTGATTTGGAAAATGTTGTTTTGAGCCTTGAAGCAGACAAGCACGGGAATAAAAGCAGTCAGCAGGAAAATGCTCTGCACCATCTCATCATAGGATAACCCCAGTATAGCCCTCATTACCAGCTGTTGAACATGGTTACTCACTGGACATTTGTTTTACTTGGTGTGTATTCTTTTGAATACACTGTACCGTTGCTTCCTGGAAGCACCCACAGCTTTGGTGGATGCATCTTTACCACAACAATAAGACTCTTCCGTTCGTCTGCTCTATTTTAAAAGCATCATCTCTCCTGCTGTAGTGTTTTATTTATGCTTGTCTTTCACCCTCACTGAAAGATGTTTACTGAAGCTTTGTTTTTTGTTTTAAATGTGAATACCAGAGCAGTGTTGGTATTGCATGTAGTGTAATTTACAGCTGTCTAACATAAGTGAGTTACACTCTCCCGGGGTTTGTGTGACATTGCTCCTGAGGTCCTGGTTGATTGTGCTGAAGGTTAATTATCATCAGCTATTCTCTCCCTCGCAGTGAGGGACAGGGTGTCAATCATTAGTCCTTAACAAAGTCTCTTTCCCTGCGAGTGGGAGGAACCGCTCTGCCGTGCTCTGCATCTGCCCTTCTTCATTTACCCAGCTGTCACTGCTGCACTCTCACACTCAGGACTGGAACCTCACACACGTCTTGGGCATGCATTAAATATGGATTTTTTTTTCTTCCTCCTTCTAATTTGAGGTTATTTTGTCTGGCTGCTGAGCAGGCTTCCTGTTTTCATATCTGCTGCCATAGGTCGCACTTAGCATATTTATTGTGCTAATATAGCAGGTTGAGTTCTTGGCTCAAGGTTACACTAACAATGTCCTTCAGATGATAAACAGCATCCTAATGGCACTCAGGTATGCCACTCCACCTTCCTGATTCCCTATCATACTAAACAGTACCAAACAGTTTTCAAGGTTGAGCATTTAGGGAACATCTTTGAAGGACTGTATCGAAGCTTTGGCTTTCATCGATCCACAAATATTTATTGAAGTGGTGATAACGGTGCTCGCTCCTGTTTTGTTTGCTTTTATATCTTTGATTTATGCCGTATATTTTCTCGCCAAGCTTCCCGGGTTTTCCGTTCAGTTACTTATCATTTGGAAGTGGAGACTTCCCCTGCTTTGACTGCGAGATTAAATTCCCATTTTGGCTTCATCTTATCATTCAGCTGGAGTTGGTGTTGGCCCATTTCTGTTTTTCTCTATCTTGTTTTGTTCTAACCTCATTTCCAGTCAACACTGAACTGAAAGCAGTGCTACCAAACAGTCAAACCAATTTAGATCTTTAACAACCATACAATAAATATGTAAATTTAGGGATTTGTGTAATTTTGTTTGCATGATTGATTTTTAACCAGTGGAAAGATTCATAGAAACCAAATTTGAAAAAAAAAAAAAATCAGTTAACTGCTATAAAATGTAGTCTTGATTAATACCCAGTTTTTTCTTTCCCATTAACTTTAGGATGTTTAAGTTGTTGTAACCTGAGGAATGTGGATAGATGTGAAGTGTGAAGCCTATCAGAGATAGTTTTGGTTTGCTTCTTGTGCTCTGGAAGGTTCTGTCTCTTACATAAACTGAGCCTGGTTATGGAAGTGAGTGCTGCTGTGATAGCCACGTTGGGGTATTTTCAGCACCTAGAAAATGCGAGGCTTTGGAATGTCAGAGGTCTCTCTTTTCCCTCCTGAAAGTGTCATGAGACCAGTTCGAAAAAACGCAGAACAGTGGAGGCACCCAGCCGATGACGCCTGCTCATCAATTTATAGATCAGATTTAGATTTTGATGAAGGTCATATCCTTTTTTAGGTTGTGGGTTTGTTTTGTTTGGTCCAATAATAGAATCTGGGCTACTCTCTGGAACTCTGAAATAAGCCTTATTTTCAAAGTAGCAATCTTTTTTCCTTCAGTGTTGGACAAATTGACCGCTTGAGTTTTGATTGTTAAGAGAGAGAAATTGAGCCCCCTGTCAGTTATTTCTCGTCTCTCATTTGGAAATGTACATTGCTGTAGCAGCAAGTGAACAGCAAATAAAACAATAGCAAAAGTAAAAGAAAACAAATGAGAAACAGTAAAGTGATGAAATATGATCAACTGTGACATTGTTTACATTTTGACAGGAGTGTTGGTAGTGATTAGAAACATACCAGAGATGATGTTATTGCACAGCGACAGAACAGCATTAGGCAATAAAAAGTGCAGCGTGTCAAATTGTTCATCTTGTAGGAGTGAGGAGGCGTTACCGAGAGCAGTGCTGTATAGTGTCACAGCTGCAGGGAGGAAGGACACCCCCCCCCCATCGCTCCTCCACACACTGAAGCTGAAGCTGTCCGTCACTAACGACACTCTTCATTCGTGTTTTCTGTCTAGTCAAGTTTATTGTCCAGGCGAACACCTGGCTGTCACCATATGCATGTAAATTGAAGCTCACTTGTGGAACGATGCATCTCAACGTTTCACCAAGCCAAAGCATTCATGGGAAGTTGGCTTAAGCGTTCGCCATAGGTCGAGTGGTCCTATAATTTAATGGCTCCCAACCTGGAGGTCCTCAGGGATCCTTGAGGCTCTGCCTGCTAAGAACTTGTTAAAAATAGATTGCACTTATCAAAGGAAGCCATAATTAAACACCTTCTAGACTCTTGAGCTGACCTGCTAAACCTGAAGATTCCTGGTTCTGTATATCGGGGAGAGTGGGTGTGTCCATGAGGCTGACTGAGTTCACTGTAAAGTTTTTTTTTCTCCACAAATTAGAGATTAGAAAGCATGTTCCCAGCTTTATAGGGGATTTCAGTTCAAAGGGAAAAAAGAAACTAGATACAATAATTTTATCAGCTGATGTGTTTCATGTTGTAAAAATTTGAAATCATTAACTTTTTTTTTGATGGAGTGTATTGTGAGATTTCGTTTCTGCTCTGACATTTTGAGGATTGAAGTGGTATTACGAACTGAATTTAAAATTCTTACACAAATGTTAGCTGTGTTTTTTTTTTTTTTTTTTTTTTTTTTTTTTTTGAAAAACACTGAAAAACCCTGATGTGAAGGCACTGTTGGGAAGACCAATTTGTGTCTACCTGAGCCGGGATCAAAGAAAGGTCATACTGGTTTCTTTTCTGCAAGCCCGTGTGTTTGATGGTGTTTCAAACTGAACAGACGTAGGGAAAAGCAGTGAACCTTTTAATTATGCTGAACAACATGCTGTGTCAGGTGATTTTATAGGAAAACATGAATTGGCATAATAGACAACACAGGAAACAAAACCTAAGTCGTACAGTATCTAAGAAATTAAGATTCCTCACTCTCTCATCTTCTTAATCCCTGTTGGTTTTGATGGTGAATTAGTTGAAGCTAATCAAAGAGTTGGCACATTATTTTCTTGACTTGTTCATCGTCATGACTCATGAGGCATTCAATAAAATAAATGCTGTAAACATTCATTGACCTCTGTCGATGTATGGTTTTTTTTTTTCCAGGAGAAAAGCTCAGGTATATATTCTTAAAGGGTTTTTTTTTCAGTTTTTGATTGACAATATATGATGGCAATTGTTTCTCTTTGCTGTGTTGCTAAAATAATTATTGAGGTTTTGTTACTGCTAGGAATATCCAATACAAAAAAAACTTAAAGGTGAGAAATAAAGAATATTTATTATGATGAAATGCACTACAACAATACGTTTTTCAAAATAGTTACAAAACTTCTAAAACAGCAGTGACTTTGTTTAACCACGACTTCTGAAATGGCCAGAGGTTTACATTTTCACCTTGCGACAGTTTAAGCACACATATATATGCAAACATTTCAAGTAAATAGTGAATAATGTCTGCACATATCCAAGGGAAAGGTTTATGTAGTATAAAAAAAAAAAAAAAATTAATTTCTGCTGTATAAAAAAAAGTCAGTGAAAACTTAAAGAGAATTTTCTGTCTCTATTTGGAATAAGTGCCAGCCTGAGCAAACACAATATTATATCTGCAAGGGCCATTCGCAACGTGCTGACAAGAAAAGTGAAGTAAGATTCATGATCTTATTGCGTTCTTGATCAATTGATGGATTGGGCATAAGGGGCAAACTCTCCAAAGCTGTGAAGGTTAACCAGCTACTACACATTCATCCTTTAGCCTTTAGAGCATGCACACTGCGATTTGCAGCAGCAGAAGACAAAGACGTGTCACTTAGCCAGATGTAGTATACTTTAGGGGGCATTTTCACAAATCATTTGACAACCTAAGTCGACACTCAAGACAAATCTACTTTCAGATACGCTTTTTCAAAGCATAGCAAGAGAAAAGGAAGTGACAGTGGGAGACCACTCCTAAAAAACATAGATCCTTGGAGATAAGAGCTGAACAGCCTGCACAGAGGCACAGTTTTCACTGAAATTGTCTGCTTTTTCCCTTTTTCTCATAACATCTTTGTGGCCCAGGTGCAGGCACAGCACAGATCAGTACCAGGTTGTAGCCTGCAGCGTGCATGCATGTGTATGGGCTCCTATCTTTGCACGTACTTCTTAAGACCGTTTGCTCGTCTGTCTGCACAGTGTGCCTTTGGGAGTGGTTCATCTGTCTGTCTATGATGATCCATACCCACTGCACTGCTTGTCAGCTGTTTAGACAGTGATAAATGGGAAGGAGAATATGTGCAAAGCAGGCTGCCATAGATAAAGCACTTGGAGGAGTTGTGACCTGCCTGTGGTCAATAAAAGAGAGAGAATTTGAGATGGCAACACTATACAAGCTTGTATGTGCTCCTTATCTATGAAGACTAGTGAAATTATGCTGTTGATACTCAGACTGAGCGCAAAACAGCAGTGCCATTGTCTGTGCTCCTTTCAGTGTAATGCACTTATTTTCTCTCGTCGCTTGTGCTGCGCACACCGTAAATGTACTTCTGCACACCTTTTGTCTCCATGGCCATGTTGGTCTTAAAAGGATGTATCATCGCTTGCGCTGCCTTGAGATTGCACTTTTGACCAAAGCCTACAGTCAGTGACGTCTTCTTTCTTTGTGATTTTAATGGAATAACACACTGTTCAGTTTGGGTGCTCAATGATTTTGTCTAAAAGTCATTGAACAGCTGTGTTTGCTGCTTGTAGCTACTTGGGGTGCAATGATAGAGGTAGCCCACAGTACAGACTGCACATCAGTCTTTAGCCCACAGTTTAGGGAAATGATCTCTTTATTTTTCTGTTAACAAATTCCAGTCTCACTGGTGTACTGAATACCAATTCTCCAAATACAACCACTCTGTATCTCTTTTAAGTCAACAGCGTCTTAGCCTTGACAACTCGTATGCACCATCTTAGAGACCAGGGTCAGGGTGGGGTTGAAATTCAGCCCGGGAGCTTCGTTTGGAGACGCGTATAATATGAAGAGCGATGGGGGGAGAGAATATCCCCCGGTATATATATAATATACCGGGAGAGCGGAGATGCACACGGGTTGTGAGAGCAGGGGGGGGGCAGAATAGACCCCCATTAGCCCGGAATACACCGGCCGTTCGGGAAACCTCCCGAACCTCCCGATGGCCACCCGCCCCTGTTAGAGACACAGGAGGGCACATCATAACATGGGCCGAGCGTTTTCATTAGGTAACGAAACCCTACAACTCCGACTGCCAAAAAGGCCGACGAATCCTCAGCAATAAACACTGCACAGGTTGTGTTTATCTGAAGGGCACTGTAGACCTGTTGAAAACCTTCTTAACAGACAGATTTTTTTTTTTTTTTTTACTGGTGTTACCTTCTCGAGCCCTAGACTGTCAGAAGGCGTTGCATCAGGTTGGTTACGCTGGAGATGCATGCTCTGTTGCTTGCGTTTCCTTTAATGTATGGGATGTGTTTCAAGCAATGTTTGCAGAGTGAAATTTCTGTTAACTTTCTTCACTTCCTTGTTTTGTATTCAACAGTGAAGCTGAAATGATCCCACAGCGGGGATTCTTATAAAGCCGGTGCTTCTGCAAACTTCTGTCTATCAACTCCTGCAAAGCATCAATGCAACGTCAGTTTAAAGACTGAAAACCTGCTGTCCATAAATTTACTTGAACCATGCAGGGTGGACCAAACAGCTCAATGTTTTAATGTACTGTTGCATCCTTCATCGCCGTATGCATTTGTTTGGTTTGTTGCACAACCTCAATGTGCAGGTGGGGCTACTGCGAGTTGGGCCATTAGTGCGGAGTTACGACTTAATTTCCTAACAGGAAAGTGTATTTGTTCAGGATCTGCAGATAATATAGATGAGTGACCATACTGATTTTTTTTTTTTTTTTGTGATATATAGTTGTGGCCCTCCATCCTGTACTCCATGTTTTTTCAACCCAAATCAGCCATTTGGTGGGATCTCCATCTATCAATCATTAAAGTACCAAAGGGAGAGACTGGAGACCAAACACCTGTATAAAAAATGAAGTTCTCTATTTATATTGTCTTGATATCAGTGCTGTAAAGTTTGGATCGGTTTATTGAGGCCCAAATCGACACAAATGGTCCATGACTGAATGATCAGACATTTGCTGGCAAAATGCCATGTGGTTCACTAATGAGTAATTAGTCTTGTTGGATTGTAGCAGCAGTTTTAAAAATATTACTGTCAATGTCTCAAGTTAAAGGTAGAAGAATATTCAGAATTTTTATTCAGAATTTCGTTAATCATGACAGCAGTCAGTGTGAAATGCAGTCACTTGCAGCCATTTGATAAATGTTAATTCTTTGACTTGGCCCAAGTACAGGGTGTCTGTCTGGTTAATGTGCCCTCAGAACATCGTGTCAACACTAGTTATACTTGAACACCGATTATTTGAGGAAAACACACACCCTCTGTCATTTGAGGTATTTTGCATGCTTCTCAGTCTGTTTTTTTTTTTTTCCCGCAGTTGATTGTGTTACTTTCAGGCAGGCAGCAAGAACTGGGCTGTTAAAAATGAGAAAACCTCTGACTTCTTGCTCAATAGTTTGAGATTTTCAAAAGAGTTTTTTTTTTTTTTTTTTTCCAACTTTCAGCTGCATCATACCACAGTTTGAGTTTCCTCTCAGGACAATAATTAAGGTCTGAATTAGGGCTGGGCGATTAATCAATTTCAATTTGTAATTGGTTTATTTACTGAGCCAGATATTTAAAAAGTGACAATCAATTTTTCCGTTAACTGTGTTCATTACAGCACGACACGAACACGCTCTCTCTCGATTTCTCACATCTCTGGGCTGTGCGCCTCCAGGCCATCGTAGTTTGGAAACACTTCTTGTCTGAGAGCACTACCGAAGCTGCACAGTTAGCTTGGAGAAGTTCGAGGTGAAGGTGACAGTGTCGCAATGCCAGTCTGGGGACCAGCTCACGTACCAAAAAGGGTAAGGGGACTGTGGCGAGTCGTCACGAAACACGGATGTGCGAGTCAGAGGGTGAATGTGAATCACAGTGGTGTAATGAAAGTGGCGCTCTATCGGGCCGTCTAATCCGCCCGGTCAGGGGATGGAGCTTCAACACGTGCGATAGGACCCGACAGCCATCAGTTGGGAACAAAGAGCTGATTTAGCTTTATTTTAAGGCTTGCTGTTAGACTTTAATCCCAAGGGGGAATTGTTAGCTCGCTGTACCCAAGGTTCTCAGGAACGAGGCGGACATGCTTCATGTGGTCTGCCGAATCATGCCATAATCCAGATGTGAAACGTCAGGTGTGCCCAGGGAATAGTAACTTGGTGTGCTTGTGTGTGTGTGTGTGTGAGTTGGAGGGATAATCAAGCCACTCAAATGCTTTAAAGTTGTTTCATTTGTGAAGTTTGGCAAAGTAGAACTGGTAAACACAGGATTCTATCAGTGTGTGTGGATTGTCTTCAATAAAATGATAAAATTCATATATTCCTAATAACTAGATTTGCCCTTCAAAAACCTTTTTTCCAAATATGAGCCATATAGAAAAAGATTTAAGAAGGAAGTCATTACTTTGTGTCACGTTGTCACTTAAATGCACTCCTTTTTTTACATGTTACACTGAGGGCCTTAATCCACATGTAGTCTATTATATAGATATTTAATGCAGGGTATGCACTCAGGTTTAGGTCAAAAGAAAACTTTCTGTTCAGTCCTCAGTCTCCTCATGTGAAAGTGTGAGGCGTGCACTGTATAAATGAGAAGCCTTATTGATCGTTTTATACCAAGGTAAACTAATGCTGGTGCATTGGCTCAGGGAGTTGGCAGCCATTCATTCACACAGTTTCACAAAGCCTTTAGGTCACTGTATATCAGGGTGGATTTCAACGACGAACTGTATAATGGGCCCTGAAATGACCCGAGTCTTAGACCCAAGCATATGAGGGAGGGAGAGATGTGTAATTTCTCTTTGTGCTGTGTTGACGCAGATAAATGGTCCGCTTGCTGTCGCCTCATCCTCATCATGATGCTACAAGGGAGTTTACATTTTCACCACTGCGCATCAATAACACAAACTTGTAAACTAATAACGGATGTGGAAGTGGACCAAACAGATTTTGATCATTTCTGTGCCGTAGTCCTGACTGAGTCACTTTATAATTTCACAGAAGGCACAACCTGCCGGGAGAGTTGCGCTTGACATGAGAGCTGTGTTTTATCATTCATGAGACTGAAAATTTCTGTCATTATCTCACAGAGACGTTTTGAGCGTATTTTTGGAGTCTGATCTCCAAGGTCCATGTCAGGCAAATTATTAATTTACTATGCACAGACAATAACTTCTTCTTATTAAGGAAAAAAATCCTTGCTGCTTGATCATTGAAACAAGAAATTGTGAAGAGTGTGCACATTATCAGTAGCTCCCTTGTTTTTATTTCCTGGCATTCAAAGTTATTGTCAGTCAGGTTTTAATGTTAGAACATGTTTGCCAATGAAGACATCAGGTTGAAGCATCACTTTGCATAAAAATTTCATATGTGCCTACTTTTTCTTAGCAGGCCACTTGTTGCCATAGCAGCCATTTCTCACGTACCTTTTGCTTTCGCTCCGATGTTGACCATGAAATCGAGCTTGACGTAAAATTCCTAACAATGCAGGGAAAACATAATTAAACTCAGACATATTCATGCTGTCTGATTGCCATTATTGTTTAGCTATACAAAAAACATAACAGAAAAGGGTGGACACGCCACGGTGATGCCTGAAACCGAGTGACAACTGTGACATTGGACCGGATTGCTACACACAACTCTATTGACTTCCACTTGTGTATTAAGGCAAGTTTTCATTTGTTCTTCCATACCACAGTGTTTTTTTTGCAAATCATGCCCCAAATTGGCGAATGGAGACTACTTCATTAAATTACCTTTTGTTTCCCTTAAAAGCTTAGGCATGCTAGATCAGGTCTCATCCACAACTATCATATTAATCTTAATCTGTCTTAGTTCGGCCTCTTGACTTAATGGTGCATGCAGAAAGCGAACGTTGTTAGAATTGATCCTGGTACATCACTCTGTTCTTTGCTGAAATCCTCCTTTTCTGGCCGGTATGTGCCTGGCAGCCGTGCACCTCCTCTGAATTGTGAATGTGAATTTTATCAAATGTCAATATTCCCTTTTGAGTCAGAGTCTAATTTTCAATTTATAGAGCTGCAGATATAAATTGAGCTCTGTATTAATTTCTTGTCTGTTTTGTACTTTTGTCCAGTTACACGTTACTCCCTTAGTTTTTAAGGTGGCAAGGCAATCGTCGATTAAGACAAAGTGATATAGTGTTTGTATAAGTGGAAGAATCTTTTACCTGCGCTGTGAGCTGCTTCACACACTAGACTGTCTCCTTGTGTGCACGTGTGTGGCAGGTTAATGTCTTTTGCCCCTGAGTGTAATTCATAGTTCAAAACCTTCACTCATTTCACATGCACGTTTAAAAAAAAATGTTATGCTTCATCTTGTAGTAGGTGAAAAAAGGCTGCGCATTAGACCACCTCGGTTGATTCTAGAACCTGTACACCTCCAACTGTTCTTTTTTTTTTTCTTTTTTGTCCATGGGAACCAGTTTTTATCCGCTTTTTCTCCTGCGATTGTTTAACTCTTCGGTGGTCCACTTGTCCCTCCGTTGACACACCTGGTGTTTTCCTAACTTCACATGTATCTGTTCCGTATTTTACCTCTGGCTGCGTCCATAAGCCGTGGGACTTCTCAGTTATTCTAACTGGCTAGTAGGGGTCACATGCCGGTGCACAGGTGGACCGCTCAGTTTGATTGACATGCGACAGCTGAAAGTAGTCATATAGCAGGTGCAGAGGCTGTATGTCCCGGCCACTTTTTAATCATGTCCACCCGGCTGGGGCTGATAAGAGATGTAAGGGTGATTATGGTTCAAGGAGGACGTCCTTGCACAGCGGCCTTGGGATTATGGCTCTTCACTGTGTTCTGACTGGGGGAATGAATGCATCAGTATTCAGATGGTATGCTCCTCAGGGGCTACAGAGTTAGTGGAGGGATTTGAAACAGAGAAGAGAGACTCACTCAGTCAGGGAACTGCAATCGAATGCCTTAGGATTGTGGGTAATCTGTGAAGTCGTTCTATTCTGATGAGCACAGCAGATGACAGTGAGGGTGCTAATAGCATGTTAGATATGACGAGCGCGGTTGACCTTAAAACTCTGTTCTTTCTTCAGTTTCAGTGTATGAATAGCACAGATATGAGCTGAGGCAATGTTTTTGTGTTAAAGGTGAAATCACTGCGTGCCCCCCTACTGATCATTTCAAGGCTTTCTATCAGATTTTCAGAAAAAAAAACTGTACTAAATAGAGTGAGATCAAAAAGGTCCAAAAATAGCTCAGCCATTTTTGCATGTCAGGCCATGCAGAAATTCACTGTCTAGAAAGGCAGAACCAGGGGTTGGTTATCTTGGTATATAATGAAGACTAAATTCGGAAAGGCTTTGGACTCAGACAAGCTTGAAAACATTTCACCTAATTACATAACCTTATGTGTCATAAACTGACTGCACTGTGAATATGTGTATTTCTAAAATTGTAGCACGCCGAGCCTGGCCACGGCATGGGCTCATGCAGGACCACGCACACCCTCTGTTAATAGTTGCACATGAACACACTGCAAAGGCTTCAGAGGACAGCCAGCTAACACAATACAAACATTTAGTTCCAGTTATGGCAGCAGATAGAGGGTGGTCTTTGTGGAATGAGAAATTACCAACCCAGCCAACCACCCACTCATACACCGTGAGTCTGAATAAACAGTCTGGTCTCATGCGTTGGGTATCAGAAGAGGGTTATATCCAAGACCGTAAGTTTTCTCTGACTGTAAGGTTGTGGTTTTTGAACAGAAGTGGCCAAGGTTAAAATTACGAAATTCCTTTAGTTACTCATTTACTTGGCTAAAATATCTTTATATTGAGCAATGGTCAGCCAGACTTAGTGCTGTGCAGTGCAATAGTTGAGTGACTCATGTATTTATGAGTGTAAGATTTTTTTCATCTATTTCTCTGTAAATATGCCACTTTTTATTACAACTTCAGGTTGCACTACATTTGATTACTTTGCCTCAATTAATCACGCACTATATTTATGATTCATTTTGACAGGATACACAAAGTATACACAAGTGAATTTATGCTCCAGGTAGGAACAGATAGGTCTGTCACAGTGTATCAGACTCTATTTGTGCCTCACATGTTGAGTGATGTTCAAATTGCTTGTTTTGTAAGCACAGTGGCATGAGCGAGTGTCCCCAGCTGCTGTGAGCGCCATCCTTTCTCTTTGGGTAAACAGCTCAGAAGAACAATAAACATGAACAGTGAAGGTGGATGATGGGGGATGACAATGATCTCCACAGAACCTGAACTCTATCTTGCTACTGTGTATTTAATTCACAGCTCTCCGTCTGATATATACAAGACCATGCCCTGATGTTTTACATTATATATTCAAAGAAAAATTTACAATGCAGCTGATCCAAACCCCTGAAAGATCTCACTTTGCAATATGCATGCCTGTGAATGCTCTTCTATTCAGAAGGTGTGTGTGTGTGTGTGGGGGGGGGGGTTTATTTTTTTAACTTGTTCTGCCCTGGCGGCCTGGAGATTATTGCCGCTCTCCATTTCATACACGTCTTTCATTAGCAGGGATGCAGGCAGAGATAAGGTGTACGGCACATTGCTCATAATTACCTGCATGCTCACGCTGATCACATTTTTTAACTTTCATATGAAGAAGACGGGAAAATTGGAGTCTCGCTGCTTCTCTTTGAGCCCACACTAAACTATACATGACCAGTCCGTCTCTCACTATTTGACCCTCAGCTCCAGAAGTTTCTTTATCATTACAAGATCATTTCTGACCTTTTCAAGCATAGTATTGATGAAGCCAACAATACGTTTTTACTGCTGCAAGAATGTTTACAAGGATGTGAGGTTGACGATCCAATCTTACATTGATGATCAAAGAAATGATTGCTTTTGTACTGAGACAGAAAGAGAGAGAGAGGCAGACAGATTTAAAGCAACAGCTGCAAACTTTAGCTCCATTTGTTTAAACAGGTTTTTTTTTTTGTTCTGTATTAGGAACACTGCACAAATTTACATGTCATCCTCATGCGGGGGTCATGCTAATCATCTTTATAGTTTCAATTTTAGTGCATGCACGACTGAAGTTGCACGTTTAAACAGAGTGTGATGTTCTCTAAGAGCACCGACTTCATGTTTGTCTCGAAGTCGGTGCTGCAAAACCACGTCTGTTACCTGCTGTGCTTAGGAATACTTCATAATATTGTAATATTAAAAGCTGTGTTGGCAAAATAAAGATTTTCGATCTATAGATCTGCCCATACATACATATGCTTTGTTGTCGAACAGAGGGATGAAATGTTGCAAACTTTAGCTGAATGAGCAGTTTGCCATGTTTAACTCTCAGCCAAAACTGAAAAAAAACATATGACTTCAGTGCCTCAATGTCATAGGTAACAGCATATAGTCGAATACAACCATCAGTGGAATGAAATGCATCAGTCACTGAAGAAAGACACCCAAGAATGTCTCCAAGAATCTGATCCGAAATTAGGTTTGAACACCTCGAGTTTCATTCCTGTGCCCCAAACGCCCACCCCACCCTTCCACCAGTCAAATCGAGCATCAGTGATTGTGTACGGCGCCAACTTGGTGATCAAATGCTGCTATCAGGTGGGCCGTCTGTAATTGCACCGTCATTCTATGTTGTTTTCAAAGTTTTATGAAGACAGTATTGCATCGCTTAAATGGGCAATATGGAATCTATGAGCTGTGAATTATCCAGAATTCAGTGTAGCCATATGTGTCGGGCAATTAAACAATATTCAGTTTTATGTTTTAGTTGCTTGGGATGTCTCATTTACAAAGAATTGCATGCAGGGTGTAATATCTTTTAATCATTTCTTTGTGTTATAGGGAAACAGCTGGTGCAGGAGTTCATCCTGTGATCATGTGTGCTGGAGGTTGGATAAAATGGCACTAAGTGCCTGTTATGCTTCACTGAGGCTATTATAAACCACTGATGCCAATATATAACAAATCCTAACTGTTGTGAGCATGTAGATTTTGTCAAACCACAGCTTTTGTTTAATGGCCATGGCTCTCGGCTATGGAACTGCATTGATGGGCTGACTCGGCTGTACGATAGCAACTAAAAAAGAAAAAAAAAAAAAAAGAAGCAAAAAACTTATGAAGGTTATTATCTGCATTTAAAGAGGCAGCTGCAGAAGACAAAGGGACCATTTCTAGCTGTCAATTGCAGTTTCCTCTAAGTTGTTTTTTCTTCCAGGGGTTGCGCAACTAATCAAAATGTTTCCATTAGCAACAGCATTGATTGTCTGAAAATAAGCGCACATATTTTCCAATTTGAAGGAAAGGAGGACCTCTGCCTGGCAAAGTGAGTTTCACCCTTTTACATCACAGTGAGCTCCTCAGGGCTCTGTTGTGTTAAAAGTATGTATTTATATATTATGTATTGTTTCCTCTTTCTTTGGATGATATTCTTTGAGACATTATGGCATCTTTCTTCTGTAAGGAATGCATCTTATCACTGCTGACTGCTGCATACTACCATATGCTACCATCTTTGATATTTCACTGAGAAGTCATGTGGAAAATGTCTAAACTCACAGTTGTGGGTTGTGGCTTTGGCTGGATTCAAATGTGCAAAGTGTTTATTGAACCATCAGTGGACTGTTTGATTCCTCCACCAGACAGCACAGGGAATATTTTTTTACCAATTTATTTATGACATTTTGAAGTACTTGAAGTATTTCCAAGCACAGCTGTTAGTGGCCTTGTTTATACAACAACTATCAACTGGAAATAGCATCGTTTTGTTTTGTTTCATAGAGGTTTTATGTTCAGGAAGCAACAATTTGAAAGCCTGCATGCCACACAGAAACGCTTGCATGTCAATTGAATAGCTGGTGTTTTTATTTTTATTTTTTTTGTTTTGGCTTTTTTTTGCAGTACGACTATATATGCGTCAATACAGTGAACATGATAGTGTGAAATAAACATTCATGCTCTTTTTGAATGATGTTTCTTAGTCGTATCGCCCACTCTGCATCTGCTGCATGGGAGTGCTGTTCAGACGCTCTGGAATCCCTCATTGGTATTGCTGACGGTCTGCTCACATGTGCAGAAAGAATATCGACCATACTGTGTGCATATGCTGTGCTGTGTTTCAGAAAATGTTTCTCTCGGAGACATCACACCCTCTCTCTCATGATCACCAGTCGGAATGAAATGTTGACTGTTAAATATCCAGTGCAGCACAATCGAGTCTGCCACTTTTCAATGGAGCAGTGCTTATATATATGTCAGTTTTGTGGATCTCACACAGCAGAGCTTGTGAAAAAAAAATATATATCCAGGAGATAATTAACAGTGGGGGCATAAAAACGGAACAGGTTCATGTCATTTTATGTCCCATAAAACTACTTTGCATGCCAGTATAAGAAGGGGAAATGTCACTCCATATCTTGATTCTCTATTAATAAAACAAGGGACAATCAACAAGAAAAGAAACAGATCATCTATCATTTGAAATGGTTGAGTTGAAACTGTGGCAGACTTGGTTCTTTACTCTTCATCCTTTCCATATTTTGTTGTTTCTGTATATAATGAGCTGTAGGGCAACACCCAATCATTAGTCTGCATATAGTTGGTTGGTTGTTTGAGTCTCATTGTGGGTTTGAGTTTTTCAAGCCTAATTGCTGTTGGTCCAACCTGTGATATGTTGGCATAAATCGCTCCCTATCAAAGGCGGGGGGAAAAGAAAAGCAATATGCAACTGGGCAGGGACTTTGAGAGTAATTCCTGGTTTTTGTACCGGCGCTGTGGCTGCAAAATTGCACTCATGTTAATTATGTTGCATTATTAGCGCCTCGTTGAGGAACTACTCTGTCACAATTATATGCTTGTACTGATATTTATCTGAATAAAATAGCTGGTCATTTCACATTGTTTCAAGGTGCACTGCAGGTCTGAGTGCGCCTTTTTTTTGAGGGGAGCTTTATCTCACATTGTGATTGATCACCTGTTAATCACTTAGAAAAGAAAAGCTGGTAAGCTCAAGGGAAGAATGTAAACTGTCTTGCTCTGTGATTATATGGGTATTTAGAGGGATTCTGTACACTTACCGATGAATAAGTTATATCACAGCTTGGTGCACATCTGTTTGGAGAAATTACCTGCCTCGTGTACATGTTATAGGGCCTCATCTGTTACTCTGCCATCTTTGTTCCCCAAGGGAACGACTCGCTGTTTCACCTCCTGAAATGCAAGTGATTCCAGCAATAAGCACCAGCATTAGGTTCACCATCAGAAACACCTGTTGCAAATAAGCAAAGCCTGAAGATAGTCTGGGAAAAACAAAAAGGAACCTTGGTAACGTGGAAGAAGACGGGTGAAAGAGAGTGGCAGATCTGGGCTGGCTTGGAAGACAGCGAGAGATGCTTACAAGCAGATGTCGTCCGCTGACTTTCTTTTTCCGAGTCTTTTGTAGCTCAGACTAGCGGATCTTCTCCTCTTGCCTTCAACATTGTAATTAGGCCAATGAGTTGAACTGAGAGAGAAAGACAAAGAGGGGGGGAAAAAAAGAGTCTAAAGCTGACTATTTTGTTGCAGGCAATTACTGTACTGCCCTTCCTGAACAGGCCTTATCTCCTGAAGGACGGTGATAGGGATCAGTGAACTCACAGCCTCTTCGAACCTGGTGTCTGCTGTAGAGTTTGGTATTGATTAGAGAAGCAGAGGAAAAAGAAGAGGGGGAGGCTGCAGACAGCGATTAGCGAACCATCATGGCTGTTGCTTGTGGTTGTTACTCATACTCACTGCTGTATGAGGTTGATGGCTTCTGTGCGGGCACTGGAATGGACACATTAAAGGCCACATCACTTTTAGCCTCCTTACTCCAGAACAACTCGATTTCCCTCCCTTTCTTCTCGCTTGCTTTTGCTTCTGCTGTTTTTGAACACACTCTCATTGTGAATGCATTTTTGCCGCCTTTGTCTGTCGGTAGTCATGCTGTTTTATTGTTGCAAATTGCCATGGTTACATCAGAAGTAAAAGCTTGTAAATGGCAATGCATGAACACTGCCAAATTTATGTATGACTGTTGATTTATAACCAGTTCTTGGCACACATATTGCACTTTCATTTACTGTCTTTCTATTTCACACCCACCTATACCAAGGCACCAACCCAACCCAACACCCACGCCACGTTGGCAATTTTTCTAATAGAAATGCAGTTTATAAATAGACAATCTCATTCACAGCAGCTGCTCTGTTTCAATGTCAGAGATCAGAGATAAAATAAACAGAGGAGGTCTTGGTACTATGCTTATGAGATGTAAATTAGTAACCCAGGTGTCTGGCCCTCATGCTGAACAGCTAATGTACAAAGTGTAGATGACTTCATGTTGGTCAATCAAAGCTTTCTTCATTTTCTCTGTAGCTGCCAGCATGGTATTCAGTCTGATGATGGGGAATTCAACAAAAGAAGGAAAGCTATGAAAGCTTTTCACACTTATTTTCAATTAATTTTATGAAAGAACTTTAAGAATGTGTAGACAATGAATCAGGATTTGAATGAGCTAGACAAGGGAGAAATTGTACCCACTAGATATCTAGTCAAAGCATTTCCAAAACAATTAAAAAAAAATAGTTCACATGGGATGTTCCCACTCAGCAGTGGTCAATATTAAGCAAATCTTCTGTAACTTAAATTCCTGTACATTTTAATGTACGTTTTGATTGAAGGATATACATTGCAGTGCTGTTGGTGTACTGGGCTGTGAAGCCATGACGCACCCAGGCTGTCGATGGTGACTCCTGCACCAGCAATGGGAACAAGAATGTCAACAACTGGAACATGGGGCAGCTGAACAAGGGGGCCTGATCTTTCTTCCAGGGGTATGTCCTTTCCTTATCGAGGGAACACATGTACCAGGATGCACTATGGGAAGAGGATAAGGCAGCAGCAGTAGTGCTGTGCTTTGAGTGACGTTTTGGTGAGGAAACCTTAGTTCCTGCCATTCCTGTGGATTTCCTTTGACATGTACCCACATCAGCATTGCTGTTGACCATATAAAGTACTAATGGAAATGGTATATAGTGATAGCAGTTCATTCTGTGAGGTGGGCTGAGTCATTGTTTTTAAGTGAGGCACCTACTTGTTGAATTTAGTTGTATAGTTGTGTGGTCAAAAAAAGTGACTTGCATTCAATAAACCCCTCTTCATGATACAAAATATGCATCCTTGTCCTGACACCTGCTGATCCCACCTTCTTGTCTCTGGCTCTTGTTCCAATAGTGTCAGACTGGCTTGTACGACTCATAGCTTTACAAACACCTCAGTATGATATGTTCTTTATTTTTCATATATTAGTATTCTCTGTATTTCATGTCCTCCTCAGTTGTGTGACACATGTCTCTGTGTGGGCATACTTGTGACACACACACACCTGCTGAATGTCTCTGCAGTGAGTACTTGCTGGGGTTTATGCATTGCTCAACATTGCTTGACGCCTTACTCTCTCTGTCTGCTGGATGTTGTCTGTTAGAGACTTTTTTGAAGAATATACAGTCTGCAAGTCTGCATCCCTGCTTGCCAGGGATGCTTTGATACATTTTATTTGATTGTCGTTAATGCCACAACTAATCTCATTAAGGGAAGTCTTCATTACTTCTGTGTTGTTTTCTTTATCATTATAATTATGAATGCTGTTTTTCTCGTCAGATTCATTAAGTGATTGGAGGCAACCAGCTGTCTCCTGTGAAAAGGTCTATTTATGTGCACACTGTGCTTGAATCAATTCTACTTTGACTAATTATTTAATTGTCCAGTTAAGTCCATTATTATTAAACTTTTTTTTTCCCCCACTGTTGAAAGTTTTATCTTTCATACTAGAGTGAATGTGCTTTATGAGGCAGCGCTTCTGTAAATATTGACTATTAGTCAATAAATGCACTCCCAACACGGAGCAGTCATTGGAGGACCAAACTTAATGAGGAAGTTTATCAAAAGCTGTTTTATGTTTTATTGCTGCTGGACTGCTATACATTTGCAAACATCCCCTACAACTGAGGGTAATGCGTTTATAAAAGATGTGGCATTGAAATTTAACAGAACTTTAAAAAAAACATGAGGATTAACAACCAGTACAAGTAAATAAACAGGATAAATATCACAGTGGGTGAGAGGATCAATTTGTACTTGCATGTCGTGATTTAAGTTAAGAAAATATTATTTTATAATATGGCAGGTGAACTGATCCAACCTATGATTTATAGGAACAGAATAAACAGAAGCTAAAATCTTGCATACTACAGTGTTTCTCATCAGAGAATCAGGAGTGGAAACAATCTTATTGCTTCATTGGCTAGAATCTTTTGTCATTTGGAAATGGCTTTCATGATAATTCTATTTAAAACTAGTTAGCTTTCACTGCAATATCACTACGCTCCTGCTACTGTTTTATGTTTGTGGCTCTCCATGCTGTCTGACATCTTTCCAGTTGACAAATTTGGATAAGTATTTACTTGAAGAAGTGAAACAATGTCCAAGCATGAGACTGTTTTCCAAAAGACTCAGTCTGATCATTGTCAACAAATACAGGAATGAAAGATCTGTGGTGAATTTTTATGGGTGTCTCTCACACTGTAAATGGATGGTACATTGGCACAGAGAAGCACAGCTGTAAATTTTTTGTGTTGGTGTGTGCGTGTATGTTTTTAGAACTCGTGGGAGTACTGTGTGAATGAATGTATGTGTGTATGAATGTAAAACTGTGCAACTTATTATAGCAAAAAAAAAAAAACAACCAAATAGAACAGATGACATTCTTCATTGCTTTACATATTAATACAGAAGTGTCATGGACCAGAAATTTTAGAAACTTTACTGTTGGACCCCCTGGCTTACCCCTCAACTTGATGTTTGACCTCAGCAAGTCTGTAGTGTATTCATCTGTCATTCTGATATTATCACATGTTTTGATTAACAATAAGACGTTGACCCCTCACCCTTAGGTGCTCTTTTCTTTATGTTTTGAATGAACAGAACCAGTTTTGCCAGTGAAAATGTTGACAATAGGGATTTTATCAGGGCACTGACAAGCAAATTTACTCATTTATCTTCATTTTCACTTACTCAACACAAATTAAGTAAAACTTTGCAGAAAGTATCTATGGATGCAAGTGTCGCTGAGTTTTCATGAAAATGGCTTTCTTTTCTCTTTGAGATTGACCTTGTTTTTCAAAGTAATAACATCTGTTTTGATCAATTACAATTGAATATATTCTGTTAAAACTTTATGCAGATGTTTGAACACTCTTCAGTTAGTGCTTGCTAATAATTGAGAGCTCATATATTTCTGAACCTTGCTTTTCATCGCAGTACAGAGATTTTTAGGTTTTTCCATGATGAATCACTTTTCGGCATGATTGCTTCTGGGAAAAAAGAAGTGTGGTCGAGAGGGCATCAGGCCAAGTTGTGTTAAAAAAAAAAAAAAGAAAAAAAAAGAAAAAGCACACTTATCAATGCCTGAGTGCAATCTTGGTCAGATGCAGTGGACAACTGCCCCTGAGAGAGAAAGATCCTTAGATGTTTTAGGGTTGCCCTTTAAATCTCACAGATGCATGCCGACATACAGATGCACACAAAGATCTGTGGTGAAGCACTTACATAATCAACCTTTCAGACAGTTAACCTTTACTTTCCGATTTCAGGATATCAAAGTTACAATTACCTACAGTGCCTATCATAAAGACATTAAACATCTTGAAAGTATAATCAAAAGGGGTGACGAGGTTTTCAGCGTGCGGCGCAGCACTTTATCAGGATAACACTTCGTTTGGTGCAGGTATTGAAGCAAGGGTGCAAGCCGCATCTTTCTCTGCCTCCTTTTGCTGACATCTCATTAGAGGCATGTCAAGTCCCCGCGCACAATGTTGCGGTGATTATACTGCAGGGATGGTGTGGTTCACTGTGTTGGAAAGAAAACGGAGAAGTGCTCCGAGCTGCCGTTCTCCACTCATCGCGAGCAGCGATATGAGCATGGGGTTAATTGTGGTGCCGGTGCAAGAAGGATCAAAAGCTTTCTGAAGCTTAGAAAACAGCATTTATCAAACAGTTCTCTATCAAATGAGCATTATCAGCTTTACAATGGGCCAAGTTTGCTGTAGCTTCAGACAACTACCTGTGCAGTAAGACGGCACGTGGGTATATCTTTCCAAATTAAGTTGATGTATTTCATAGGTCCTTTACAGTCATGTGCCAGATGCTCTTTTCAGTGGTCAGTGCTGCTTCTTCTTCTTTTTTTTTTTTTTTTTTTTAACATCCCGGATAATAACAGAGTCTTGTTAGAAGAGCCTGTCTCACAGCCAGAATCACTTTTCCTTAAATACTTGCAATACCTGGCAACAAGATAGAAATCCCTTTTATGTCTCCCGAACTGAAGTACAAGTACCTAAAAACCAATTCAGTTCAGGTTTTTATAGTGAGCTCTTCAGATAACCCTTGCTTAAAAGTGACCAGTTTTCTTGTTTAAAGGGCTGAAAGTTTGAAATGACAAATCAAATGAGAAGGTCTTCTGGCACCATTATCACCGTGTATGGTCTTTAACTCGTTTCACAGTATTTCATGGTATTTCATGTCACTCTTGTAAGATGTACATACGATGCTGACACTCTGGCTGGATGAGGTCTTTAGAATTAACCAATCCATTGTGTAACTTTCCTCATATCCCCAGGGATACCATAGATTCCAGCTCCCATCAACATGTCAGGGTAAGGTGGGTGTGAAAGATGGATGAGTGGAATTTCTCGAGACCTGCTTCAGTCAACCCATATATTTAGATTAATCACATTATTATAGTGCACATTATGAGATTGAACTACTTGTCTAGTCCTCTAATTTAAAGGGATGCTAGACAATTCCCAGGTTTGTACGGAGAAGGGATGCAGGGATTTGCCGGCCAAATGAATAAACATCCACCACATTTCTAGTCGGCGACATAAATATTAGTTACTTGGCAGGACTTCTTTTCTCAATAAATTTGTGGAAAAACGGCTTTGAATAGATTACTGTAGTGCAGTCCTGAGGCCAAGGGAGGGATACACTTTTATTTATTGTAGATGAGGCAGAGTTTCCTTTAGATTGCCCAAATTGTGACATTGTTGGCACCTTAATGTTATTGATTATGAATTGAAAATGCTGATTTCAGTTTTAAAATATTGAAAAAAAAAAAGCATTTATTTTGTTCTTGTTACTCTGAATTTATTCAAGTTGGATTTAAAAAAAAAATAATTATTGGCCTGCTGACAGTACTGTAATGTAAATTATATTTATGCTGGGCTCTGCCTTTTCATTATGCCAGTATACTGTATATTGGCATCGACGTATGGCGATACGTTGCCAGCTTTTGCTTTCTGTTTTACTCATATCCCCCAGACTGCACTGCATGTGTTGCTGTTCCAGCTTGATCTATCTGCTGATGACTCAGCAGTTCTAATGGTTGTTTGTTTCATTGTCTCTTTTTTGGGGGTATTCCTTACACTTATTCACATTTGGTGGCTTCCAGTCAAGCACATTATAATGCTTTTAATTAGCTGGAGTCTCTGCAAACAAAAGATAATTGTGAATAATGTAGTCGCAGCTCCCAAGGGTGAATGAACACACCATTCTGTTCTTGTTCTGATTTTTCCTGAGGGCATTTCAAACCATTTTTTCCCCGATTGAAGGTTAAGTGTTATAAGGACACTGTGCAGAGGTGAGAGAAGGCTTGCCCTATCATATTGACCTCGTGATTCATCTTACCCTCCCTTGTGTTTCGTGAATTGGGCTTAGTTGGGCTGTAACGTTGTTGTAAGTGGGCGGACAAGGTGACCCGTGCTGTAGATCAAACTGCTGAACAACTGCTTGG